>NC_142026.1:19060454-19377121 GCF_982192425.1 Myodes glareolus
CAATTTCAAGGAAAGAGGATAGACTGCAGGTAAGAAGGTAGAGAAGGGAATAATGAGACAAGAAGGGTTAATTGGGGTGGAAGTAGGAGAGCAGGGTAGAGGATGGAGTACACAGATGGATAACTAACTCTAAAGACCCTTGAAAACGCCGTGTGGAAGCCTACTATTGTGGAAGCTTCCCAAAACATAATCACATACACATGTGTGTCATATGTGCATACAGATATATATATATATATGTATATATATATATATATTTGTGTGTGTGTGTGTGTGCATGCTGTGTGTGTGGTGTATACCTCATTACTTAAGACGTAGAATATGCAAAGACCAATCACGTACTGATCTAGAAACTTCATCACTACTGGCTAGATTTCCTAATGCCAGAAAGTTCTGTAAAAGGAGTAGTCAATAATCTTACCTAGCTGTGAACTCTGAAAACAGTAATGGTCAGTGATCTGGAAAGATAGACTCACTGGTGCATGTTCACTGGAACAATATTGGCGAAGATGTTATAGAAGTAAATAACCACTGTCTTGTTGACTTTAAAACCTGCTACAGGAGGTGGAACTCATGGCAGGTACTGTCAACAAAGCCAAAACCTCTTGACCAGCTAGGTTATAGGCTCTAGAGGAGAACCTAATACTATCACTCTGAAAAATGTCCATAGTATTAAACAGTTTCCTAAATTCTTATTCTTATACACGTAGATTAGGTTATCTCTCAACCCTAATCAGAGAAGCTTCATTTGCAGTAGATGGTTACAAATTATGAGACCCTACAATAGGTCAGCATATCTAGTAGAGTTAGTAGTGCTCGCAGGGCATCTACAACACATCCCTGTGGCTCAGGAATTATTGCACAAGGGAGAAGGTGGAATTAGGGTAAGGGCCCACAGTAGCGGACATCTGCAATGAAACATTTACTCTACTTGACAGTACCATTAGACACATGATCTCACAGGGACTGTGGTTGCATACATGGGACATGAACAAGATTAAGCCAGTCAAAATTCCCACATGAATAGGGGATAGAAGAACTTAGGGATCCCCAATCCTATCTGAGAAGCTGCTGGCAACTGATGACTCCTGGGTGAGGTACAGAAAATATCTGGAGATGTAGTCCCCCCAAATGCTACCTATGCACCAGTAAATTACTATTACCTATTGTCTATGCACCAGTAAATTGCCCACACACCCGTCACTAAGTGGATTTGGTACATTAAAAACAAAAACAAAAACAAGAGAGAGATTCGTACACATGAAGAATAAATACTTTTTCTTGGGGGAAGAAGAGGGAGTAGAGGAGAAACTGGAGGGGAGGGAATCAAGATGGATTGATTAAGGCATGTTATATTTAGGTATGAAATTCTCAACTTAAAATGGGATGGTTGGGATGAAGGAGGGGTGGATATGGGAGCAGGGAAGTATATATCTTAATTAAGGGAGCCATTTTAGGGCTGGCAAGAGACTTGACTCTAGAGGGGTTCCCAGGTGTCCAAGGAAATGTCCCCAGCTTGTTCCTTGAGCAGCAGAGGAAAGGGTGCCTGAATTGACCTTCTCCTATAGCCACACTGATGAATATCTTGCATATTACCATAGAACCTTCATCTGGTGATGGATGGAGATAGAGACAGAGACCCACATTGGAGCACTGGACTTAGCTCCCAAGGTACTAATGAGGAGCAGAAGAAGGGAGAACATGAGCAAGGAAGTCAGGACCGCGAGGGGTGTGTTCACCCACTGAGACGGTGGGACAGATCTAATGGGAGCTCACCAAGGCCAGCTGGACTGGGACTGATGGAACATGTGATCAAACCGGACACTCTGAATGTGGCTGACAATGGAGGCTGACTGAGAAGCCAAGGACAATGGCGCTGGGCTTTGATTCTACTGCATGGACGAGCTTTGTGGGAGCCTTGTCTGTTTGGATGCTCACCTTCCTGGACCTGGGGGGAGCGGGGAGGACCTTGGACTTCCCATAGGGTAGGGAACCCTGACTACTCTTTGGCCTGGGGAAGAAGGGGGAGGGGGAACAGGAGAAGGGGAGAAAGGTGGACATTTTTAATAAAAAAATAAAAATAATAAATATTTTAGTGATAAAAAAGTATTTGTGTTCAATAAATTCATCTCAAACTCACGAGTTACCTCTTTTTACCCCAGCCTCTGTTGAGGCTACATTAGAACATGACAGTGTCCTACTATTTTCATTGAATAAATTGCTGTTAGGAATTGGAATGGTTTCCAGAATTTCTGAAGAGGAAAGGAAAATCTGTTGAATTTGGCCAAGAATAAGTTCCACTGATACTCATTCAATCTTAAAATAAATAACAACGGTAATGTGCTCCTCACTCGGTAGACAGTACCTATGAAATTCAATATTGAATCTCTCTGCAGTATTAGTTAATGACCACCATTTCCATTAGATTAGAAGACCAGTAATAAATAAATTGCAATTTATGGTCCTGGTGTAAAAATTGGGAAATTATATTATTTTCACTGATTCAAAATAGCTATCTTGATCATCTTCAATAAAAGAAATTAATTTACTTTGATAAATTAGTGTCCATAATAAATATTTATGGATAATAAATATACCAAGGTGCCAATACTAAGCTGGAATTATTTATAGTGGAGTTATTATTAAGACTGTTTTGCCTACTTTAACAAACATTAAGAGAAGATGATTTGAACAAGGTGAAAGATTTGTCTCTCTCACATTAAGTCATGTTTCAGGGGTGGCCAAGGGAAGCAGAGTCACTTCTGCATTGCAAGATTACTCAGGGTCTCATGCTCCTTTTGACTTGTCACCAAGCCATCTGCTAATATGGGTTAGTCCATTCTTATTGTAACAATCAACTCTAGCTCACTCTAGCCGTGAATCCCATGTCCCAAGCCACATACCACACCGCTTCTCAGAAATTTAACACACAAGCTGAATTTATGTATTCGTCAAAATCTGTCCACATAAGAATACAAACTATTAGGAAAGCTGAGAAATGTACTGTCTAGTGGAATAACACAATGTCTCTTGTAAGACAAGTGAGAGTCTTTTCCTAAAAGAAAGACAGAAAAATGAATATTAGAAGGGAAGTATCAGTATTGACCTATGATGCCATTAAGCTTTGAGAAATACCTCTGCTTTCATATATCAGGAATTAATTCTGTTATGGTATGGGCATCATTGTCTCAAACTAGTATTCTCATTCCGTGTGTCTTGGGAGTTCATTACTATTGCTCACTCTATCTTCTCCACTGCTGTTGACACTTGATATCTCTTGTTTAACCAAAATCTCTCTCTATAGGTTGATTCCTAATATTCCATTTATTTTCTAAAAAAAGATATGAATCTAGGTCTATATTTTAACAGTAACTTTCTGAATAAATATCTTCTCAAATTGAACTGCAACTTCCTTCTGTGTAAATGGAGTGCTATTATGTTATTGAGTCAGATTTATGAAAAGTCCTTTGCAGTACACGTATTCTATTATCTTCAGATAATCTTAATTTCGATACTGGGATATGCGTTTTTAAATTAAGGTAGCATTTATGCTATACACTTGGTGCCAACGGTATCAGAAGCATAATCAAGATACTGAATTACATGGAAACAGTAATTATCCTGGGTTTCTTGCCTTCACTGTGACCGCCAAAGGATTTAGCTTTACTCCTGTGACTCTTTTGACAGGACATGCTACTTTCAAATTTCTAAACCTTCGTTTAACAACTTACATGATTAGCCTGTTTTTAGTAACGCACCATGGCAATAACACATATTTGTTTTCATTAATACTGTGTAATTTTAGAGAGGTTTTAGTGGATAGAGACAATGACCTCCAAATTCTTCCCATATACCAACCTCTATAACATTGACACTCTTAGTTACCCCATCTGGGTGATATATTTGTTGTACTGTCGGGATCAGTGCATAGTTAACTAAAGTCTATACTTTATGCTAGAGTTCACTCTTCCTTTATACATTCTCAGGTTATCATAGACATATAAAAAAGGGCGTGTATCCACAGATCAGTACCGTACAAAATCCCTTCCTAAGGTCCTCCATGTTCCAGTGTTCATCCTCTCTTCCTCTCCTGGAAGTTCCTTGAAGACACCGCGCCTGTTTTCTGACTCTGTGATTTTGTCTTTTCCCAAAAGCCTTGTATCTAGAATCAAATAACAGAGCAGAATGGCTTCTTTCACTTAGCAACACGCATTTAAAGGTTCTCCATTTTCTTGAAGACCATGGGTCCTTTCTGTTGCTGAAACACGCAGTCCCTTGCACATGTGTAGCCCAGACAGCCCACCATTTCCCATCTGAGAGACATTCTGCATCCACATACATTTGTCAGCTATGAATAAAGCTGCTGTAAATGTCTGTGTGCGTGCTTAGATATGGACGCACACAAGATTTTGATTCATTTGACTAGATCTCAAGAAATGTTACTTGTTAGATAACATGATCGAGTATGATTGATGATATAAGAAGATGCCAAATGTTCTGTAAAGTAGCTTACCATTTTACATTACCATCAGCAGTGAATAAGAATTCCCTGTTTTTCTAGTCCAGCATTTGGTCTTTGTCATTCTAATATGTAGTTAGCGAGTTTAATTATGACTTTAAGGTGCAATCTCCTAATATCACATCATGCTGCACATTTATATGACTGCTAGCCCTGTGTGTATCTTGTTTGGTTGGATCTGCATGCAGATTTTTTTTGTCACTTTGTTTGAAGCTTACTTGTTATTTTCCTATTGTTGAACTTCAGGGTAATTAGAAATAATTTGGATGTCAGACTTTTATCAGGCATGTGTACTCCAAAGATACTCAAATATCTTCAATTTTGTGGTTAATTTTTTTAACATTATGCATATTTATTAATTTCTATTTTATGTATATGTGTGTTTTGCCTATGTGTATGTGCCTGGTGTCCAAGCAGGTTAGAAAAGGGGATTGTATCTCCTGTAGTAGAAATTAATGACAATTGTGAGCAACCATTTAGGTGCTGGGAACCAAACTCAGGTCCTCTGCAGGAGCAGTGAGTGATCTTAATTGTTGAGCAGCCTCTACAGCTGCTTGGATTATCCTCCTGTTCTAACTGTGCCTTTTGCCACTCCTCTTTTTCAAGTTTCATGAAGTTCTTTCTTCAAGAATACTTTCTTCTGTGGATTGAACTTTTGGTGTATCCAAATTGTCATTACCAAGCCTAGGGTCACCTAGAGACACTTTTTCTTTATTTTCTAGATGTTTCATTGTTTTCTATTTACTTTCCAGCATGTTTCTACACCAGTCTATTGTGGGCATTTTCTTAACTTCAGGCACTCCCAAAAGACTCTCTCTGACTGACACAGATGTTGCGGTTTAATTACAGCACAAATGTACAAAGTTAGGATGAAGTTTCTCCTGCAAATGCATTCATTTTCAGGATTATATAGTGCAGCTCTTTTACATTTCCATATAAATTAGAATCAGTTTTCCAATTTCGCCGCAAAAAAAGAACCTGCTGGGATTTTGGTTGCGATTTCATCAATTGGTGAGAATTGGCTTCTGCAATTCAGGAAACAATTGCTGCTTCTTCCATTGGCTTCCATGATCTTGTGTTGTATATAGCGACTTTGAAATTGTTTGTACAGTGTTCAGGTCGTGTGCATCCTTCCTCAAGTTTGTTTTTATGTATCTCATATTTTATGTTTTTAGAAATGAAATCAGTTTTTCAAAAGTTCGTTTTATTTATTGCATAGTTTTTGGTGTACACATGATTTTTATGTTTTAAGCTTGTATCCTACGTCTTACTGGATTATTTTATTGGTTTTACATTCTGTCTTTTACGGTCTTTGAAACTAAGTAAATCAATGACTCCTCACAAAGAGAAAAATGAGAAAAATAAGTCTTCCTTTGTAATCTGTGGCAATATTTTGTCAATTCCTTGAGCTTCACCACACTAGCCCTCAACAAAAGGTTAAATATGAGAGGACAGAATTGGCCTTGCCTTACCCTTAATCTTGGCAGCCAGGTAATCAGTTACATGAAATGTTTAGCAGCAACTTCATTCTAACATTTTTTCATCATTGAGGAATTTCCCTTTTATTTTTATTTCTCTGAGTATTTTAAATATTATTGCACAGTCAATTTTGTTATATGCTTTTTCGACCTCTATCAAGATGATTGTGCAATTTTTTCTTTTTTTAAAAAAAACCTTTTTATTTTACACATAATCTCAGTTCCCACTCCCTCCCCTCCTCCCATCCCCTCCACCTTTCCCCCACTCCACCCTCATCCACTCCTCAGAGAGAGTAAGACACATTGCTTTGAGGAAGGACCAAGGCCCTCCTTACTATATCTAGGCTGAACAAGGTATCCCTCCAAAGAGAATGGTTTCCAAAAAGCCAGTACAAGCAGTAGGGATAAATCCTGGTACTACTTCTAGTGGCTCAGTTGTCTGCCTCAGCTAAAAAACTGTCACCCACATTCCATGGGCCTAGTTTGGTCCTATGTTGGTTCCTTTCCTGTCTGGTTGGTATTGGTGAGCTTCCATTAGCTCACGTAAGCTATTTCAGTGGGTATCAGTATCTCCATTGTGGTCTTGACCTCTTTGCTCATATTCTCACTCCTCCCACTCTTTGACTGGACTTTGGGAGCTCAACCAAGTGCTCAGCTGTGGCTCTCCGTCTCAATTTCCATAAATTGCTGGATGAAGGTTCTATGGCAACATTTAAGATAGTCATCAATCTAACTGTAGGGCAAAGCCAGTTTGGGTACCCTCTCCACTATTGCTTAGGTCTTAGCTGGGGTCATTCTTGTGGATTCCTGGGAATTTCTTTAGTGCCAGGTTTCTTGCTATCCCCATAATGCCCCCTCAATCAAGATATTTCTTTCCTTTCTCTCTATCTCTGTCCTTTCTCCATCTTGACTATCCTGTTCCCTCAAGTTCTCCTCCGCGCTCCACCTATCCCCTCCTCCTTCCCTTCCTTCCTTCCTTCTCTCCCCACCCCCATGTTCTCAGTTTCTCAGGAGATCTTGTCTATTTCCCCTTCTCGGAGGGATCTATATATGTTTCCATTAGGGTTCTCTTTGTTGCTTAGCTTCTCTGGGGTTGTGGACTATAGACTTGTTACCCTTTTCTTACAGTTGGTATCCACTTATGAGTGAGCACATGCCATGTTCACCTTTCTGGGTCTGGGTTAACACACTCAGAATGTTTTTTTTTTTTTTAGATTCACCCACTTGCATGTAAATTTCAATATATCATTGTTTTTTACCACTGAGTAGTACTTCATTGTATAAATGTGCCACATTTTCTTTATCCATTTTTTCAGTTGAAGGGTATATAAGTTGTGTCTGGGTTCTAGCTATTACAAATAATGCTTCTATGAACATAGTTGAACAAATGTCCTTGTAATATGATTGAGCATCTTTTGGATTTATGTCCAAGAGCGATATTTCTGGATCCTGAGGTAGGCTGATTCCCAGTTTTCTGAGTGATTTTCGTACTGATTTCCAGAGTGATTGTACAAGTTTGAATTCCCACCAGCAATGGAGGAATTTTTCTCTTACTCTGCATCCTTTGCAGTATAAGCTATCATTGGTGTTTTTGATCTTGGCCATCCTGATGGGCTTAAGATGATATCTCGTGGTCATTTCGATTTGCATTGTGTTAAGTGCTGTGGGAGCTCCTTTGGTCAATAGCCTTTAAGATCCCAGCCTACTTGGGTGTGATCTCCTATACTGTAAATGCAGCTATAAAGTGTGCACCCCGGCTCCTGCTTCCTGTTCCTCTTCCCCATTTGTGCAGAGACTTCATCAACTAGTAGGGGTAGACCCAGCAGAGATTATAATTCCTTTTACTGCTGATGAAATTAAAAAATTATGGGAAGACAATGAACCATGGCAGAGAGCTTTGCTATTTTGGGGGGAGAAATTAATAGCAATTATCTTAAAAGTGATAGAATTAACCTTATAAAGAGAACTACTTGGATTCTTCCCCAAATTGTACATGATACACCAATAACTGGAGACCATGCATTTTATACTGATACAAATAAATCAGGAAAAGAAGGTTACAAATCAGAAGAATTAAGTAAGGTGGAACAAATTCCTTATAATTCTGTCCAAAAGGCAGAGTTATATGCTATTTTCATGGTATTAAGTGATTTTAAAGAACCTCTTAATATAGTTACTGATTCACAATATGCTGAAAGAGTTGTTTTGCATATTAAAAATCCCTGAATTTATACCAAATGATACAGAATTGACTTCATTATTCATTTTGGTTCAAGACATAATCAGGAATAGGCTTGTCCCATATACATAACACACATCCAATCCCATACAGGTATGCCAGGTCCTCTAGCTTAAGGTAAGGCAGAAATTGATCAGTTATTAACTGGAACTGAGTCTCGGAATTTTCTTAGAAACATCCTGTCAATAGCAACGGTTTAAAGAAAGAGTTTTCTCTTTCATAGCTACAAGCTAAAAAGATTATAAAGAGGTGTCCTATTTGTTCTTTCTATAACCAAACACCATTACCTGCAGGGAGTAACTCAAAACGTACTCAAAGGAATGAAATCTGGCAGATGAATGTGTTTCACTTTAAAGAATTTGGAAAATTAAAATATGCACACCACATTATTGACACTTATTCAGGTTTCCAGTGGGAAATTTTCTTAAACACAGAAAAGGCTGATTCAGTAACCTCACATTTATTAGAAGTTATGGACATTATGGGTACACCTGCACAAATAAAGACAGACGATGAGCCAGCATATGTGTCTAAGAAAATAAAACAGTTTTTTGGACCCTGAGGGGCTCAGTCCGGTGCTCCACTGTGGGTCTCCATCTGTATTGCTATCCATCGTCGGATAAAGATTTCCTCTGGTCTTGCCTTCTTTGCTCACATTCTCTTTCCTTCTGCTTCTCGTTTGGACCTAGGGAGTTAAGTCCAGTGTTCCAATGTGGGTCTCTGTCTCTATCTCCATCCATCGCCAGATGAAGGATCTATGGTGATAAGCAAAATATTCATTAGTATGGTTATGGGCCAAGGCCGGTTCAGGCACCCTCTCCTCTGTCCAGAGAACAATCTGGGGATCTCTCCTTGGACCTGGGATCCCATATATAATCAAGTCTCCTATAAACCCTAAAATGACTCCCTTAGTTGAAATATATTCTTCCCTGATCCCATATTCATCCTTCCTCCCTCCCCCCCATCCCGGTCCACCGAGCTTTCCCCATTCCTCCCCTACTCCCTTCTCTCTAACCCTCTCCCCTTCCAACAACCGCCCCCCCATGCACCCGAGGTTACCTGGGACTCTTGTCTATTTCCTATCTCCTGGCGGATAGCTAAATAATCTTCATCAGGTTCATCTTCTTATTTAGCTTCTCTAGGATCATGAATAATAGGCTCAAAGACCTTTAATTATGGTTAGAATCCACTTATGAGTGAATACATACTGTGTTCCTCCTTTTGGGTCTGGCTTACCTCACTCAGTAAAGCGTTTTCTATTTCCATCCATTTGCATGCAAAATTCAAGATGTTCTTGTTTTTTACCGCTGAGTAAAACTCTAATGTGTATATGTTCCACACCTTTTTTAACCATTCTTCTATTGAGGGACACCTAGGTTGTTTCCAGTTTCTGGCTATTACAAATAGTGTAGCTATGAACATAGTTGAACAAATGCTTTTGTAGTATGTTAGGGAATCTCTAGGGTATATTCCCAAGAGTGGAATTGCTGGGTCCTGAGGGAGGTTGACTCCCAGTTTCCTGAGAAACCGCCACACTGATTTCCACAGTGGCTTCACAAGTTTGCATTCCCACCAACAATGGATGAGTGTTCCCCTCATTCCATATCCTCTCCAGCATAGGCTGTCATTGGTGTTTTTGAGTTTGGCTATTCTGACAGGTGTAAGATGATATCTCAAAGTTGTTTTGATTTGCACTGAGCCCCCCAAGGTCCAAATGAGGAGCAGAAGGAGGAAGAAAATGAAAAAGTAAATCAGGACTGCGAGGGATGCGATCTCCCACTGATACAAGGGGACTGATCTAATGAGCGTTCACCAAGGCCAGTTGGACTGGGACTGAACGAGGATGTGATCCAACCAGATTCTCTGAATGTGGCCGGATTCTCTGAATGTGGCTGGCCCGGAGTCTTTCTGAAAAGCCATTGACAATGACACTGGGACTTGTTTCCTCTGCATATACTGGATTTTGGGGATCCAGTCTGTTCCGATACTCACCTTCCTGGACCTGGAGGGAGGGGGAAGGAACTTGAACTTCCCACAGGGCAGGAAACCCTGACTGCTCTTAGGGATGGAGAGGGAGGAGGAGAGGAAGTGGGGGGAGTGGGATGGTGTTGGGAGGAGGGGCGGAAATGGAAACTTTTATAATTTAATAAAATTACTTTATAAAAAAACAGTTTTTTGTTTATTATAATATAAAGCATACTACAGGTATACCAAACAATCCTACAGGTCAGGCAGTTATAGAAAGATTAAATCGAACTATAAAGGGTATCCTAAACAAAAATAAAGGGAACGAAAATACCCCAGAAATCAATTTCATAATGCTTTATTAACCTTAAATTTTCTTAATGCCAATGAGAGAGGAACAGCAGCAGCAGAGAGACACTGGATAACAGAAAAAAAAAGCTCTGGATTAAATCAGTTAAATCAGCCTGTATATTTCAAGGATGTGCTGACCTCACAATGGAAACCAGAAGATGTGCTATATTGGGAAAGGGGTTTCATTCTTCTTTCCACAGAAGAAGAAAAGCTGTGGATACCATCAAAATTAATAAAGATTCAGTTTGAAAAAGAGAAACCTCTTGAGAAAGAGAAATGACAACTCTTCCACAGAGGTGACAACCATACAGGTGGTAAGAAAACCTCATAAGGGTTGGGGCAGGGTTCTGTTCTTGTCTTTGCAGGAAAATGTTCATCTTAAAAGAGTGGAGAGACCTTGGACATCTAGATGCCTAAAGATGAAAAAACAGCTATCCAGAAAGAATCAACAAGGAAAGAGCAATATGCCTTATGATGCTATATTATCTGCATGGTAAAGTTGATTATCTGCACATGTATACACCTCTAATTAAAATTAAGAGCTGGCTTTGTAGTCGAACAATGGCTATCCTTCTCTAAATTCAAGCATATTGTTAGAAGAAATATTCAGAATTTATATCTCATATCAGGAGCCATCTGGTATGGGACAGAAAGAAGCTAGATTTCAGGAAAATATTTTACTTTTCTCCATGCCCATTTTGTCTATATTGTACCTTTCATTGAATATATGTTTATATGAATAATGGTTTTCAACAGTAGGTTTTCCTGCATTAATCTTTGAGGCTTCCAGGAAGATTGCTCCTGGCAACACCGATCTATTTTTGTGAGAGTGTTGAGCACCAAAGACACTCCAATTGGAGTTTGTTTTCTTCTTGGCAGAAGTGACCTTTGAGAGAAACTTCCCATGCTTTGTCCAATGACGAAGTGCACCATGTCTGGACTGGGCAAGCAGGATACAAGAAAAAAAAAAGACTGTCATATCTTGCAAAGACGGGGTAAGATGGCTTTGGAAGTTGTTTGACTGTAGTTCCTGCCTACTCAAAATGTATAGTAAATGACAGAGACAACTCAGGCCTTCAGTAGGGTTGAAGATTAAATAGTCATAGTTACCATCCTCTTATGATTTAGCCAAGCCATTTCCAATATAAAACTTAGACTCTTTAGGCTAGAATGTTTGTTAAAACATTAGGATATGTTCTTTTTATTTAATATTGTTTATACTGGTTATATCTGAGTCAATGTGTCATGAAATAGAGTTTAATGAGAGTTTGGACGATTGATTGTGAACTCCTTAAAATTATGTAAGATCATTTACAACTTCTCTGTTATTCAATGTCCAATGGTATCAAAAGATTGCTTTCATGTAGAAAATGCCTCAGTGGCTAAAGACACTGGACACCAAGTCTCATGACCTGAATTTGACTGTGTACTTGGACATCCCTCACATACAAATAAATAAAGGTAGTAAAATGACTTATTTTATTCATTTATCTATTGACTTCAAATCAGTTAGCAACACAGTGTTTATTAAATGAATTACTGATTAGTATCTATTTGCGTTATTATGTTACTGAAAGTGTATGTATATTTACACACACGAGTATATGTCATGTACATATAATTTGCATATATCAAAAATATATATGAACCATATGCCATGTATTATTAGGTGTGTATTATTATTGCAGTACATATTGTACAATATATATGTAATGCATATGCCCATATATATATATATGGACATAGAGACTGGTACCCAAATAACAGATACAGATACACACATACATATGTATATGTGATATATGTGTAATGTATACATAATACACGTATTTATGCATGTTTGTATATTATATATATGTATGTATATTATATAATATGCATT
This sequence comes from Myodes glareolus, assembly GCF_982192425.1. Taxonomy (NCBI): domain Eukaryota; kingdom Metazoa; phylum Chordata; class Mammalia; order Rodentia; family Cricetidae; genus Myodes; species Myodes glareolus. The sequence continues at coordinate 19,072,889 of NC_142026.1, forward strand.
TGTGTGTAGATGTATATATATATATATATATATATATATATATATACACATACATACAGCACACACTGTCTTAGTTATGGTTGCTCTTGCTATGAGGAAACACCATGACCAAAGAACTTCCACATCATAGCTCTTCATCTAAGGAAGTCAGAACAACTCAAACAGGGCAGGAACCTGGAGGTAGGCATTGATGCAGAAGCCATGGAGGGTGCTGGTTATTGACTTGGTCCACATAACTTGCTCAGCCTGCTTTTTTATAGAATTCAAGACCACCAGTCCAGGGATAGTACCGCTCACAAAGGACTGGGTCCTCCATCGATCACTAATTAAGAAAATACCCTACAGCCAGATCTTATGGAGGCATTTTCTCAATTGAGGTTACCTTCTTTCAGATAGCTCTAGCTTGTGTCAAGTTTACATAAGACTAGCCAGTACACACACACACACACACACACACACACACGCACATCTATACACACATTCACATATATGTATACATATGTGCATATCTACATATGCACACATAAATCTATATACACACATAATATATACATACATATCAACACACATACACACACACAGGTTTTCCTGTTTTTCTCAGATATTCTCCTGACACATTTATCAAGCCTCTGGAATACTAATGCAATATAAATTGTTCTTAATGGTTCCAATATAAAAAAATCCAACTGTTCTTATAGAAATAGTCCTCCCTATTGGGGGCTGAAATATCAATAGTCAATCAATATTAATTTTACGTTACAAGCTTTGAAATACACCTGGGGAAGACGTTTCAACAGGCCTACAATATTCATATGAAATAGGTAACTGTCATATGGCCTGAGTGATGAGGCCACAAAGATTTAAGACTCCTGGACGTACTGTGAAGCTGGAGCAATCTGGGAGACGGCTTCAAGTTTATTTGGGAGAACAGGGCACAGGTTGCTTAAGTCATTATGTTAATTGTCTTGTATCAGAATTTCAGAGATGAATCATAAAGCTATGTTTCAAAGGGAGAGGTTTATTAAATACAATATTTGGGTACCTCATCGCCCGCCTCACATTTGGACAGGTCAATTTTGAACTTTTCCAAAGTCTCTGAGGCATTCTACGCTGCCTACAGAGGCTGCATTGTTAGCCATGGTCTTCCAGGATTCGATTTTCTTGATGAGGTCCAATTTCTCCCTGAAATATGTATCATAATTACAAAACATTTAATGCATGCTCCATAGCTACCCATTGGCAACATCTGACTTCTTTCAAAATTAAAACTATATTTTTATATGAGTTCCAGTTGTTGGCATCTTGAACTAATACTGAAGATTCATTGCGAGTTATCAAGATGATAATAACTTTTCCTATTTAATGTTTTGAATCCAAACTATTTTTATAGATGTTAGTAAGGTTAGTAATCTAAAGTCATGAAATTAGAACAAAAGTACTTAGTTTTCTTTTGTTGGATATTATCAATTTTTTTAAAATTTAAGATGAGAGTCTAGTTGAAGAAGAAAGTATATTAAATAGTTCTTAAAATGAGCTTGTTTACAGTAGTGAGTTTTTGCTAAGTCCTATCCTGAGGTGTGATGAGATATTTATTGCTTGGGATATTTTCTCTATTCCCTCAAGTTGTATGACCAGGGATGGCATTCCAAATGCACCCAAGACATATCTTACCACCTTAATATTTGATATAATCAGGTTTGTAATTATCAAGACAAAGTGGAACAAAAAACTATGGTTTCTACCTCCCACTTAAAAACGTGTCAAACATTTTCATTTAGGACAATGATGGCTCCTGTGCATTATGGTACAGGAGTGAATTAATTATTAGTTACCTCTATTCTTACAGATGTAAGCATCCTTATCAAAAATATGGACTAAGTGTTCACCACTGTGTGAAAATGGGTCTTCTGGTCTCTTCTCTAGCTATGGGATTAGAAGAAGGTCAAATGGAAGCCTATTCAAGAGTTCTGTCATAGATATTTTACACAGAAAACGTGGGTGTGCATTCTCTTATTTTTTATTGTTATTTCATTGAAAAGTTACTCAAACTTTTAGATTGAAACAACAATCATTACTATAACACACGGTTTCTAAGTGTCGAGAAACTGGGGGCTGTTCAGTGGGTAGCTGTGGCTGGAATTGCTCGCTTACATCTGCAATGCGTAACTTGACCCAGGCCACAGTCATTTGCAGGGTTCACCAGAGTAGCTTAACTCTCTGTAATTATCTGGAGGACCCAGACTCAGTTTTGTACCAGGCAGACTTTTTTTTCCCATAAGGCTGCCCGAGAGTCCTCAATCTATCAAAACTGGCTTCTCCCAGCTCTCTCAGGGAAATCAAGGTGGAACCCACCAGGTTCTTTATGAGCTTGTTCATCTCCACATTTAGGGATTATAACTTCTACCATGTTCTTTCTGCTGCGCCCCCCAACACACTCTGCTACAACACGGGTAGAAACTAGATCACGGGAATGCGTAAATACCACAAGGAAGGGAAGATCCAGTCATCACAGAGCCGAAGGGTGAATTCACTGCGAGAGGACAGACATGACAGACATTTTCTTCTCCTCTTCCAGATCTCTGTCTTCTACCTTGTAATTTTTGAGACAAACTTACACGGTAGTTACAAACCCAAAGCCCTCCCGTCACATAAATAACCTAAGTATGCCAATAGAGTAGCAGAGCCGTTTGCTTGCAATTGACCACAGCAGATTTTCCAACAACTCCATCAAGGGCCTAGACAGGATTCACATGTAAGCAAATAACACTTATTATTTTACTGAAGAAAATGCCGGGCTGAGTGTCTTTGTTGACGATGACAGTTTTTGTAACTATCCTGTTACTTATTTCTCTATCGCTATTGCTTCTGAACACTGTTAAATATCTTAAAGCTTATTGTGACGCAATAAAGATTTCTGATCACTTGAACAAGGCTTTTCAGCTCGCCTCCATATTGTAGGTTAATCGTAGGCAACGGAGGAAAACATAACGGAATGAACTCTTCCCACAGAAACTTTCTCACTTGTGTTTTCTGTAGAGTCTGTCTAGATGGTCTTTCCAAGTATTTTTTGTGACTCATGAATGGTCAGTGTCAGAAACATCCTAATTCTTTCTTATTTATTTTCTTGTCTGTCTGTCTGTTTAAAGGTGGTTTTCCGCCATGGTAGCTATCTCCCGGTAATTCACCGAGAAAACAAACAAAAGGAAAGGGGAGGAATACTCGCTGGACATCCTCGAGGCCCTTTAGGAAACATGGGGTTGTTCCTTTGGCCACCTATGTGAGAATCTACAAGAAGGGTGATATTGTAGACATCAAGGGAATAGTCACTGTTCAAAAGAGGAATGCCCATAAGTGTTACCACAGCAAACCCAGAAGAGTCTACGATGCCATCCAGCACACAGTGGGCATCAGTGAAAATGAGCAAGTTAAGGGCCAGATTCTTGCCTAGAGAATTAATGTGCGGGTTGAGCACAGTCAACACTGCAAGAGCCAAGAAAACTTCCTGCAACAGGTGAAGGAAAAGGATGAGAAGGAAAAGGAAGCCAAAGAGAAGAGCTCCTCAATTCAGCTACAGCACCAGCCTACTCCATCCAGAGAAGCACGCTTTGTGAGGCCTAGCGAGAAAGCCTGAGCTATGAAGAAATACCATATGAAATTACAGACTAAAAACAGACAAGCAAACAAAAAACAAAGCAAGCAAGCAAACAAATAAAATAAAAAAGACACCTGAGATCCAGCTTTAAACTTTGGAACTGCGCTTCTGCAAAGTCTTAGGTGTACACTAAAATAGGAAGGTGTTGTTACCCTTAGATTATACTTGATCTCCTCATTTTCTTCCTTCCTTCCTTCCTTCCTTCCTTCCTTCCTTCCTTCCTTTCTTCTTCTTTTCTTTCTTTTTGGTGTTGGTGGGCTGGAGATGGAAAGCAGGCCTGTGTTTACCAGGCAAATGCTCTACCATTCAGCTACATCTTTCTACTTTTTTGTTTTGCTACAGGGACTCACTATATTGCCCAGGCTGTCCATGACCTCAATCTCTAGACCAGACAAGTCTAGAATTTGTGATCCTCCTGCTTCATCCTAACTACACGCTTCAGTGACAGACCCTAGCCATCAGGTTGGGCTTGCGTTACACCTTTTCGACTTAGCACAACCCTGTTCTGCTCTCCCTTAGCTGTGCCCTTCGGAGGCTGAGTTCCCATGCTGTCTAGGGATGTGTCTATATTGTGTGATCATAAAGTGCATTTCCAATATGAAGCTGTCTGTCCCGCATCTGCAGAGCTGTAGGCCAGTGTGTCCTTTAGGCACCCTTGCCAGGCTGCTTCCTGTTCTGCGGGAGGAAAGAATCTGCAGGCCAGGACTGCGATTCTGAGCGAACAAGTCCCTGCAAGCCTCCTCAGCGTGCGCCCCTGTAAAGCGGTCTTCAATTTTAAATGTCCTGGATTTCTCCTCAGTGGAAATCATAAAGCAGCTTTGGATAAACAGCTTTCTCCCTTTGAGAAAGTTGTGTATTTATCCCAGCGCAGCCAATCAATGGATTGCAAAAGGTTTATAATTTTTCTGACTCCCATGGGGCAATCAAAGGCTAAATTTTAAAGGATTTGTAAATGTCAACTTATAATACAAACTAGGTTGGCCCCAGGGCCTGAGATCAGAGCCATAATTCACCGTGTTTACAAATGATATCATTCTGTCTAGAGCGCTCACTGTAAACTCACCGATAATTAGAGGGGAAAATGAATCACACCCAGGCCCTCCTTTTCTTCCCTCGCGTCTGAACTGTCCTGACATATGGATTCCCCATCAGCCCTCAAATCACACGCAAGGCCTCCCTAGAAGGCAGTCTTGAAATCAATAGGCGGCCAGGCTTTTCGGATGACACACGGAATGACTATAGGCTTTTTAAGGGGGAGAGCAAATGGCTTCACTAAATGAATCCCCTATGTCATCCGGGCGGATGTGAGCGTGTCTGTGAGCTTTCGTAGAAAAGATCAAAATATCGCATTCCTGCTAGGGAACTCGCACGTTTGAGAAGTCATTCTTCTTCAAGGGATTAGTTTTCTCTTTGTTGTTCCATTTCAGCCAGTGCCCTTCCTTTGTGGTCAGAAAGACGCCATTGTGTGCAGCAGCCTCTGTGGATAGAAGGCTGCCTTCCTTTGTCCATCTCTTGCTCCCCTCCCGCTCTCGCTACGCTACACCTCTTTCCCGTCTGTCACTCTCCTATCTTCGGTCATTTAGTCTCCAAATCCGCATTCTCGTTTTCTTCTGACTGACAAGAGGTACGTCCCCACTTAGATCATGCAAATAAGAAGGGATGAGTGGCGCGTGGCTCTTTGGCCTCCTGCCTCCAGCTGCCAGGTTGCGCAGTCTAGGGACTGCAGAAGTCTTCAGGTGTCAAAAGCTGCCACTGAACTTCACGTCCATAGTGCTTGTGACAATTTCAATGCAGCAAATCTCTGTGTATCCACTTCAGCCCGAAAGAGACAGTACATTGGCTTTTAGAATATTGGATTTGGTTTGGATTGTATTGAGATAGAAAAAACTGCAAATATAAGCAAATCCAATTTTGGAAGAATTAATAAAGGCTGAACAAATGAAAAGACAAGGAGAAGTAGGAATGAAAGATGTGTCCAATTTGTATTCCTGTCTTGATGACTGTGTTAGCTGATGCGTTAGTGTGTGTGTGTGTGTGTGTGTGTGCGCGCGCGCACATGCGCATGTGCGCGCCCGCGCACATGTTTCCTATGAAAACTGATTTTTCTGCCAAAAGGTAAAGCGAACTATCAACCCCCAAGTCTCTGGATGGCTGGCTCGGATAAATCCCTGGCATTTTGGGCGAGAGCCTGTTAGAGACTGTAAGTCCAGTTGAGAAACAGGGCATGTGGGTGGGGCACCAAAGAAGATGAGTTTGGAGAAAATTATACTTGAAGATTTAAATCATTGTACCTTGTTTAAAAAATTCTTGGAAACCGGTGTGTTCTAGAATGTTTTCTGGGATAACACGAAGGAAAACAAGTTATAAGAAAACAAGGTGTGCCTGTAGTTTCAAAATACCTTGCACTGACTCATCTTTTAGCAAAACTGGTCATCCCCACTCCTGAGGAGTGAGAGTGAGGTAGGTAGTCTTTCTTAAGAGCTAGCCCAGTGGTTCTCAACCTTCCTAATGCTGGGACCCTTTAATACAGTTCCTCATGTTGTGGTTACTCCCAACCATAAAATTATTATTTTTGTTGCTACTTCATAACTGCAATTTTGCTACTGTTATGAATCACAATGTAAATACCTGATATGCAGGAAATCAGATATGTGACCCCTGCAAGGGGTCAGGACTCACAGGTTGAGAACCACTGAAGCCGGTCTGATCAGGTCTGCTGGCAAAAGCGCCTGGGTGAGTGGTTGCAAGCTTTGCGGCCTGGTGCAAACACTCTGAACTTGCTTCTCTGGGCCTTCACCTCAGTTTCTGGCCCTCCACATTCAAGGTCAAGGCTGAGCTCTTCCTTCCTATCCACAGGCTCCTTTTAAAATCTCCTTCCTTCTTCAGGCACCAGCCTGGTGTTCACTGTAATGGGAGAGAAGGTAAGAAGACTTGGAATTTTCTTCGAGCACCCCCAAACACTTTCCAAAATATAATAACAGAGGCTTTATTATGTTGTCCTGTGACTGTTAATGCAATGTTGATGTGTTTTAAAAGTCATTTATCTGAGGGTTAATGATTAGTAAATTTTCTTCGTTAATAGTTTCTTGCTTGTCTGCTGGGCTGTGGCCATAATACCACAAATCTCTTTAAATTCAATAGTACCGTATTCCTTTAGCTTCCCTTGTTGATCTGTAGAATTACAAAATGAGGTAACAATGTTTATCATGGTATTCCATGGATATTGGTGTTTCTTAAAGCAATGGTTTTGCTCCTCAGGCCTTCTGTGATGAAAATATGGAAAAAGCTTCTGGCTCCTTTTGGAAAAGAATCAATGCAAATATCAAAATGAGGCATGATGTCAAATAGGTCCAATAATCAGAACAAAGCTAATGGCTCAAAATATCATGAGGTGGCAAAAATGAATTTTTATGTCTGTCTAGGTTGCTACCACAAAGAGTTGACTGATTTTTTAGCCGAAGTGAAGATGATGCCAAATTTATTGTACACTTCATTAGGCTTTCTGAAAAGATAGTCAATTAACAGTGTGTGCTAACTCTGTCCTTGGATTTGACTCTAACGTGCATGCATGCACACATACACACACGCACACACATACACACACACCACACCACACAAACTGTTCTGCAATGTTATTCTCAAGATTTATAGTGATTAGGATCTAAACACGATGATAGTTTAGGAAGCGCTGCAAAGAAGGAGGCATCATCCCTCCCCCCCAAAGGGATGTCAGAGCACACGAGCAATGTCATAGCAATGTCAGAGGAGATGAAGCCACTGGGGGACAACTGGGCATTGTGCTGAGTGATGGGGATGTGGGGCAAGGATGCTCACAGAAGCAAGACCAGCTGCGGTGGGACTCATCAGACACCCAGTGCACCAGGGACCTTCTCATTGTAGAGATGAGCTAGCTCTAAGGAAGCAGATTAGGAAGAAGGGTTTATTCTGGCCCTCGGATGAAAGGGACTCATTCTATCATGGCAGGTAGGAAGTGAGGGGTAGAAGGAAAGAACCAACTACTTATAGGGCTGGACTTTAAAACCTCAAGGTCTACCCCCTCCCAGTGACCCACTTCCTTCAGTAAGACCCTACCATGTAAATATTTCAACACCTTCCCAGCAGTACCACCAGTGGGGGACCAAGTGTTTGAACACATGAGCCAGTGGTGGATAGTTCACATCTGAAACACAACACCCATAGCTGAGTTAATTTTAGACTAAGGGCAGAAGCGAGTCCTAATTTTGCCCAATTGCCTCAGGCCTGTTAGCAGAGTTGGCCTCACCAAAAAGATTGAAGAAACCACTTGTATATGAGAATGCAGTTTCCCCAATGAAATATGATTCCTACTCCTACTTATTACAGGAGTTCAAATTCTACCCCGATTTAATACGATATTCTGAGTTGCTATAAGTAATAACCCAGTGCTATAGAGGAGTGAGGATGAGCTAAAGATAGGCCTGATAATTGATAAAATATTTAATTATCACCCAATACAACTTATAAGCTGGAGAGGAGGAGGATTTTAGGTTGGATGTGGTTTTATTCGTAGAGTAAATATGAACTAAATACCCCAAATATTACATGTGTTTTCATAACTACTAGATCTGTTAATGATTTCCAACTTTATCTCCCAACTTGTACATCTCTTATAACTTACATATTAAAGATAAAAGTAGATAAAGTTTAAAATCAATCCATATTCACCTGTTACTTTCAGGAATTTCAGTGTAAAGGCCTATCGTGTACCCCAACTATCAGTGCCTTCAACCTCTTTGAAGGCTGCATGCTTCTCAGTGTTGCTATTGACTACTTGCCTGCCAGTTTAGGCCCTCGGTCAGGGTTTCTTTTTTTTTTATTATTAGAATATGCTAACTGTAAAGTGTAGTGAATTTCATATATGAATACAATAGATAAGTTATGCTCATATTACATTTTTGTTGTTGTTGTTGTTGAGACAGAGTTTCTCTGTATAACAATTCTGACTGTCCTGGACCACTCTCTGTGGACCAGGCTGACCTTGAACTCACAGAGATCCACCTGTCTCTGCCTCCCGAGTGCTGGGATTAAGGCATGCGCCACCACCATCCAGCTCATATCACACTTTAGCCCTCCTTCCCCCTACTCCTCCCTAGGTGTTTAATGTTCTAGTTAGTGGCCTGAACCCGGAAGAGCAGAGCCTAAAAGCCAGGTGGATCAAAGTCTCATGCCAACAGCCAACTCTATTCAGAGCATCAGACAATTTATTCTCTGAGGGTTAAGAGGAGTCACCTGAGTAAAGTATACAGTCACAAGAACAAGCCTCACATGACAAAAACATGTCTTCCCATAGATGTATATGAATAATGACAGCTGAAGTAAAGTCACCACTCTCCACTACACCTGGATGAAGTCCAAAAAGACATTTCAAAGAACAGTTTCGTGTTTTGAAGAGATCAAAAGACTCTTGCTTTGTTTTCTGAGAGATTTCTCACAAGCACTCAGAATTCTCCCATGACTCCATTCTTGGACTGTGTTGACACCTAAGGCTCTCTTCCCCTTCTTGTCTAGACACCCTTTTCCTTTTGCATTTCTGTCACTTAAAATCTAGAATCTGTGTATGAGACAAAGCATTCGATATTTGTCTTTCAAGGTCTCACTCATTTGGCACAAAATAATGATTTTCATTTTCAGTTCTAGGTACCATGTTCCTACAAATGACATGGCTTTGAAAGTTCTTTATGGCTGAATAATGCTCCATTGGGTATGAATGCTGCACATTATCTAACTATTCAGTCATTGACGGGCACCGAGGCTAAGTCTGTAACTTGTCTCTGAGGAGTAGTTCTATAGTGACCACTAGTATACAGCTATACACGTATTGTATATGTTTGCTGACTTGGATTCCTTCACTCATGGACCTGGAAGTGAGGTATATCTGTATCGATATCAATATAGATGATATAGATATAAATATATAGTGGTATCTTATGGCAGCACATCAATTTTATGTTTTTATTATCTTCTGACAAGAGAAGGGTGGATTTGAAAAAAGGAACTACTAGTCGCTCCTTTCAGCATGACTTCTTTGGGTACTTCTGTCTGTATCCATCTGCCCATTATTTCTATGGGGCTAATCTATGCATTGCTTTCAGTGTGCCAGACATTACACAGAAGAGAGAGTCTCCTGATTCAGGGTTCCCTTTGACATTTATTAAGAAGTAGAACTGTCATCACACCTCTACCTTCCGGATGGAGAACCTTCCAACTAGGCCACAGCCTTACCGAAAGCTTTATGTTGCTCCATAGGAGCAAGTTCTAATGACAGAAGCAAAGAGTAAGTAGCTAGTGACCTTGCAAACAGGAGGTAGACAATTATGTGTCTTATGGGAGACAACAGGAGTGCTAATTTGGGGGTCCAGACATGGCGAGTTGACCAGAATTATCCCAAGGGTGACCCTTGATCCCAGCTCATTCTTCTCATCCTCATTCCTTAGACTCCAGTGAGGACAGCGTGGCTCACAGAATGAGTGTGGCATAGTCCTTATCCAGGTTGGGAACAGTTTCTTGTGACTTCTAAAGTTGCGTAAGCATGTTAACACAGTGATTCAGCTCCAGGACAAGACAGGAGAAGGAGACGAACTGAATGAATACTCAGGCTGCACAGAGGAGACCCAGAAACACCTTGGACCTTGGAGTCACAGCAGGATGAATTTCCTTTCAGAACTCTTTAGCTAATAAAGAGATAGGATTGGAGATGCAGCTACATCAACTCAATTTAGAAATAAACAAAAATCAACATGAAGATGCCATTGCATTTAAAGTTAAGGGGGCCAAATTCCTCGCTTCTTGGCGGTGATTCTGATTGATTCTTTATTTCAAGGACAGAAGTGCATTGCGGGTTTTGTCTGGATTAGTTCATCTCTTATGCTGAAGTACTCTAAACCTACTTGCAATCAAGACTCACCTGAGACAATGTAGCCTGGAGACTCTGGTGTAAAGTTTAACTGTGGAGTGGATATACCACCTAAGCAGTCAACAATGAGTCTGGTTATGACCAAGGGTCATGGAGAACAGGGGAGGTGTGACCTCTGCTTCTACCGTTCATCATGGACCTATGCCAGAACCAAGTGCCGTGATACATGTCAGCAGGCACAGGGTTGATAGACCGAGCTGTCTCCATTCTAAGTACCAGGTACTTCGGCCTTAAAAGTTCAGAAAAAAAAATGTATGGGGACTCAAAATGCACGTATATAAAGAATCCCCCCTTAACGCATATGATCATATTTTATTGGACAAATATTTTATATTTCCAAAGCATTTCTTTGGAATGTGACTGGGAAGTTGGGTATTTGAGGAAATTGGGAAATTTGGTTAATGGGAGTTAGCGCTTACATAACTCCTCGGTTCCTTCAGTTTTTCTTGCGGAACTTGTTTTCGTATTAGTCAATGAACTTGCACAATTCCATGTGTCAAATGTTTTGGCAAACTTCGTAACTGGTTCTTAGCCAGCTTTAATTTTTGCATCTTGCAAGTGTTCCTGCGAACTCCCTGCGGTAGAAAACCAGCTGCCTTGCCGTCCGTGTCCGCCCCCCCACCCCGCCAGTCGGGTAGAGCAGTTGCTCATGGTGGCTGCCTCTGCAGAGGCCATGTGTTACTGGCTTACTCCTTGCATCTCGTTAAGGCTACGAGGCTGAATTCTGATTAATAACACAAAGTCAGAATTGATGCTTGTCGCATATTGCCTTGGGTCATGTACGATAAAGCCACCATTTGAATCCCTAACGTTTTCCTCTGTCCCCAGTAGGTATTGTTTCTGGAACCATGAAATTAAAGGCAATGGTTGGGTCCTACTGGATCTCTCTGTCCCCCATGTTAGCAGCAGATTGGATGTTCTGAGAACAAGAAATAAGTCATTGTACAAAGGTATGCAAGATTTACAAATAATGACTTTATATGCTTTCTTATCTAGTCAGCATTAACGTGGCCACAGTGGGATCCCTTTCTGTTTGTCTTTCATTTCTGTGCTGTATCTACAGAGCTACAGGTCATACTTTTTCCTGCCACAAAAGCTATAAATAACTCCTAGCCGATTGTGCATACCCTCAGCTAGATACGCCCTTCCAAGAAAGGCAACCTTATAAACATGGCACCCGGAAGATAAGACTTGGTCAGCAGCAGCAGCAGCGGCAGCGGCAGCAGCAGCAGCAGCAAGGATTTGGGGGATTTAACTTCAATACAAGCCCGGGTATGGTGGTTTCTCCAAGGTCATTTACAGCAGGCAGCAGTAGCCATTAGGCAATAACTCTTGGATTCTAACATAAAGCCACAGAAGAGGCCAGGAGATTCGCTTTCATTTTGCATCTCTTCCCTCTGAAGCTGTGAAGAACGCACTGAAGAAGGGTGTGTGCGGGTGTGCTGGTGCCCCAGTACTCTGCCCTGAGTGCCGTGGGCTGCAATTACAGCAGGGAAAGCCATGGCTGAAAAGAAAAGGTGTTGATATTTGAGGCTTTGTTGGGACAAAATAAAAAAAAAAAGCCAAACAAAATACCACATGGTCTGATAGCCGCAGTCCATTTTGCAATCATGAACCTTGAGATGTATTTAATAGAAGAGAGAGAAATGATTAACATCATGGAGAGTCAATGACAAAATGCATTCAAGTAGAATAAACTTAAAATGAGCAACAGAGAAAATGCCCCAATTAAGAAGAAATCGCATTAAGTCACTGCTGTGGTCCCATTTCACAAGATATTTAGACTAATTTAAAGAAAGGTTGGGAAACGGAGAGGTCATCTCACCCCCAGGGCTTCACGCCAATCCACCAGGCTTTTCTAGTCCAAGACAGGCTTACAGCTCATGGCCGAATGAAGTAAATTTGACAAGGGAAAGAGATTTTTAATATAGTATTCAACAAGGATTAGTCCGTGATCACTCATTTTCTATTCTTATGCTTAAATGTTAATTTGTTGAGGATATTTTATCCACAATAATCTTTATTAATAATTAACTCTTAAAATGGTGCTAACCAAAAAGTAAAATAATTCTGATTCTTCATCTTTTTTGTCTCTCTGTACTGAATCATCAAAATTCAGTCTAGAAGCCATTGGCATCCCTTGCCTGCACTTAAAGAGAATTGTAATCCCTTGTCCAAGGCCGAATCCTGCATCGTGTTATTCAGGAAGGGAAAGACTTAACGCTTCTGGATACACTCGTCTATGTTAAAGACATTTCACGACTTGAGAGGTTTTCATTCTCCTAATATGAATGCATCTAGCAGAGGCTTAGGTGACTTTACAGGATGGTGCTATTTGCCTAATATTATAGAAATGTGAACATGATATTGAACAGCTGGTGGAGTAGATGTCTGAATGGTTAAGAGTACTTGCTGGCTCGACAGAGGACCCAACATTAGTTCCCAGCACCGTCCTGGTAGGGCGCAATTATCTGTAGCTGCAGGTCCAGGTTCTGCCTCTGCAGCTACTGCTTGGATGTGGGCAAAATGCTCATACGTATAAAATAAAAATATGAATATTTAAAAGATTAATATAGTGGAATCTCTTCCATAGACAGATAGATACATAGATAGATAGGTACATAGATAGATAGATAGATAGATAGATAGATAGATAGATAGATGGATGGATGGATGGATGGATGGATGGATGGATGGATGGATGGATGGATGGACGGACAGACGGATGAGTGGGTGGGTGGGTGGGTGGATGGATGGATGGATGGATGGATGGATGGATGGATGGATAGATAGATAGATAGATAGATAGATAGATAGATAGATAGATAGATAGATAGATAGATAGATAGATGATAGAGATAGTCTCAGAAGACTGACAGGACCTGAATGTGTGTGGTGTGACTGGATGTTTGTAAAAATACGACCATTTTACAGTCAGTCACTTGTTTTTCTACAGCACTTCCCAGGTCAATCCTTTTCAGACTCTTCACACTTTGATCTGAGCTTTACCTGGACCATGTCTGGATCAGAAAAACAGCTTTTGCTTAGTGGAAGTTGCATCCAGTTTTAATACTGAGCTGTGTACTCTGTACAACACCTGCAGTGAGAAAGTCTGCCCACAGGCAGAGGCTTGCCCACAGGCTTGGGGAGCAGTACCAACGGAGAGTATCATGACTGAGATGGAGTATCTGCCCCAGGTTACAAGGAAGAGACTCGAGCTTAAAATAATAATAATAACAATAATAATAATGTTTTCTTATAATATTCCTTCATTGGAAAACCACAATTTCTCCTTATAACTGGGACACAAGAGGAAGTAAGATCTAGAGAAAAATGTTTCTAGTTTCTTAAGCAGACTTGGTAGAATCCCAAAATGTGCCAGTCTTAACCATGAGCATCCAGTAGCTAAATTAAGGGAGACTTCTTTCAACTGCGCCTTGATTTCTTTCTATCTGCACATGTAGAAATGTTGCTCTCTCAGCGTACTAAGCTAAGACAGCCTTCGCTGAACATTAGAGAGGACGAGAGAATGGCACAGCAGGATGTCAGGCAAGCTCCACCACCTGTTTGTCCTCCTTCACCCAGGAGCCAAAGAAATCCCAAGTTGTGTCTTCGTGCTCAGCTGTGATGGGTGACCAAGCTCGGAAGCAGGAGCAGGGAACAGCCCCTTGGCCTCCCAAACTGGACTTCAACCCTCTGGAAAACAGACATATAGGTTCCAGGGAACCCTCCGTTTGTTACTTCTGACCTTTGAAACCATTACTTCCGGGGAGGGGCCCAGTGGCTTGAAGAAGGTACTGAATAACTAAACACCTTTGCCGTGTTTCCATCTACTTGGATACGTGTGTTAAATAGACAACGAATATCTGTGTCGCTTGTGTGCATGTCCCCTGCTTAACTGAACGCACGGTCATTCTCTTTATTGTTGCATTCCTCTGTACCCAGAAGAGTGTCAGGGGATTTCCATAAGCCTGGCCTGACCTCTCCAACTCCATCATTTCAGCCTCATGCCAACCTCAAAGGTAGCTTCACCCCTCCCACCTACCCTCTCCTACCCCCTACCTCCCCCACCCCTTCTCCAGCACCTTAAACTTCCTTTTTCCGACCTTGAGCGACACAAAGCACTTCTGGCTATGTGATATTTACCTCATTCCTACCTGTTTGATCTGCTAGTGATAACATCTAATCCTCGGTGTAACTGCTCGCCCTTCCAAACCTTCCAAGCCCTTCTAGATAAGTCTTTTCCCCAGCATTTCTCTCATTCTTCTGTTTTCACTCACTGTAATGTTCTTAAAGAGGTAAGTCCTCTCTCTCTCTCTCTCTCTCTCTCTCCTCTCTGTGTGTGTGTGTGTGTTTTAGTAAATGTGGACTGGCTTCATCCTTTCAAGCCTTCTTGCTAGACAAAAACAGGCATCTTAGGTGAATAAGCACATGTGTTATTATTATTCTACACAATTGTCTTCACAGTTGGGTATATAATAACTATGCATTTCTCTACCAATTCTAACTAAGACTGAAATGGAAGCCATACGCAAGTAAAATGACAGTGAGACTAAAACATTAATTCCTAACTTTGGAGTTGTGCTTTTATGTTTGGGACTGGAAATGTCGGCTTCAGATGACTGGTCCACTAACTTGGGAAGTTTACAGAGTGGTTGATTTGTTTTATTTTGCCTCAGTAAATTTTCATTTTGTAGACAAATACCTTCTCATACTCTGTAGGGAAGGCCATTGTGGCGCTAATCTGTAGTTTAACCTCCACATTCTCATTTTAAAATGCACCAGCGACACTTCAGGAGGAGTCAATTCAAGGAAGTGTAAATACATGTTTCCCTGGGGAAATTTGTTATATTTAGGGCCAAAAGTTGCTAAAATTTACTTACAAGGAAGTAAATATTATTTAGACACATATACCATTTCTTAACACGTCGACCATGACATCTGTTGTAGTATTTTAATATTTCCGCTTAAAATTCTCTGCTTCAAAGCCGAAATTTCAATGTATCACTAGCTGATGTGTGAACAGGAACAAGAAATGGTGGCTTTGCACCTTCTCTGGCTTTCCCAAGTCATGCTTTAAGATGGGCACAATAAGCATGTCACCAGCCCATGGGATGGGGGAATTATAAAAGTGAACATACATACATGTTGTCTGCTGTCAGAGGTTTTTGTCCTGCCCAGTTCCCTCAGGGGTTAAGTCCCAAAGAAATCACACAGAGGTTTATATTAGTTATAAAATGATTGGCCCATTAGCTCAAACTTCTTATGAACTAATTCTTATAACTCACATTAGCCCATTATTCTTGTCTATGTTAGCCACGTGGCTCGGGACCTTGTTTGGCAAGGCAGTCACATCTTGCTTGCTCTGTGGCTGGGTCAGGACTGAGAAAATGAGCTTTCCTCTTCCCAGAATTCTCCTGTTCTCGTCGCCCCGCCTCTACTTCCTGCCTGGTTGTCCCACTTATACTTCCTGCCTGGTACTGATCAATTAGCACTTATTAAAATACAATTGGCAGGGTATAGACCATTGTCCCACAGCACATACACACACACACACACACTATCATATTTTAACTAATTTTATTTGTAGATAAAGATGGCTGATTACCTTGCATTCTCATTTGCCTTCGTTTTGCTTCCTATGCTACTGAAAATGCTGACAGGTACTAACCTGGAGGATGGGCAAACCAACCTAATGGTTAAAAACATGACCCGTTGATCTGGATCACTGAATCCAGAATTCACCCCTGTTACATTTCAGACTTGTGGCTTTGCTAACCTGATATTCACTCTCTCTGTGCCTCTGCCTGTGTCTGTCTGTCTTTCTCTCTCCTTCCCATGCTCGAATATGCACACGTACATTGCACATGAATGAGCACAAGCATCCCTGCATGCATACATGCACGCCACTAAACTAAACTCAGAAATCAGCAGCTGCTCTGCATTGGTAGAAAGTCCAGGAGGCAGAGGAACTCTTTAAGCGGGAGGGTAGAAAAGATAAGCTGCTTCTCTGGAATGTCACCAAAACTTCAGAGTTTTAAATATCGCGTCCCCCGACAATTAGAAATATGCTTGTAATTTTCACAACCAGGAAAGAGTATTCTGGGAAACACTGCAAATGAAGCCCCTGGAAAGTGACTTGGGGCACTGAGCCACGGGACATCCCTGGAGAGCACTAGCCTCCTGCTGCACCTTCTAAAAAACACATTAGGTACATTTTTAATTTAAATTTTTTCCTATATTTTGATAATGTGTTCCCCTTCTCCCAACTCCTTCCAGATCCTCCTCACCTCTCTACCCACCCAACTTTATATTATTATATCTCTCTCAAATAAAAAAGGAAACAAACAAACAAATAAGGCTTTAAAACAAGCAAATAAACAAACAAAAACATCCTCCCTCCAAACTTACAGTCTGGTTTGTGCTGGGCATGAGCCACCTCCCCCTACCCCGGGGTGGATATACACAGTGAGACATTAGAGAAGATTGATTGTTCCTTCCCCAACAACTATCATTGCAAATAGCTTCTTGGTTAGGGATGAGACCCCGTGTTCATATCCCGCGCTCTGTGGAGGTCCCTATCTGACTTGAACCATTGCAGGTCTTCCAAACGCTGCTACAGTCTTTTGAGTTCATGTGTGCACCAATCCTGTTGGGTCTGGAAGGCACTGTTTCTGTAGAGACAGAAATCATCTTTGGCTTTTCCAATCTTTCACTCCCCGGCCCCTTTCCCATAGATTCCTGAGCCTTGGGGCCACAGGGGGCACTGATAAAGACAACCCATTTAGTTATTTTTTTTGTTGTTATAGCAACAAAAGAAGCCGCAAAAGCAGTTTAGGGAAGAAAGAGTTTCTTTGGGCTCACAGTCTGAGGATACAGTGCCTGATGCTGGAGAGAGCATGGTGGCAGATGCAGGAAGCAGCTGGAAACACTTCATCTGCCCTCAGGAAGAGGAGGGATGAAGGCTTCTGTCCAGCTTATTGGGTATTTTATGTCTGGGTCCCTGACAATTCTATGGTGCCATCCCCATTTGGGGTGGGGCTTCCCAACTCAATTAGCTGAGACTGAAATCCCCCTCAAATATGCCTGAAAGACTGTCTGCTAAGTTAGTCTAGTGCCTATGAAGGTGTCAATCTCTATTAGCCACCATTCTGCATTTGATTCTGCTCTCTCTCCACAGAGTGACTCAGTGATGACGCAGGCCCTTGGTGCATTTTGTTTTCTTCTTAACTGACCTCAGACCAGGGAGGTCAAAGAACAGGTTATTTCCGGGGAAACCCCAGGATATTAAATTTCTCTGATCATGACTTTGTGAGCAATCTTGACGAAAGACAATCCTCAAGTACAGTGCAGGGTGCTGTTTGTGTGGGAGGAATTGACTTTGAATGCCTCGCCCCGTCAAAACATGAGCAAGACAATGAAATAATCCGGGCATTGAAGAAGACGGCATGGGGTCCAGTGAGGCAGTAAAGGTACTTGCCACTAAACCTGATGGCCCGATTTCAATCCTTGGAGTCCACACAACGAAGGGGATAACCCACTCCTGTAAGTTTTGGGCCTCTGCTTGCATGTCATGGCACTTGTGCGTGTGCTCACATATAAATGTCACCTGCAGCAACTTAGTTGATAATGGTATTCAGAGCTCGATATTTTGCTGTCTTTCATGTTTAGCCTGTCTGTGCTTTTATGTCTGAAATTTGTTTCTGATGAGAAACTTAAAATTTATATCTCCTGCTAACTATTTCTACCTTTCCATCAAAGTTGAAACTCAATACCATGTACTGTAATTCTTGGGGCTGCTTGCCTACATCTACCATTTACTGTTTCCTGGCTATTCCTTAGCGTCCCATTCTTCTAGTCTGTCTTTTCTCTTTTTTTTGCCTCTAATTTGAATGCTTTTTAACATTCTACTTTAAGTATTCCCATTTGAGTTTTATTTTATTATATGCGGCTTTGTGTTTGTTACGCTGTCATGTGTATTATGCACATGTAGACTAAGTTACTATTCAGGCACGCCCTTCCAAACATACTGTATCTGCGTTAGTCTGGTTTGCTTGTCTCTGTGATAAACAAGTGAGGAAAGCATTCAAAGAAAGTAAGAGAGATTGATTTTAGCCTAAAGGTACAGAGCCTTTGTGCATATTCAGCTGCCCCTTGGTGATGGGGTTTTAGGGAGGCAGAACTTAATGGTGGAAGTGTGCGACAGTGGAGGCTGATCATCATGCTAGCCAAGAAGCAGCGAGCCAGGATGGGAAGGGACCAGGACATGAGAAAGTCCACAGACTTCTTCCTCCAATCAGGTCCCACCTCGAAAAACCTCATCACTTCCCAACAATGCTGTCCATTACGAACCCTGCCCTTAGGATTCATCTCCTTTCCGGCAATCAGTTCCGGAAGCTAAGGACCAAGCTTTCTACCGGTGAAACTTTTGCTGGGACACTTTGTATCTAAAATGTCCCTTAACCCACCTGACACATTTATAGAATTATATTTCACAACCTGGCCCTGTTTTTCATGCTAATTTAATCAAGCCTACACATTGTTGATTGTCAAGTCCCTGAAAATGGGTACCATCTTTCTGGTTGTTTCTTGGTGAAGACTCTGGCGTATTCTGGACTTTGTTCATGTTATAATATTATAATTTGTATTCTCTAGAGGCAAGTTTCTCTAGAGAATTATGAGATTTATGCTTTAGCCTACAATTTGTCCACTTGGGTTCAGACTGCAAAACTTATCTGCCGTTGAGCTGAGTTTGACTTTGAATAGCCATGAAGTCCATGCCTACTGTATCTACGTATAAACCTTAAAACCTGCATAGGTTCTGGACCGGAAGTAACTACCCATCCTTTCATTCACTCAGGCATTCACCACCCAAAAAGTTCCGTCTTCCGGTGCTCAACTACATGTCCTGATGATAGAGCCCCATTTGGAGAAAGGGCTCTTCCATAGGCCAAGCCACATGCAAAAAGAGTGAAATTTGCCTTGTCACTTCTCCAGGACTTGATTTCCCTAAGCAGCACACCTATTAACTTGTTTTTTTTTTTTTTTGTCATTTTTCCAATGGGATCTAGTTGCTTTTGTGAGCTTAGACTCCACCATGCTGAGGCTGAAAAATCCAGACGAGGATATTATAGGTATTTTTTTTTTGTCTTCAAATCAAAAATAATATATTTGATTACCCATGTTGGGTGAAGAGAAGTGGTAATTTTCATCATAAACCCACTGTATTTCATTGGTGTTTTGTTACATATAATTAGCCTTCAGTTAGCTATATGCTCTTAATTATTATTTTAACGTTATTGTCACTGCCTTTGCTTCCTCCTGAAATGAAGCCCAAACTATAGAGATAAAAAAAAAAGACATTGGAATTTTACTTACTATTTCAAAATAAGGTTTTTAAATGATGCCAATAAACACATAAAAACAAACGGATTGCATAATACCCTCACCCAATCCTACTTGGTACCTTAACCTCTTCTTCACTATGCCAAGGTGCGGACATACTAAAATGCTAGGATGGAGAGTCTTCTCTGTCACTCAGCTTCTAGTCACACGAGACAGGAGATGGTAATGATGCAGTGGTGTCTCCGAATGCTTACGGTCGCATTCTCTACACTTGCTCCGATGCTTTGCTCCGTTCGGACTCTCTGGTTCAATTCTCAGTCTTACACTGAGATATTCCACCCCTCAACCCAAGGCATTGCAGACTCACGTCATACCATTGCACTTGTTTAAGGCATCAACCTGATGAAACAAACACCTTTAAAGGAAGCATCTGGTTTTTTCCCCGGGAATATTTAATAAATAACTTCACTTAGCAGATGTGCTTAACTTGGTATTAATTTCTACTTCAGCTTCCCGGGTGGAAAGAGTTGTGAAATTAGGCACGGTAAGGATGCTCGCAACCGCAAAGCAAGTCCTCTCTGTGCTTGGTCTGACTCCAAAGGTTGTAAGCTAACAGTTAAGCTAAGCCCATTTTTGATGCTAACTTAAGCACTTGAAAATGTGCTAGAAGTGTCACCATTAGTTTTTAACTTATGTTAAGTCATCGTTATTTTAAAAAACCGCATTCGACATAATATGACCCATCCTGAAAAATAAAAAATAGCAACACGCATATAGCCGTAGAATGTGTAGTTATTGAAAATATTCTCCATTTTCACCTTAATTATCACTACTAACAAATATGGTGATGCATTGGTCAGCTACAGTCTTGCACAATTCTACATTCTTCTCGAGTGTTTCCTGTTTGAATTTTCAGGACTGTAGGATGTGTTCAAAGGGAGGCATCAAAACGCTGACTAACTTTCTCGAGTTCATAAAGGTAGTAAGTTCTGAGAGCAGAGGTAAAACCTGGGCAACTCTGAAACAATATATTCCACACTGTATAAAGAACATCCGGCAGTTCCTTTTCAGGGGAAAATAACCCCAGTACTAACTTTATATAGTAACACATCATTGATCTCATTTGACATTCATTGTGACTTTGTTATTTAGTTTTGCGACTTCAACACACCTCGTCTCTCCTTCTTAGTTACTGCTCCCCAGGTGAGAATAACATGTAGAGACTCAATCCTAGTTCCTGCTGCTCTATAGTCGTGAACATTTTACTTTCAAAGAAAATTTTAAGGGAAGAGACGCCTACTTATGGTAAGCATTGGGGTGGTCAACTGCCATCAGTGCCAACATCAGCGTGAGATCTAGAGCTATTAACGGGACACAGGACACATTTCTAGGAACACCTGTGAGGGTTTCCTAGATTAGAGGAGACCTGTCCCTGCCTGTGAGGATTATCTTGACAAAACCAACTGATAAGGGAAGACCCACCCTAAAGAGGGCGACAGTCCTCCTTGAGCTTAGAAACTGAACTGCATTTGAGGGAGAAAGTGAGCTAAGCCCCAGCTTCCATCACTCTGCTTCCTGAATGCAGGTGCAACGTGACCAGCCCTCTCTAGCCTCTTCCTCCATGACTTCCTGCCATGGTGAACAGAGCCCTTCAACTGTGGGCCTTCCTTCTTCCTTGAGTTGCTTCTGCCCAGCAAAGCGGGAGAAGCAACAACAACAACAACAACAACAACTAAGGCAAACACAAAGCAAGTATTTCTTTTAAACAAAAAGTTCACAAGAAGTTTCCACAGGTTCATCCATTATCGCTTTGTGCTATTGGTGATCGAATCCATTTCCTTTGTGACTTCCTCCAATCTCCTCAGGGATAGTGAACAGATTGGGTGGGTGGAATATTTCTCTCTCAACAGCTGGATCCTCTGCATTTTTGTGGGAACCACTTCCATCTTTAGGGGGCTTTCAAAGTTGTCATTTGTAGTTGGACCAATGAAGAACCATGTGCTACTCTCTTTATATTTAGTATATTTCTTACTCTCAGGTTGTTCGGAGAAGCTTTGAGGGGTGTAAATGAGGAAAGTCTGTTGTGGGGTCAAAATCAACCTCTGTAAATGTTAAAGCAATCCAGAAAGAGCTTCATAGAGAAATGATTAAGATTCCGGCCTCCATTTCTTCACTTTCCACAGTTGACTTTAACTAAAGATAGTCTTTCACTGTTTTTTGTCTCCTGGCCTCAACATTTAGCACTTTTTAAAAAGTTGTCTGAGGGGCAAAGTTGTTGCATTTAGCTCTTGTTGTCTTTTCTAATCATGATTTTCATTTGTTTTTTTCACGGCTAAGTATTTCTTGAGAAGAATTAACTCAAGGAGTTACTCATGCTAAACAAGACCAAACTATTTTAAATGCAATTTAAACATGGCAGGGAACAGATGTTTAGTTCAAGGTCAGGACATCTCGGGCAGATTTTGGAAAAGCAGCAATGGGATGCGAAAACTCAAACCCGAAATATCCTTCAGCAGATGCAAGTTAGAAAAAACGAAGTGTTTGGCAAGTGAAAGCACAGGCTTGCTAATTATGTTTTAGGTTTAAGAAATATTAATAGGTAGGATAATATGTAAATTAATAGCTTGTTCAAAATAAAAATTATTTCTTTGGCATCAAGGGAGAAAAGATAAAAGGCTTGAATTTTATATGTGTCCATGTTCATTAGAAGAGAAAAAGAAAATGTCTTGTAAGTTAATACTGCCTAAGGTATAAAGTCATTTCCACGATTTGACTTTTCTGTTACTCTCCTGGGAACTTGGGTGGTAACAACAATGTGAGTTAGAGGTGGGAAGGATTTTTTAATACCCTCGTGGGGTCTCTGAAACCATTTCGGTTTAGGTGTATATATGTTTATGAAACTCATGGTGGATTTCGTGGGTTCTTGGACATAAAAGCAATAAATGACTGACAAGGTGGTGACCTTTTGTAGCGGACTTTGCAGGGCAATAAAACGACTCAGTCCCCAGCTGTGTGCACGTCAACTGGTGAACCTCAGAAACAGGGTCACTGGCCAGAGAGAAAGACTTAATTTTTGTGAGTTAAAAAAAGGGGGGGGGAGCACATGGTGAGGATAGAGATATGACAAAATGTGAACCAGGCTCCAGGCCTACAGGTGTAGGGGAGGCTGGAGCCAAGAGCCCAGCTGCCTTCTTAAGCAGGGAAATGGGGAAAGCAATGGCACAGTGGATCACTAACAACCTGAGCCTGGCCATAGAGCCCGAGGCTGGGACCATTTCAGGCCAATAATGAGCTTTGGGGCTTGTATAGTCTGTTATTTGACTTTGCTTCATGGAGCCCAAGGGCACTGATCATTAGGAAGCAGACGCTGTACCTCAGGCTTGTTTGTTTCAGTCTTTCTTGCCAGGATGAATTGTTCACTAGCCTCTAAGGGAAATATCCCCCCTTCTTTTCTACAGATAAATTGTCTAAAATAATAAAACTTATAAAACTTGTTGATTGGGGTTGAGGTCAGCAGAGGAAAAGGGATAGTCATTCGAGAATGCTGGAGACCCTGGATGACAGTTGAAAGACACATGAACTTCAGCAACATAAAGTAGTCCCAGATCACTGTGTGGCCAAGTTGATTCCATTACTAAAATGTCAAATTGGTGCTGTGTGTAGTTCAGTTGCTTGGTTTGTCTTCAGGGCAAGATTGGATTGGTCAGGTGGCAATCTACTTCTTAATGCTAATACTCAGCTGGTGAGCCCATTGGCTAGTCACTGCACCTGCCTGCCATCAACCATGCCAGGGACTATGTGTCCCTGTGGAAATACTTACCAGTGGGTAACAAGATTGGCAGTTCTGAGATTTGCAGTGCTAATGGCTTGTGGGTGTTGCGCCATGCAGGGACTCCAAGGTCGTTCTGCATGGTGTTGCAGGTGGAGGTCTCTTACTTTATTACTGGAAATTATTTAGTAATGTTAGAAAAAAAGTTTTGTTTCTTTGTGCAGCTTTTTTTTTCAGTTATGGCCTAGAAATATTAGTATGCTTCCTTGCTCCTATTTCTCCTGAAATTCCCCAGCATATGATTTGGAGAGTTGAAAAGATATTCAATTTAGATCTAATAATCTCAAAAATAAAGTGAGGGGCAGGAGAGATGGTTTGGTGGTTAAGAGCACTTACTATTCTTGCAGAAGATCCAGGCTCAGTTCTCAGAACCCAGTTGGACACTCATTATCATCTGCAACTCCAAGCCCAGGTTTTCTGCTGCCATCTTCTGGCCTCCACCAGTACTGCACACACATGGTGTACATACAGGCCTGCGCACAAAACACTCAGACACATAAAATAAAAATAAATCTTTAATAATAAAGAAAATGAAACAAAATAAAATAACACCAAATAGGCATTCATTGCAAATGGAGGCTTTCATGTTCTGGAATGAAGAACACTGGAAGGTTTGTGTGACTGACCAGGAAGGCTTGAAATAAATGCTAACCTGCATGAAGGTAGATGCTGAGGGGAGCAGTTCAAGTTTGACTAACCCTGTTGCAATGGCTGAAGCAGTTGAGTGCCACAAATCAGAGAAACAACTTTGTTCTAAAGGTTTCTTTTAATTGAAGTTCCTTTTAATTGAACTGCCACATTGCCTTAATTACTGTGTTTTCCCTAGTTCTTCTAACAAATACCCCATTGACCCTAACTCCTGCAATCTCCGTTTCAATGTTGTGAAATTGCCAATGATGGAAAGAGATAGTAGCACATTAGGAAAGACCTTAAAGATAAGATTAGTTCTTGAGGGCTGACTGCTAATGACTTCCCAACGTATTATACTGAAGAGATTCAAGATGCACACAGCATTTTCTTTACAATAGTTTTATGAGGCATGGGAAGGCGTAAATGCTTTTGTAGCTCAATATGATAAATTGACATCCTATATTAATTTGTAGGTATTCTTCCTTTCTCTCTCACTGATTGTCATTTCTCCCCCACCTATTTTTCCCCTTTTTCTTAGGGAGCTCTTTTTTGATCACTTCTGTCAAGACTGGAAACTCAGAAGAGTAGGGGTCAGAAGGCAATCAGGAATATCCTACCCCCTGGGATAGCCGCAGATCCAGCAGCTGCATTACATGGTTTTCAGGACCATCTGCTGAGGTTGATGCATTCCTAGCATCCCATGTCAAGTGAA
This sequence comes from Myodes glareolus, assembly GCF_982192425.1. Lineage (NCBI taxonomy): Eukaryota > Metazoa > Chordata > Mammalia > Rodentia > Cricetidae > Myodes > Myodes glareolus. Next base: position 19,098,009 of record NC_142026.1, read on the forward strand.
AAGTATGGCCTGCTTCTCTCTGCCTTCGGCCCACACGATCTTCTCCAATGAACAGCACAGCGATATCACTCATAAAGGATGTAAAAATCTGTGAATGTACAATCAAAAATATTGTCAGTTTATCTAGCCTCTGTCTGTTTTACTTGGCTTAACATGAAGCAAACTATCGGGGCCAAGCTCAATAACTGGAACTATCTACCTGAAGAATGAGATCAAAGAAATGAGAAAATAATGTGTATTTTCTCCAAAGCAAATGTTTCTCATTTGCCACACTACTTCCAATTTCTGAAGATTTAGTAGAACAATGTGCTTGCTATGAGTCAGTAATATTTGCTTTACTATTTAACCATATTAATAGTTCCAGTCACATACTGCCAAGATAATGGCTGTCCTTCTGAATATGGGTCATGTATCATTTTCATTTGGGACTTCCATTATAGCAGACAATATTTAGATCCTTGGGAGGTGTTATAGACTGGGATTCAAATTGATTTCTTTTCACCATGGCTTCTTTCTTGGAAAACTAATTTCTCCATGACTATAGTCTCTGGATACCTGCCATTTATCGATTTCATACAGTGACTCCAAAACTGTCAGTTTAGTTATGAATTAATAAGGAATCTTAAGGGAAAAGTACTGCGAGCCTTCGTCAGTATGCGCCATCTCCTCCCACAAAGAGCAAAGGAGAGGGTGAGGGGACGGCAGGCAATGCATTTTCCTGAACTTAGTAAACATGGGGACAAATGAAGAATCACAAAAGTAATGTTAAGGTCCTCACATCCCCAGTAAGCAATGTTCAAGATGATAGAATATTTTGCGATGACAGGATTTATATTTTTATGAAATATGAGGTTTTTCCTGCAGGTTTTAAGTTTTGTTTTTTCCATATAAGCATTGGGTGCATTTGTTAAGAACAATGTGCTAATTGGATGTATGTGTATACCAGTAATAACCAGAGTAGACTAGTTAGCATTTCATCTCTGCAAGCAGCCACATTTTTTTCTACGTGTGGGGAACATTTGCATGCCTTGCCTAGATTTTTATGAAATCTAGGAACTGTTGTGAACTATTAAGTAAGTTTGACATTTAAGCAAAAGTGATCCTGTCGATTAAGCCTCATTCTTAAAGTCACCATTTCCTTCTTCCAAACAGCTACTGTCAAACATTTCTCTTTGTTGCCAGTTCTGTAAAAAGCTTATGTGTCCTTGGGAGAGGGTTGAGGGGAAGGGAGAGCAAGGCGGGGAGCAGAGAAAAACATAGAGCTCAATAAAAATCAATAAAATAAAAAAAAAGAATAGAGACTGAGTGCTGTAGGGATTCTGACTGCCAGCAGCCTTACTTTACCTGCCTACCTGGGTGTGGCTTCTCATACTCTAAATGCCAAAGTAATGCTCATGCTCACTCTGCGGGATTCCGTTCCTATTCTCCATTCGTGTAGAGGACTGTGATCTGTGAGTCCACCCCTAAATAAATAACCCTTTATTATACAAAAAATGCACATGTCTCCAAACTCTGCTTCTGATTTTATGAAAGTAGAAGAATGTGTTTATAGCAATCTCTGCCTCCTTCTATTTCCTTATAAGTGTTTTTTAAAAATATGTATCTGCGGATTTTAGACATGAGTGCTGTATTTCTATCAGTTCTACCCTTCCTTTTCCCCTCTGACATTTCTTTCGTGCTTTCTACTCCCTTGCACACCCAAGACCTTCTGTCTTCTAATTGTTGCTCCCATTTATTGCTCACACACAGACTGATTCTGTCTCTCTCATCAGCCACTGCCCATAGCTCTTCATCTAGGGACGGAGCCCTGTGGGATTCCCCCCTCCATATTTTTGTTTCTGTCTATGGAAAACTGTAGCATTAACTTGCACATTTTAGCTGCTGCATAGTGTTCTATTATCATTCCTCACTTGTACATAGATTTCTTGATGTCCGTTTCTATTCTTGTAGTCATTATAACCATGGCTTCAAGGGTAGCTGTTGTCTAAATAGCTGATAGCACATTTCCTTGTACATTCCCGAAATACAGATCTGCTCCAAGAGTATTTTTTGTTTATTTAGGTATTGTCATATTGCTCTCCAAAGGAAGACTAGCAATTTGCTCTTTTAAAAAATCATGACTGCTCTTCTGTATTTCCACATATTCATCAAGTTCTAATGTTTTATAAGTAAGTATATTTTGCCAAACCAATTGCTATGAGATAAAGTGTCAAAGTATGTATGAATTGCATTTTCCTGGTATCCTGTAAGAATTGGACAACCTCAGAGTACTTTTCTGTGAGTGGCCTACGGTCTTTCGCCCATCTGCCTCAGTGTGCATTGTGTTTTCCTCATAGGCGTAGAGGATTATTTCCAAATTGGATGCTATTTCAAGTTGGGTGCTAATCCTGCATTCTCATTGTCAATATTTTCATCCACTTTTCCATTACTTTTCGCTGTGCTGGCGTGAGAAGGTTTTAATGTGGTCCTTTTCCTATGCTTTTGCCTGGTGTGCTTTTAGCAAAGAGATACTTTACAATCACAGTTTATAAAGAAATCCTATTAAATACTTTTTAATAAGAGAGTAAAGTATTTTTAATATCACCCTTTTAATCCCCTAAACTAATTTGGAGATGATATACTATAAAATGATAATTTCTTTTAATTATTTTTGCATAGAGGGAACAGCATGGCTCCACTCCAGCCTTTACCCAGGGTAAGGCTATATCTCTTCTATATACTAAATTCTGATCTATGCCTGCTTTGTCTGTAGGGTCTCACTTATTTTGCATTAAATCTCTTCTTCACAAGCTTGGACAACACATATATTACTATATTACAGAGTTCTTTGAAAAACTAAATCCTACATCTCAATTTGTTATTAATTTTATTTATTTATTTGTTTCTTTGTTTGTTTTGAGGCATGGTCTTAGTGTGTATTTCTGGCTGCCCTGAAACTCACTATATGTGAATCAGGTTGGTCTCAAACTCATGGAGCTCTGCAGCCAGCGTTAGGATTAAAGGCCTGCACCATCATGCCTGGCCCTTGTTTATTCTTTAAAGTTTTTGTGGCTGCAGTTGAATGTTTGTTTTTCAATATGTAGTTCAGTGATCATTGTTCTGGGTCCATGTAAAAGTGCATTGAGATTATTGTAGTAAATGTCAACATATGTACCAGAATGAAAAGAATAGGCTCCTTATGATGTTCCATGTCCGGATTCACAAGTATGATAAGCCTGCCTGGTGTTCTCTAGGAATCTGCAATTTTATTTTTCATATGTCTCCATTATGCTGATCTTCTGTTTGATTTATTGTCAATATCTTACCATTTTTGAATACCACTTCACCATATGTTTGAATAGAATACTTTAAGTAATAGTCTGGTTGTTGGTTTTCTTGTGCCTATTGGTCAATCGCAGGGATATTTATGAAAGTTCTTATTTTACTTTAAGACTTTGTTTCAGATTTTGCCTTTAATTTTCTTTATTAAAAAATACACATTTGTCATTCCTTATCCCTTTCCCTTATTATTTGCCTAGAAAGCACAACCAGGAAAAGATTGACTAGAAGCAATCCAAGAATCCATGCCTCACCACTGACTCTATGAGAACCTTGTCCTGTAATAATTAGCACAATTTGATGCAGATGAAATTTGCTAGAGAGAGCAGCACTTTTCCATTAGTAGCTCATTGAGGACTTTATCAGAAGGGCATTAAACAGAATGATAGCTTTCCCACAGTCTTCGAGATGGCAATGCATCCTTCCTCCTAGTCCATCAGTCTGGAGAGCCGCATTACTCTATTGCCATGAAATATCATTGCAGCCTTCCCTGAGCAGCTGGCCACAGGCCTTCTGTATGTGAACCATGAGCCTATGTGGACTATCACAGCAAAGAACGTGGTATTCTGTATTATTCTGCAAATTGTTTCTTCTGGTTTTCTTGTGTTTTATTTAGATTTCTACGATTTGTGTTCATAATGAGATTAGTCCTTTATTCTCTTCTCTTAATCTCTGTGTGGTTTAAGCATCAAAATTGTACAAGATTTGTCCTTCTGAAAGAGTGGATCTTGCACTCCTTTTATTTCCACAAACAATTCAAGTAAGACAGGAATAAGATATTCTTTAAAGACTCAGTGAGACACTGATACTATAAAGCTCACAATTATGATGTGTATAAAAAAGTTTTGCTACCAGCTCATTCTAGCCGTGTTATAGTCTGTCTAATAATTCCATACACCCACTCTCTATAACAAAGAATAATCACGGTTTTCTGTGAACTTAAGCAGCTACCTCTGGAAATTCACTGGCATAAATTTTATAGAATTCTCTTAAGTGTGTTTAAGTCTTTACTATGGTTGCAATTACAACCATAATGGCTTTTCTTTTCTTTAAACATCTTGCCTTTTTGTATTATTTTCAGCAGCATTTGTTTGTATGTTAAGAGACACTTTTGATGTTCATTATGTGTTGCTTTCTAAGACTCACATGTTTCCTTTGTATTTGGTAATTTCTAATATTGGATTTTCCTTTCTTAGCTATTGTGGCTATAGATTGTTCCATTATTACCTTGCGTTAGGAAGTAAGCTCTACTTCCGTGTAGTTTCTGTCACTTTCGCGTATTCCCTAATTCTTCGGATACATCTTTTCTGGAACAGTTTCCTCCCTGGATCCATTCTGGAATTGAATCGCTGGAGAGCCATGGTTCCTCTTAGTGGACTACGATATTTAGAGGCCAAACCGACGCGGTTGTCTGTTTACTGCTTGTTTGACTGTTATTCCCCATCTGAAGGACAGATCACAGATGTGTCACATCTAAACCACAACATGGGATGCTGCACACATTCATAAGCACACACAAAAGCCTTTATTCCTATAGATTGAAAACCTGTTCCCAAACCAACCCTTTGTCCAATCCTCTCCCGGCAGCATAGGATTCAATTCCGTTCTCTCCTTATGTTTATACATCTTTCCCCACTAGCGAGCGAGCTGGTCTGTATTCCCTCCGCTGTATTGACTTATTTAACCGGCCCCTCCTTCACTGCTGCTATACAGTCCAGGGTCCTCCACAGTCCCAGCCCTCCTAGGTTCTGACACCTAACGACAAGATGCCCCACCCCCACCATGTGGGACAATTCTCTTCTCCCCATTTGTAGCCCCCAGTGCCTGCCTTTTCACCAACCCACAGCCCTCCTCATCCTGCACAGGCTCCCAGATCTCACTCCGGTACATCTCTTTTCATGTTCATCCTTTTCAGTTTGTTTTAAGATCCCAGCCCCACTCCCCGGCACTCTTTTGGGTGGAGGCCTTCAATACTTGGTCTTGTTTCTACATCTTATACACAGACGTGCCCCTTAAGATCTCCTCAAGTTGAGCAGGATAGCTGGCCACACCCCCCTCGTCTGTCATGCGGTGGTGAGGGGAAAGATGTCCTACCCCCTGGCTCCTGGGGTAGGCAAAGGAGTTGTCCCTGCCTCTTGCCAGCTGCAGCACTCAGGAAAGTGGTGCCTCCCCCTCAGCTGGACAACACAATAGAGCCACCCCTGAGGGTGTAGGTATGGGAGACCCGACCCTGTGAATGTGAAAGCGGAATTGGCCCCACCTCTTGCTCATCACTGCAAGCCACAAACTCGCCAGGGCAATGAGGAAGGGCTCACCCTCGTGGTAAGGACAGGGGAGAGCTGGCAGGCTGACCAACCCTACAACTACCCAGGCCCAGAACCAGGCTTATGTGTTGGGCCACTCCAACACCCACCCCATCTGTGATCTGCTGGAGCACATGACGGGGCTGGTCCTGCAGACTCAAAGCTGCAGGATCTTCATGACACAGGACAACGACAGAATAACCAAGAGAAGTCCCAATGAGGGTCCAGCATCAACACTGTAGTGGAAACCAGAGGCCTCCAATCAGACCAATGGCTCTGCAGTGAACATTTACTAATAAGGATACATGGATAAAAGGGTTTACTGCATAATTCGCTATGTCGCACTACAGCTTCCATGACAAGGTAAGTTTTTCCTTTTTTTTTTTTCTCTTAAATTTTATTTTATTTATTCTGGAGGGGAGGTTGCAAGGGGAAAGGGAGGATCTGAAGGGACAGGGAAATGAAAGGGATCAAGACACACGATGTGACAGACACAAAGAATAAATAAAAAGACAGACAATAAAAAATTCTTTAACTAAAAAACAGTGGTGACTTTTCATGGGAGGCCTCACCCTCTCTGAGGAGTGGATTGGGTGGGGGGGTGGGGGGAAGGGGAGTAGCAGAGGAGGGGAGAGAGAGGGAACTGGGATTGGTATGTAAAGTAAGATTGTTTTTTTAAAATAATAAGTAAATAAAAACAAAAAAAAAGATCTGCTCCAGTGGAGCATCCATCCTGAACAGAGAACTTCCTCAACATGCTTGTCTCTGTCAGATGCCCTGCTGGGGTTCCAGGGCACACTCCCAGGTTTTCGCTCAACCTCCAGCCCCCTACAGATGTCTTCCTACTCTAGTTATGTGTTTAAGCCTCCTATTAGGCTACCTCCTGGGTATTACACACTTCTGAGTATTTTTAGCCCTTATTTTTGGTGCAGTTCTCTATTCACCAAGGTCTCATGCTGGTGAAAAACATGAGACTGGGGCCAAGTCTAGCGTTCTTGGCCATTTCCTCACTGAATTCATTTTCAATGGAAATTCCTTGTCCTCTTGATGCTGAGTCTCCTTTGCCACCCATTTTAAAGGCGACGAAGACACGGGAGCCTTGAGAGATGTAGCTGGTGTTTAAATACTGATCCCCCAATTCTGGGGGCATTTCCGGCAGAGTGATACAGTAAGGGCTCAGACTTATTTTAAGGACTTCCCTAGAAATCCTGACATACGAGTGACTGCCTCTTACCAAAGGCCGCTCTGCCACTCAACAGTGCAGTGTAATATGAGCCTCTAAGAACGTTTTGCAGGTGTAGTTTGAGAATCTTGTTAAAGTGTATGTTAAATAAGTATGTTAAAATGATTAATTACTTTTGGGAATTTGTTATATTTGAAGTAATTCCTTTTTATTTTTTCTTCTCTCATATATTACACCTCAGCTGCAGCTTCCCCTCTCTCCACTCCTCCAAGTCCCTCCTCCCCACCTCCCCTCTCCCCCAGATACGCTCCTTCAGAGAAGAGCAGGGCTGTGTCTCCGTGTGCAGATGTGTGTGTATACATGGCATGGTGTACCTGTGCAAGGGAGAGACAACCTTACGAGTTGGTCCTCGCCTGTTACCCTGTTTGAGATAACCTGCCTTCTTCTTTCTCTTCTTTCACAGCAAGAGTCTGGCTGTCAGGCCTACGAGCATCTGGGGATCCTCTTGTCTCCGTCTCCTATCTCCCTGTTCAGTGCAGGGATTACAGATGCCAGGATTACCACACTGAGCTTCACATCCATTCTGAGGATTCAAACTCCGGTCCTCATGCTTACACAGCATACTGTTTATCCATGGGATCATGTCTCTGCCCTGTTTAATTTGGGGGTTCAAATAAAAATTTAAAATATAGTAAGAATGTGACCAAAGCTTATCATAACTTAATTATGCATCTATGTAATGGCATTTAGAATGGGGCTAAGTACTAAGTTGTATGGCATAATCATATTTCAGGAATACTTATGAGGGATTTTAACTTTTCTGAGTCTATCGTTGCCTTAAGAAGCTAGTTAGAGATTACACTAATTTACTCAGAAATATGGAATTGCACTAAATGTGGAGATACTGTGATCTTGAAGTCAAATCTGAAACCAGGCTGTACTTGATGATTCTCGGGCATTGGAATCGTGGTAGCAACCAGAGAAAGCTAACATTGTACATTATTATTTTGAGGTAATGTGTCTTCTCTCCAGGTTTTCCGAAATCAAGACATATAAGATTAGGGATATTACTTTAATTCTGGGCCTCTAAGCAAAATAAACAAATATAAATAGCAGGTGCCTTCCTTATGCAAAGCACAAATTGCTGATTAACATCTGCAAAGTCTTTGCTTCCTCAGTCCTTTATCTCTCCCTGGAGACAAGTGACATCTGCCCCCAGGGCTTACAAATCCTGTGTTCTGCAAGATTGTGGGTTTTTTTTCTTAATCATTATTTTGCATTATCAGATTCATGCAGGTTTAGAATAAAATAGACCTCGGAGCATAAAGTCACATGTGAAATAAAATTTAAATCTATTTCTACTTACTACTTTGTGATTCTCCACTAAAACATGCCTTTCCCCTTCACTTTCTTCTCATTGCACACATAGAAGTCCTATTTATAATACTTATTTTTAAGTTAACGGAGTGTCATAGATATTGGATTTTTTAAGAAAAAACATTTGTGGAGATTTTCTTGAAAGCTTTTAGGATAATTAAGGTAGTGCATGAGTGCTGTGGACCACTGTTGTTCATATGTATGTATTCATATTGAACCAACTGCTCTGGAACGTTGCTGAGTGAATTAATGTCATTTTGCACTCCCTTAATGCTTTCAGAGTATTATGGCATTTTACAAAATCAGAATAACTCATCTCTCTGTAGCAGACAATTTATTCTGCCCATTAAAAAGGGTCTATTAGGTTAAAAGTGGTGTTGCCTATAATCTAAACAAACCATTTGGCTTTTTACAAATAACGCTTATTAAGCCTCCATCAGAAATGGAAAAGCAAAATGCGAAGTTTCTGAACAGAACTTTATTTTATGAAACGAATAATGGAATGTTAGTGTGATTATTCCTGACACTTATTTGTGAAGGGCATTTTAATTAAAGGACACACTAGACTTCATGGGTTTCAGTTTGGGTTTCTTTTCATGTGAATACCTTGATACTCATTAGGAATAGTCTCTGGAGTGATTGCTCAAATTAAATACTGTGTTGTAGTTAATGCATCTTGTCTGCAATAGTACACCATAAAGGAAAGTCCACTTTCTTAACTTAGGACATTTCCCAGACTACTGAAAGGTTTACCATAGATTGTTCTGTTCTCTGTGCTTGCTTTGTTAATTGCCCCAGCAGAATGTAGACAGTTTTCTCTGCTGGTGGTAATTTAGAATCTGTAAGACTGTGCACTGTTCCTTTTAAAAGATCTCTGTAAGTTAAGATGTAGGTCGGCCTTAGTAACTAAGGCAAAGCATCCAGCAATGTCAGGGTGGTGGGCATTCCTTGTATAGGTGCAGTGTAGTAATATTGCTCTGCAGATTGGTTTCTGGGACTCCCTGAAAGTCACAGGTGTGGATATGTGTGAATTTCGTCTTTGGATGATGGCTGCAGCATTCATGGCTGACTTTGTCTACTGGAGATTTGAGGTTTGACATCTGCTGTCATGAAAGCCGTCGTCCACTACGTTGAACCCCCTAAATAAGGAGGTTTGCTGCTTACATCCAGTCAGACTTTGAACAGTTTTCTCTAAGTTTTTATTATATTCTAATGTACAAGAGCTGTTCGTGGTATTTAGACTTCTATAAACAAACAACACTGAAGTGGGATTCCATACAGCACATCTGTAGGCTGTGAATATCATTGGTTAATAAAGGAACTGCTTTGAGCCTATAGCAAGAGCAGGGCAGAACAGAGCTAGGGCAGGGAAAACTAAACTGGATGCTGGGAAGAAGAGGATGGAGTTGGAAGAAGCCATGTAACCCTGCTGAAGACAGACACCAGAACTTTAGCCAGTAAGCCACAGCCTTGTGGCAATACACAGATTAATGGAAATTAGTTGATTTAAGATGTAAGAGTTAGCCAATAAGAAGCTAGAGCTAATGGGACAAGCAGTGATTTGATTAATACAGTTTTTGTGTGGTGAATTTAGGGCTGAGCAGCCAGAAACAAACAAGTGACCTCATAGTACACAGCACAAACTGGGTGACTTTATTGCCTACACATCTTTAAGTCTAAGATCAAGATACCTAGAATAAAGGGGGGCACCTTTCTAATTCATACACAACACCTTTTTGCCTGTGTGCTTGTCTAGTAGGCAGCAAAGGAGTTCTCTGGAACCATTTTGTGAGGCTACTAATGCCATTCATGTAAGCCCTATCCTTATGACCTGATCACCTTCCAAGTAGTACTATGCTTTATGTAAGATGACAACATATTCATTTTAAGTACACGCAAACAGACCACACCAAGAGAAGGCTAACAACCACTCACTTTTTAAATTATCAACTTTCTCCAAAAAGAAGAATTCCTTGGGTGTAAGCCTTTCAGGAATAAAAGCAATCTAAATCTATGGGGCAAGCTGGAAGGAGTCTGTCAGCTTCACCAAGGGGGAAATATTGATATCAGTCATCAGATATGTGGTAGAGGCCACTCCTCCTAACTAGGGGAAGCAATTGTTCAGTAGTCAGGAATGTTGTGGGGCAAAAGCTACAGAGTCAGAAAACTGAGATTTTTCATGTTGAAATGTTTGTAGCATGACTATGGCCAAAGGAAATTGTTCTAAGTCAGGGATTTTGAGTTAATATAACGTCTGCCTATCATACACACTTGCTAAACTCACTATAGAAGCACCCTATGTAAAATGCTTTGTGGAACACATGATACAAGATGAGTGTTCGATCAACTTACTTCTGATTAGTAATTTATAGTCATTGCTATCAATTATGTATTGGCAGTCAGTAAATACATATTTAATGAGATGAACTGTTCCAAAATCTGTTCTCTATAAATGATTTCAATGATTTTTAAAAATTTACAGAGGAGCTGGAGAAATGGCTCAATCGGAATGGGTACTTGTTGCTCTTATAGAGGACCCAGGTTCAGTTCCCAGCACCCACATGGCAGCTCACAATCATCCGCAGCTCTGATTCCAGGAGATCCAATGTTGTCTTCTCATTTCTGCACACACACATGGCACACAGACATACATACAGGCAAAGCACTCATACGTATAAAATAAATTGCTCTTTTAAAAAAATTATTTATTTTTAAAAACTATCTTTTCTCATTTTACAAACCAACCCCAGTTCCCACTTCCTCCCCTCCTCCTGTTCCCTCCACCTTCCCCCTATCCCACCCCCATTCACTCCTCAAAGAGGGGAAGGCTTCCCATGGGGAGTCCACAAGGTCTAACACATTGCTATGTGTCAGGAGCAAGGCCTCCCATGATATCTAGGCTGAGCAAGGAACCCCTCCAAAGAAAATAAATTACTCTTAAAAAGCACAGAGAGAGCAGACTTAGTGGGCCCCAGGTCTCCTGTCAGTGTGCTTTCTTTCTACATCATCTGAGGTCTTTCTCTGTGAGCCCAGAAAGGCTTTTTCTCTCCTTTCTCATGGGTGCCAGTCAGCATATGCCTCCATCTCCATCTGGCCAGGCTGGTGACTCTAGCTTCAGCTCCAGAAGATGCATAATGAAATCCGAACTGGTGCTGGACATGGAGTATAGCAAACTGGATTGGGTTAATGAGGTCTATTTTGAGAGCACATGACCGTGGTTCCCTCTCTTGTGATTGACAGTATCACCACTTGCTTTGCCTTTGTCTACTGCCTAAGTCTTCCCCCTAATACTCTGATCTACAACACTTCTAGAAATGTCTTCTTTTCTTTGGATTATAATTTGAGATTTCCTCTAATGCAATTCTGTGAGCAAACACATTATTACCAGAGCGTAAGTCTGGACATCAAGGTCATTCTAACAAAGGTCTTTGCTTTTGCTTTAAGAAAATGGGACCAAGAAGGTGGTTAGAGGACATTCTGGAGTTTGGAATAGTTCAGGAGAGGGAAGGCCTGAGCCAAGAAGGGGTCTAACAGTCTAGCGTGAAGCCTGGGGAGGGACTGGTTCTTTAGATGAAAGAGAGAATGAAGGTGGGCAACAGACGGGCAACTGGTGTACCATTGAAGACAACAAAAATTGAAATGGAATAAACATCTCCACAAAGCTTAGTTGGAAGCAGCCTAGATGTCAGAACACAAAAATTTGCCTTAGAGTAAATGTGTCTAAGTCATTTTACCCATGAACCCTTAGAGAGTCTACCATGCACAACTGAAGACTCCATACCCTAGCGAACATGTGAGGAAAGCCTTCTGCCCCTTGCGCCTTGTATCATCTCTCGAGAGTTCTGTCCTCTGCCCGGTTCTGTCCAGTAAGCCAGCAGGCATTCCCTTCTAAGAAAGAACAGATCAATCCCTTGGGATGGGAATGTTGATTTGTGCTTAAGGGCTCCACCGTCTCCCAGCAAGACATTACAAGGAGAATCAGCATGTGAGCCAGTCGGTTCCTTGTCGGTGTTGAGGGGTTTCCAGCTGATCGCTCTGATTGCTCTCATATAGATAATGTAACATCATAAAAGAGGAATTCTGCGGCAGCTTGCTTGCAATCAAAGGTTGCCTGTGGCTATTCAGTATTCCCTGATGTGAACGCTACTTGCAGTGCAGAGCTTAAGAAGGAAAGGGAAGGAGTGGCTGAGGGATGGGTAGAGGAGTTTCTATCCAAGCCTAGGATATTAAAAGGGCTGGAGTAGAAAGAAGGGCAGTTGGAATCAGCAGCTGTCTGGGCATTCTCAGGCTACAGACAAGCATTCGACACCCACCCTGGGCTTTTTAAAAAGATGCGATCTGTGTATCGAACCATATGTTCTCTCCTGTATCTATTTCTATTTTCTCCATCCTTTCCGTGGTCCCATGGCTTTTAAAACTATCGACGGAAAGCTTTTTCCTTCCTCAAAGTCAATTCACTTCAGAAGTTCCCACTCCTGTGTAGCCGGCGTTAGACTCCGTGCACAAACCTCACAGCTTGGTCTCTGTGCTTCTGCAGCTCCAGTTAGGGTTTCATCCACTTCGTGCTCTTTTACAACATGAATGGCTGGATGATGTCACCAAGTCGCGCGTGACTTCATATATAGAAGAGCTCGCTGTAGGAGAGGAAAAATTGACATAACTCTGGTCTTTCGTGGGCATATTAAAAATCATAAAACAGCACATAGTGAAAAGGGAAGAAAAGAAGTCTGAGGCGAGGAAAAAAAGGTTATGAAAATCACAGTTATCAACATGCTAACTGAGTCTGGTATTTGTTAGTACAAACAATAGATCCCAGGCTGCTGTGGAACCTGGTTCTGCCTGGGGAGCTGTTAAGAGTTAGCAAACAGTCTCTTTGTGTGCAGATCTTTTTCTCCTAGAGCCTATTTTCCAGAGGACCAATGGCTTAATAATTTAAAAAAATAGTTTTAATTATAGATTGGTACAAGTAGGAAAACAAAAGAGGATCCAGGGTAGTGAAAGGTGCTTGAGGAGAGGACTCTGGGAGTTAGAACGCTCAGGGAAGAATAAATGATCATTTTACACTGACCTAAAGAATTAAACAGACAATAAAAATGAATGACACATGAACAGCCAGGGCAGAGCTTAAAAGACAGAGAGACCAAGGAAAGGCCTCGAGACAGGACACATCTAGACAGGCTAGCATCAGCCCTGATGTCTCACTAGACCCATTGCAGAGCTTTTAAAATGATGTGTTTATAATTGGGCCCAATCCCAGAGAACCTGAGTTTATTGGTTTAGGGAGGTATTCAGACATGTTATTTTGAAAATCTCCTTTGAAAGAACAAATGTCAGTAAAATCTTGGAATTACTATGATAGATACCAGGGTTTCTCAAATTTGTGCATTACAATCTCAGAAGAGGCTTTTGAGTTTGCAGGGTTGAAACCTGGCGCTGATTCTCACTCAGTAGGTCTCAGGTGGGACCACCAAAGGTTAATTTCCATTAGGTTTGGTATAAAAGCCCCATCTAAAGGATAAACTTGCAGTAGAGATTAAGGGAAAAGAACCAGGGGCGTGATAAGAAGGAAGGAAGGAGGAAGTGGTCCCTATTGTCTTGGGAAGGAGGAAATGTAGAATGCAGTCCTAACTTGGACCTGACTATAGCAGAGGAGAGCTTGGAAGGATGAAATAGCAATGGCCAGGGAGAGAGTTCTACTGCAAGAAATGTTCTGAAGTTTAAGAAAGAGGCCATCTGCAGAAGCAACAGTAGGAGTTATGTTGGGTAGACAAGATGTTGGGTAGACAAGAAGAGTCACCAGTGAGTGGGGATGGGAGAAAAGCTGAGCAAGGTGACTGGAATCAGGTGCATACCTTCTACACCAGCTGCAGCCTTCTGACTCATTCATGAAACTAGACAGGGAGTGGAAGTGTGGGGAAGGTCAAATGTGAGCAACTGGAATAGATAGGTATGCTCGCTGTACATGAGTAGCTGGGGTTTAGCTCCAAGTGATTGTGGTTATTCAAGTTGACAAGTCATTGCCCTTCAGTTAAAGGTGCCAATGCACTTACCACATGGAATCAAGCTTAAATTTGCTACTACAGATCATACTTATCAAACCCCTATATACTAAATTAATTTGATTTAAAAACCAATTTTCTATCTTTGGATAATCTTAGTATGTATGAGTCCTCTACTTCTAAATATTTGTCATATTGGTAAAGGAATAAAAAGATTCACCCAAATTTGTTTCCAATGCTTAAATTCTTAAGAGCTGAACTTATTTATGTGAGCTGACCAATTTAACCATAGCAGGAGGAAACACTACTCATTCAGACTCTGCCTTGACCAAAACTCAGAATTTAACACAAGGAAGGTAATGGTTGAGATGACCCTTAGCTTTGGGTGTTGAACATAACAAATAACAGGGAAACACAGAAGCCATTTAGAGGAGGGTGACCAGGAATACCAATTTCTATTTTCCCCAAGTCAAAAGAGAAATGGTTGAATGGCTCGAGAAGAAGTTGATGGATGGGGTGACAATATTTTTCACATTTTCAGAGAATGCCATTAGGTAATGGAATTTGATTTAGCTACCACAAAATATTAGAAGCGTTGTGAAAGAATTTCCCTCAGTTTACTCAAGAATGTTCCATGACAAGAACCTTCTGTGATGAAGTGCCTGCCACCAGGAGAAGTGATCTCCCTACTTTCAAAGGGGACCAGGCAATGCCTGCACAGCCCCCGGGTAAGGAACTAGAAAGAATTCAACTGTACAGTCCATTACCAAAAGACAATCACTTACAGGTCTGTTTTCATTAGTCTATCACTTCTGGCAAATGAACAAACTTCCAGAGATTCTTTTTAAGGCAGATCAAGTTATATGTCTCAAGACCCTGTAGTAGGTGCTTGATACCATCATTACCCTGAAGACCCCAGTGAGCCCCAAAGCAAATGACTGCAGTGTTGGGTCAAGTTCACTCTGGACACACTTTCAAATTCTGTAGTACATTCATGGCATCAAAGGAAGCAATAGGTAAAGTTAGGTGATAATTGAGAGCCAACTTGAACTCTCTCTTCTACTTTGAATACAGAGCATTTATTAGCCCCGTGCAATGTAACAGTGTCTGTGCTAAGCCTTTGCTTATATTATCTCATTGTCCTTTGAACATCCCCGTGGAGTTGCTGTTACTCTTTCAATATATCCTCTTAACACTCCAGCAACGGCAGTCAATGAATAAGCTAGGTGACTCTGACTCCTTTGCAACCTTGGACAAGCCATTGAGGTCCTCTGAAAACTAGCATCACAATTTGCGAAATGAAAGCATGATTTTTAGTTTGTGTAATTGTTGTTTTAAATGAAAAAAATTTGTAGTAAATTCTGTAAAGTGTAAAATGTAGGTGTCAGTGGGAAATGTATGCATCTGAGAAGGATTGCTAATATCTTCTCGGGTGCTGCTTGGGTAGAAGTGGGTATCTTGTGACTATGGTATTTTTGAATTCAAGGTGACTTTAAAAAATCTTTCATAATTCTAAACTATGTCATGGAAATAATGAATAAAAAGATTAAAAAGACTGACCGCTATGCAGGAAGATTTCAATATTTAAAAACAAAGCCTATAAGCAAGTATCTCTATGCGAGGCCTGGCTGTTTAGATATAATTGTCTAAAAGCACATTTCAGTGGAATGATCTATCAGAAGTCTCTTTTGTCTTTAGAATATCAAAAGATCTTGATATTGACATGTAAAAATACAAGTTATATCATGTTTTTTGCTAACAATTGTGGTTATGTTATCAATAGCCAGCATGCCTCAAGTCAAATTTGTTCTCAACTAAAATCAATCAGCTCTTCACAGAGTCTTTATTGGGTGTGCATTTTGTTAAAATAAAGTTGCATTCTCATTTCCAGATATACATAGCTTTTGGCCAACTTTCTTATCACCATTTTATTCTATTTATATATATATAAACCAGAACAGTTATTTAATGAAATAGTTGCGAGTCCACATATATAGCTGAAATTAAAAAAAAAACAAACCTTGGATAGTCTTTAAATTTAATTGTTCTTGTGTTTTTAACAATATCTGCAAAATTTTGTGCTTGTTTGTCAGCCTACTTGAAGCTTTTCAGGGTAGTGTGGATCATTCACCCGATATGTCCTTGTGAGACCTACTGATGCTTCCTTTTGATGATTTTTTTTTTCGGTAGGGTTTTCTTCCATCTTAAGCTTTCATCTCTGCTCAAGCCTACCCGTGTCTTAGTTCTGACTCCATTCCAATCAAATACTCAAGTTTGTTTCTTTTCCTATTTCTATAGTGACTATTATCTACACCATCTACGAAACCACTTACAAAGTGTGGAAAGCAGTCAGTTTCTCCACAGAACATCCATGATTGTCTCTTTGCATAGATGCCAACCTGCAGAGCAGAGGAAAATCTAACAAATCTTTATGGTAGGATCCATTTTGCTTGATTTGAAAATTCCTCTGAAGCTGAGCATGGCACACTCTCATCAAAGCTCATGGCATTCCACAGAGCAAAGCCTGAGCCTAGAAACCACCAGGGAGGCAATTCCACCTCCAAATTTTATTGGGTGTAAGGTGAACAGAAGAGTGCAGGTGGAAACTGGGGTAAACGAGGAATGTTCAGTCAGTAGGAACTGCTGTACCCCACACTCGCCTATGACATGAAGTAGAAACCAATGGGCCAATCTTGCCAGATCATATAATCCTTCCGGAGAAACCAGACTTCCCGTTCGTCTTTAATATAATACTTTCAACTTTTGGATGTTGGCAATAAAATTATATATTCTTTAAAAAACAATGGACAGGCCAAAAAAGCACATCTGCTGACTAAGTCTGGCTTGCCAACCGCCAGATAAAGACCCACTGCATCTTTGCCTGTGAACCCGAGAAGGAAAAGACCATGCTTGTGATATTTATGGCTCTGTGGTCAGAGCCAAGCACAATCCTTGGTGCAGAGCAGGTGGCCAAGTTTGTACAATGAGTGGATAAATGATGAATGGATAGATCAAATAGACCATTCTCACTGTGTCTGCGCTCTTTTCATTGTTTCCTGAGTCAAATAAAAGCAGTGTGGTGTCTTACAAAGAACATGTGTTTGGAAGGGAGAAGACATAGTTCACGGTCTAAATCTAGCACTCTCTGCGGAGGTTTGGCCGATTTGCTCTTCTCCCACCTACCGTCTTTGTTTCCTCACCTACAAAGTGCTGAGCTGGCAAAATGAAGCGATTTGCTTTCAAACACTATTTCAAGGAGCCTTTAGGATTTGGGTAAGAGCTGATTCAAGTAGCTCCTGAAAGGATGCCATGGGCGGCTGTCTGATAAGGAGAGGGTCTTCAGGACTTCGAGGCTCTGAAGATTTAATTAGCTTTTTGGTAAATGAGAGCAGTGCGAAGGTAATTACTTTTCTGTCTCTTCTCAGAATGCTGCCAAAATGATAAGGGGAGCAGGGTGTGTGTGTGTGTGTGTGTGTGTGTGTGTGTGTGTGTGTGTGTGTGTTTAGGGTATCAAAACTTGAAAACCAGAGAACAAAGAGCAGTATGGAGACATACAGGAATTGGAAAGTGGTATTTAGCAGACTCAAGAATCCTTAATTCTTAGCCATACTTGGTAAGCCATTCTTTCCAAGCCAAGTCTTTTAAGACTCACTTTTTCTTTGGGCTCATACATAACCTTCAAATATGAGCTTTAAAATGTATTTGAAAAGAAACTTGTAATAAAGAGAACTACTGTAAGCCCCTTAGTTGTGAGTCTGGAAGAGTTACTACCCAGGCACTGTACCTTGTAGGGGTGAGTACAGCCCTTCTCTCACACAATATGGCAGTCATTCTCAACCTGTGGGTGGTGACCCCTTTGGGTTAGAATGACCTTCTCATGAAGGTTGCATATCAGATATCCTTTATATTGGAGATTCACATTGTTGTTCATAACAGCAGCACAATTACGGTTATGAAGTAACAAAATGATTTTATGGTTGGGGGTCATCACAGCACGAGGAAAAGGGTGGCAGCATGGGAAGGCTGAGGAGCACTGTCCTGATACAGCATGCTAGGTGAGCACCTGGCTTCAAGTCTGACAATACTTCTAGTCAAGAGCACATTTCTTTAGCATCTTTATCCATAAAAGTCAGAGGTGGGACTGGAGACAGAAACAATAGTATCCCTTCTGACTATGCTTTCTTTGAAATCCACATTCTTGAAGTTCATTGTTCAACTTTTAATTTCTAAAGGATCTTTAATACTCTAGTTTCCAAAATATATATTTTTGTAATTCAGTAATTGCATTTCATAGCAGAGATGTGAATAACCAAAGAAGTATTTTTCATGGTAACTTATTTTTCCATTTTTTTCTCTTTCTTTTTCTTTTCTTTTTTTCCCAAGACAGGGTTTCTCTGTGAAACAATGGCTGTCCTGGAACTTACTCTGTAGACCAGGCTGGTCTTGAACTCACAGAGATCTGCCTGCCTCTGTCTCCCAAGTGTTGAAATTTAAAGCGTGTGCCACCACTACCAGACTTTCATGGTAGATTTTTATTGCCTTTTGTTGCATGTGTTAGAGTGTCTTGCCTTCATATATGTCTGTGCACCATGTGTATGTTTTGCGGAAGCCAGAAGAGGGCATTTGATACCCTGGCAGTTTCAAACTGGTATAAGATGCCATGTAGATGCTGGAACTGAACATGAGTCTTCTGCACTATCAGCAAGTACTCTTAGATGCTGAGCCATCATTCCAGCCCCTAGAGAACCATGGATATTTCTAATGAGATATCCAAGAGCCAAACAGAAGTGATCTCTTTTCAAAACCAAGTAGAGCTCACTCACCTAGGATTTCTTCACAACACTAAATTATATGGGCAAAGTAGGGCTTCCTTGAGAGAGCAGTTTAGTGAAAGACTTTTTAGTTCATTTTACGCAGGTCTGGAACTAGCTTTTGTAGACCAGGCTGGCCTCGAACTCATAGAGATTCGCCTGCTTCTGCCTCCCGAGTTCTGGGATTAAAGGCGTGCACCATCGCCCAGCTCTCTGTCTACATAATGGACAATTATGTACTTTAGAAATGGAGACAGAGAGCTAGTTCCAGGACAGGTTCCAAAGCAACACAGAGAAACCCTGTCTCTAAAAACCAGAAAAAAAAGAAAGGAATGGAGACAGATAATCCTGTGTCTGATGGAGACTATGCATGTATGATAGGGACCACATATTTCAAGCTATACAAAGAAAAATTTGAGTATCTATACAGACAGAGCAAAGACTAGTTGAAAATAGGTGCTTTATGAAATTGTACCTTCATATCTTGACTCTTGTGGTCATTACACGAATATGTGAAAGCAATAAATTGTAAAGCATCAACTGTTTGCTCACACTGAATGTATACAAAATAAGTTTAATATGAATAAGATTGGTTGTGTATTTCATCAGTATCTAGATCATGACATTATTCTATAGCTGGAAACTTTGCTAACATTGGGGGAAGCAGGGTGACGGGTAAATGATGTCTCTCTAGTACCAACAGTTATGTGTATCTATCATTATCTTTAAAGGGTTAGCAATAGTGGCTTCAGAACAGACTCCAGTGTGTAGTGATTCACTGATCTGTAGCCACCACGAACTCTATCTCACGTCTTTCTGCTGTCATGGCATCTTCACAGACTGTGAGCTGAGAATGTGGCCCTAGCTTTCTGCACATGGGCTTTGCATGGAAGAACACCACTTCAGAAGCATGGAGAATTCAGAATACCATCACCGCTTGTAGAATTTAAATTAATATGTAATTTTGTTTTCTTCTGCCTCTCATGCAGAGCTTAACATTATAGATCAGAGGACTAGAAGGGCAGTATGCACTGCAGGAGAATATGCTGCTTTGATTTTGTTCAGGTCTGGTAGAGGTTGGTGAGAATAGTAGCTAGGGTATTGGACCCCTCTGAGAGCCTTATTTTTTTTCATTGTTGTTGTTCTTTTTATGTCCTTGACCATGCCTCTTTGTAGACCTCTCTCCAAATTGACTTTGTTCCTACACCTTGACTCTAGATTGGGCCCTGTGGCTTACTTTGGGCAATGGTTTCTTAAGAGACATGAATAAACAAAGCCAAGATTATTTGTGTGGTTGAGCTTGATCTCTTATTCTTAGACCATAGTAGAACTAGACCTTTACCAAATTAGTGTGTTTATGTGAGCAGGTTACAAGAAAAACACAGCACAGAGCTAACAAGTCAAACTGCTGCAGTCAAGTCAAACACACAACAGAGACACTGGCTGACCATCATAGCCATAAAAAAAAAAAAACAGAAGACACTGTGGACATATGAATTGTAATAACTGATCTTTCCTTAAAACCCTGCAGCATCAACTGGAAACCACTGGCTATGAATATGATGGATGTTCTGAATGCCAGAATGTGAGTGGAATCTAGAGGGACAAAAAAAGGTGAATGAGCCAGTGTGTGCATGTGTATGCATGTGTATGTGCGTGTGTGTGTGTGTGTGTGTGTGTGTGTGTGTGTGTGTGTGTGTGTGTGTTAGTGCTCTAGGCTTGAATGAATTAGAATACAAAGTGGTCATCTTGGCTATAGATATTTCAAGATGCAGTTATTAAAGCTGAAAGTACAAGGTCTCTTAGGTCATGAAGTTTACCTGGTAATAGGACATGAGGCTGATCCCTACGGTACTAATGGAATAGTCTGAGTTGTAAGGTTTGCAGAAGAATGAGCAAAGCGGGAAGATTTAGCTGCTGTCTAAATTAGAAAGCAAGGCTGTTTTCCATAAAGAGCCAGCTAGCAAATGCTTTAAGCACTGTGCACTGCACAGCTTCTGTCACAGATATTTAAGGTCAGTCGCAGCATACGCACACCCACAGACATGCTGCAAACAAGTGAGTATTTTTGTTTTGATAAAACTTTTTTTTTCAAAGACTAGGTAATGGAAAGAATTGATTTACAGGTCATGCTTTGCTTATATTTTAATCTTCTAATTTAGTTGTCATTGTATAAAATGTTTAAAACTAGGTCTTTATAAAACAAGTAAGAAAAATATGCAAATGGACAACATACATGCCCAAAGCTTGATTTCTTGAGCCTCATTGATGTCCTTGGTCAGAACTGTCGTCACAATTCAGTCATTGTCAGTCTCTCATGGCTTGTAAGGACTCAAAAGAAAATAAGAAAAGATAGTTTTTTAAACTTCAGTTCCAAGGTTTTTCTTATGTAAACCACAGAAAAATATCATGTCTGAAGAGAACGAATTAAAAAAAAAGACTCTGATAACTGCTATAGGAGAATGCTCTTGTACACTGTATAGATTTGTCATTGGTATTGGTTTAATAAAACGCTGGTTGGTCAGCAGCCAGGCAGTTAGTATAGGCAGGGCAACCAGACTAAGAGAATTCTGGGAAGAGGAAAGGCAGAGACCAGTCACAAGTCAGATGCAGAGAAAGCAAGATAAGAATGCCTTACCGAGAAAAGGTACCAAGTCACATGGCTAAATGTAGATAAGAATGATAGCTCATTTAAGTTCTAAGAGCTAGTTAGTATAAATCTGAGCAATAGGACACACCGTTTATAATTAATATAAGCCTCTGTGTTTTATTTGGGACTGAATGCCTGTGGGCTGGAGAAGGACAGAAACTTTTATCTACAGATAACAAGTTGGAATTTCCTTACTATAATAATAATAGTAGTAATACAATACTTGTATAATATAGTGGATTGGGAGTGCAATTGAGTTAGTAGGATGCTTGCATAGCATGTACAAGGCCAGAGTTTACGTCCCACCACTGAGTAAACCTGACTGTGGTGAATGAAGAAATGATTTTTGGAAGAAATATGTATGTGTGTGTGTGTGTGTTTAAATTTTACATTATAAAAATGTAGATTGGGGTACAGTTAGGCATACAAAGATCCACCCTTAGAAGCATTCACTGATGGTAACTCCTGAAGTGCAAAACTGCAGGGAGGAGAGACTTTTGGGTGGAATGTAGAAGGTGTGTGTAAAATGAGGGCTGGAAATGAGATGTCCTGTAAATTTAGCTCATCAGTGCCTCTGCAGACATTGAGACCTGAAGGCAAGTTTGATAGCCAGTTTTATGTCCTTTTAGTCCAAGCTAGAGACAGTTTGGAAGAAGGAATCTCAACTGATATGATGTCCCTATCGGAGTGGCCTCTGGAAAAACCTGTGGTCCATATTTTTGATTGATGATCGATGTGAGAGGGCCCAGATCACTGTGGGCAGTACCACTCCTGGGCTGGTGGTCCTGGGTTCTACAAGAAATCAGGTTGAGCAAGTGGTGAGGAGCAAGTCAATAAGCAGTGCTCCTATGGCCTCTGCATCAGTTCCTGCCTCCAAATTCCTACTCTGTTTGAGTTCCTATCCTGTCTCCTCTCATTGATGGACTGTGATATAGGCTGAAATAAACCCTTTCCTTCCCAACATGCTTTTGGCCATGGTGTCTTATCACAGCAATGGAAACCCTTAAGAAAACAGACAGACTGGATAGAAATCTTTGTGGCATATTCTCTTAGCTCATCAGAAGTGAGTGTGGTCTTTGTCTCCAGAGCTGTGATGGCTTTAGATCAAAGAAGTTTGGAGGAAAAAAACCTGTAAGCATTGCAACCCATTTTGAAGAAATATGTCAAAATGAAAAGGATATTTTCCTAGACTGTCCACAAATCTGATACAGATTATTAATCATGGCCTTGGTCACATATCTTGGACTAAGTCTTAATCACCAGGCAGGCGCTCACTACTGCCAAAGTAGTGTTTCATTGCAAAATCAATACCACAGCACCATAGCTTCCAGCCAAGATCTCTTTGCTAGCAGGTCTTGAATGTGTTGCATCTGGCATAACCTATAAGATACGACCCTGGCCTTCCGGATTAATGATGGCTTCTCCTCTTTGCAGCTGTTTCTTTACAGGGCTCATCCCCTGGTAATGGCTTGGGAACAGCTTGAACTCCAGAGGCAATGCCTGTAAAATCTCTCCCGCCATGCTGCTGTAAAGAAGGCCAGCCTGGAAACTTGCGGTTTATTACCCGAGTTGATCAGTCTGCCAAGAGGGCTGGGGAATGCTTTTGGTACTAAACTCAGGGAGATTTAGCCGCAGCAGGTGGTTCAAACGTCAGCAATATAGCCATTGAATAATGTACAGTTGGAAACACTGAGCACAAGCTTAAGGATCACCGTGTAGAACAAAATAAACTGAGTAGGTGGGGCTTCTCATAGGAAGGAGCCCCTGAAGGCCTACAGAAGGAGAAACATGAAATTTTACATGAATGCATGGGATTTTCTGATTCCTTGAGTCATGGACAGGGTTCTGAAAACATGAGGCTTAGTGGTGTTCATCTTATAAAAAATGATTTACTAGTGGCTTAGAGTCATATGGGATTTGGTGGCTAAGAAATCCAAGACCTAACTTTGATCTCCCCATCCCACATGTAAGTGAAAGATAGAGATTCTGGGAACAAATGATGCTCACCTTCCTGAGTGGAGGTGCACTGGCTTTCTTGTCTACTGCTCTTTTTTGAATATCTCCCACCCTTCCCAAGAGTTGCACAAATATGAGCTTGAGACCAGGAAATGTTGTGGTGGCCTTACTCTTCTTTCTTTTTTAAAAAATATTTAATTATTTATTTATTTTATTTATTATGTATACAATATTCTTTCTCTGTGTATGCCTGAAGGTCAGAAGAGGGCATCAGACCTCATTAAAGATGGTTGTGAGCCACCATGTGGTTGCTGGGAATTGAACTCAGGACCTTTGGAAGAACAGGCAACGCTCTTAACCACTGAGCCATCTCTCCAGCCCTCTTCTTTCTATTCCATATCCTGACCAAGCTATCCAAAACAAGTAGTGATTGCGGTGGCAAGTGTAATGGATACAACAGTGCCAAATGCCTATATTTTATTACGTTTGATCTTTCCAGACAGGAAATGCCCATCAAATTATATGCATCCTTGTGTGTCAAAACTGGAAGTTTCTGGGCAGATTTGCTAAAGTCTCCAGAAGAAATACTATGTTGATTGATCTTCCATCTCCTTTAACATTCTCCTCCCTATTCTGAGAGCCTTCAGGGTAGGGATAGAAGAGTACAGGACTGTGTTGGAGGAGGACTAGGAAGAGGGTCAATCAAGACCTTGCATGTGTGTGATGTCTCAGTGATAAAGCACCATGCCCAAAAGCAACTTGGGGAAGAAAGGGTTTATTTCAGCTATAGTTCTACAGTGTAGTCAATCACTGAGGGAAGTCAGGACAGGTACTCAAACAGGACAGGAACTCATGCCTGGGAGACATAGGAATGACATAGGAATGTTGTTTGCTGGCTTGCTCCTCATGGTTTTCTCAGCCTTTTTTTCTTACAGCCACCAACACCACCAGTCTGGGAGTGATACCACCCACAGTGAGCTGGGACCGCCCACATCAATCACCATTCAGGAAACCATAGAACAGGCTTTCCCAAAGACCAATCTGGTGTGGTGGCCATTATCACAACTGAAGTTCCTTTTTCCAAAATGGCACTAACTGGTGTTAGGCTGACCTAAAACTTGCCAGCTTATAAGGATTATGGGGAACTATTTTTTAGGATGATAGTTTTATTTTATTTCTTGTCAAAGGTTTTAAGTAATTTTATTTCTCGCGTGACTCGGGCACTTGCAGTTTGACCAGATACCAAAATGCCTATTTACAGAAGATAGCGAGATATACGAAGTACCAGGTATTTGTATTTCTACTCTGCCCTTCTCACTCCCTTTCCACTGGAAGCTCAGAAGTTTTCCTTAATCCTTCTCTAAGATGATGACCAGCAGGAGTGTAGAAGGAGGTGGAGCGGGTTGCGTCCTGTCGCCCAGTTAGCTTAACCCACGAATTAACCATATAGAAATTATATTAATTAAATTACTGCCTGCCCTAGCATTTTATTGGCTAACTCTCATATCTTGATTTAACCCAATTCTATTAATCTGTGTTTATCATGAAGTTGTGGCCTGAGTTTAACCAGCATTCGTCTTGAGCAGGAGAACCATGGCGTCTGCCATTCTGCCCCCCTTTTCAGACTTTTATTCTGTCTTTTCTGTCTATCTGAGTTCGGGCCTATCAATTAGGCCAAGGTAGTTTTTTTTTTTTATTCAATCAATGAAAGCAACACAAATACAAAAGGACCTCTTACATCATTTTTCCTTTTCTGTTTAAACAAAGAAGAAAGGCTTTCATTTTAATATAGTAAAATTATATATAATAAAGTAGGTATCAAATAAGAATTATAGTTATAACATTTATATTTATTTTATTTTTATTATAACAAAGGAAAACTATAATTATAATTAACCATTCTTCAATTCCATCAAAGACTCCGGAAGGATATAATATTATTTAAGTAAACAGGAAGTATAGTATAAGCAACTTCCAAAATTCTAGAAATGACAAAGACATATCATTGTCTGGACAGTCATCCAATGTTATTCTGTATTGTTGGGGGCATCCATTTTTAGCCTATAGGCCCATAGTATCTTACAGACTTTTACGAAGCAGAAAATTTTAAAGACAGTTTATTCATTTTTTTGTGTCCTGCAGAATGCCTCGCAGACTCTATCATGAAACAGGAACCCCGAAAACACATCTCATCTTTAGGCAAGTTCAGCAGTCCTCTCTCTGCGGGTTCTTTGTGTCCAGTCATGCAACAGTCCAGACAAGAGCTGTTTTTTGCCCAAATGGCTATCAAATTCCATAAGGAGCCTTTTCAATGCCCATCTTCCTCTTGAAGTAGCTTGGTGCTGCCAGGAGCAGACATGTCTCATTTTCATGAAAAACCCTAAGTTGCTAAAATATTTTAAATGTCATATTCTGTAGTCTTTGAAATATATGAAGAATGCCTATTTAATTAAAATATATCTCTATTTATTTAGAAATTTTAATTAATATGACTATAAGCTTGACTATTATTGATGATTTTTATTAATAACCTATATTTTAATTATATATTATATTTTTAAATGAAATATGTAATCATATCTTAATCAAAATCAGAAATACATATAATAAGATTGACCTTGAATTTATATGAATAAATCAAGATTTATATCAATGTAAATTATCATATTTACATCACTGGGGAAAGGTGAACTTGAGAGGACCATGAATGAAATATGAGAAAGTAGCGGTTGTGAGGTTGTCCATCCATGAAACATATTGTGGAACTGATCTATGATGTCTGTCCGCTAGCAGCAGCAGGACTATAATCTAAACAGGAAGACAACAAAGCTCTTCTCAGGGAACCTATTTGAAAGTTTATTAAAACTGCTGTCTTTACTCTGTACAACTCCTGGCAGAACATTTTATTGTCAGTGCTGGCGTTCTACAAAACCTACCAAGCCATCATTACAGTCTTGTCTGTTTTGGGAGTGGCATACAGTGCACCCCAAAGTGTATGTCATCTGATGCATCATGGGACTAGATGGAGCAGTTCTTTTTTCTATAATGAGGTTTACAGCCTGAAATTTATAGGGCAAATAATCCTATAAACTCTAAGATGCCAAATATTTACATCTCAACCAACGACCATGTGGTCTTTCTCTCTGTAAAATCCACTAACTGTACTTTTTAACATAGTTGTAAACACAGTGTGTACATATGGTTTTGTAGTTTTACTTTCCCTACCTAGCATATCATGTACACAGTTCCATAATGGAGTACCCAATACAGTTTTAAAGCCCACAGACGGTTAGGCATATTGATGTATTTAGAGGATATTTTAATACTTCTGTGTTCTGAAGCTAATATTCTAACATCTGCCGATTGGAAGTCATTTTTAACTGAATTAAATATGTATGTATTGGCTTCCCAGGGCACACAAGGCTAGAAGAAACAAAACACACTCTTTATGTTTCTAACTAAGGAGAACCATTGTCCCTGAGCCCCATAACTATAATTCTGCACCTCCAATCTCACGACCCTCCTTTAGGATGGCAGGATTTTTGGATGGGTCACGTGTCCTCTTTGCGCGCCATTATCATTTTCTGCTCTGCCCCATATGGCTTTCCATCTGCCTTGCATGGAGCACACAATATATTTCTATTGCCCCTTTACTGCCTTGGCAGATCTCTGGATGTTGGTATTTATTTCCTCGGTGTAGTTTTAGCTGCACTGATAGCGAACTAGAGAAGAAACCTTTTCAACATCTCATAAACTGGCTCTGTGGGTCCTCCGCATGGACACGTTTTCATCCATGTGCTCACTCACTGATTGGTCACATGCTAATGAGTGCTTTCTGAGGCTTCATTTATTTTATCTTATCGAGAATTTTATTCATGAGTACTGTGTTTGCACCATTCCCACCCCTTTTTCTCCCTTACCATTCCTCTTGTGTCCCTCTATTTCATCCCAATTCTGTAACCTCTTCTTTAGTTATTATTGGTGTGTATGTGTGTGTGTATGTGTGTGTGTGTGTGTATGTCTGTAAAATTACTTGTAAAAATTACTGAGTCCCTTTATTGTTGCTCTTCTGAATGTGCGTTTAGGGATGAACACTTGAGATTGGATGACTCTGGGTGTTTATCCTTGGGAAAACTTATCTTCCTCTCTCAGCAGCCATTGATTGCCTGCAGCACTTCATCTCGAGGTGGGGGCGTGTTCAATTTCCCCCAACCATGTTGGCATGTCAAGTGGTGCCGCCCATCTTGCAGGACTTGTTTAGGCAATACTCCACAGTGGGGAAGGAAGCTGAGTGTGCAGATTCCATCTCTTCCTCAGACAGCTCAGTGTCATGCAATTTACCTCCACTGCTTTCTGAAGGGACAGTGGCTTCAGGTTCTGATTGGCTTATTTAAATTTAGCCTCCACCCTAAATAGAGCACACATGTAGCTACCTTCTCTTGGGGATTGACTGCGTGCGCACGCACGCACGCACGCACACACACACACACACACACACACACACCACAGTATTATCAGACCATCACGGTATACTTCATCCCATACCAAGTAGGATTTTTCCTCATTTGACTTACCATTAGCATACAAAGTAAGACACTGTGTTTTTATTTTTTGAAGTTCACTGTCATGCATGCATACTTGTGCCTAAAAAATGTGTATACAACATGTCAACTTGAATTGCCTTATAGATCCCTGCATTTCATGGGCTCATAGAAGTATAATGTGCTAAAAACGAAAGCTATTGAAATGAAATAGTTGTTAATATTGGGTTTCTAGAGGCTGGTAAAAATATCCCAGCAACCCCCTGAGGCCATTATCCTCAGGTATGTCCTTTATCGAGAGACAGTGAAGCCATCTATTTGAAATGCAGATTCCTAATTGAGAGACAGTGGAGCCATCTATGAGAAATGCAGGCTCCTAATTGAGAGGCAGAGGGAGAAGATGCCTTTAAATGTTTAATTATCCACGAGCATGTTAAAAGACAAAGAGAACATTCTGGGATGAGCTGTGTGGGACTTGATTGTGGTTTCAACATGAGCAAATAACCTTTCTTAACTTCAGTTTCTTTGACAGTCAGTGTACCTGTCGACTTGTGAGGAACACATTTCTGTCTCATCTGGCCTTTAGTTAGCCAGTGACTGTGTCCTCTCTGTTTCTGCAATCCTTTCCTCCAATTATGAAGTAGGTGATGAACTATTCCCTAGTGTCAAAACTAACTTAAATAGAAGACAAATTTTATATCTGAACATTAAAGTTTTTAAATGTGCAATTATTTATCATCTCAAAAAAACAACGCAAGTTTTCATAATCAGATACTGAGAATCAAAGTCCTATGTATTGGATGCAGAATAAAATAGTGAGTATAACAACAAGAAAAACAGTGTTTGTGGGAATTTACAGATATACCATCCCCTTTGATATTGTAATCCCTCAACAAGGATTTCATTGACACTGATAAAAGATTTTTTAAAAAATCCAGGTAGCTGCCAGAACAAGGTTGCTGTAGAGGTAGAATTTGATTCCTTTTCTGAGTCTATATTTTAAATACATTCTTCTCTCCACTTTTGCTTATGTTTTCAAATAACTGTACAGATAAGCTTTCTCTTACAAAAATTAGAGAAGAGTGCAAAGCTCACTGGAAATTTGCTGACATCTTCCCACTATCCCCTTCCCTGCATCATCTGATACTAATTTGCAAGGGTGTGATTGTAGTGAACTCCCTTCTTGATTGAGCCTTAGCCGTAGCCTAATGCAGGTCTCAGTGAGAAGCTATGGTGTCCAGAGACTACAGAGCAAGGGTCTTCAAGATGAAGGTTCATATCAGTATGAGCTCTGTGTGTCACATTTCTGGAAAAAGCAAACCTTATTTAGTTAGACAGTGATGGGTAAACCTTCCAGTTGGGCTGTCACTTGTAGACACCGTGGTAATTTGCACAACAAGCTGCGATTTCCGTTTCCTCTGTAGGTCCGATGGCATTTGTCTCTCTTGAACTAGGACGCAAGCAAAAGAATAGCACACATATTAAAAGGATATTCTTCAGATCTTGTGAAAATGAGTTCAATTTATATGAAATGATAGAAAATGAAGCCATCCAGATATGAGCACTTTCATTCTTCTCTGAGGCATGAAATGTCACAGCCTAATAGGAAAGTTACAAATGAGCTATGAGGGAGGAGAGAAGGAAATCATCAGACACATGGAGCAAAGTCTTGCCTTTATTGTTACCCTGGTGAAATTACAACCTATCAAGAAAAATTACCCTCATCACAAATTCTGATCATCCGAGTGCCAACCCGTGAGAACAAAGTGATGACTAAGGACAGGGTTAGAAGAAGAGCTCAGTGACTCGCCACCACCCTGTAACCTTATGTACAAATAGGAAATACTAATTGCTTGACGATCATGTATGGCTTCAACATTGCCTCAAATAGTACGTGTGTAGCTGCAGTGCAGAGATATGTAAGGAATCCACTAGCCAGTAAGTGCCTTTATTCTGATATCAGTCTTTCTATTGGTCTTCCCATAACATTATATTGAGTCTACAAAATTCCCAGGGAACTTTCAGACAAATACATATATATGTTACTGAGTGTGTTTCATTTATTATGAGTTTTGCTTATCGTAAATGGAGACTGTTTTTTCATTTCTAGCTCCCAGACTCTAATAATTACACAGAAACTATATTAATTACGGCACTGCTTGGTCTACTAGCTCAGGCTTTTTAACAAGTAACTCTTACATCTTAAATTAACCCACTTCTATTAATCTGTGTATCATCACGAGGCTAGTAAGGTTCCGCAGGGTGTCTTTCTCCTTCAGCAGCTGCATGGCCTCTCCTTGACTCCCCCTACTCTCTTTATATATGTATCTCTGTTCAGATTTCTTGCCTGGCTTTACTCTGCTAAGCCATTGACTGAAACAACTATATTCATTATTCAATAAAAGCAACACATATACAGAAGGACATCCCATATCAATTTATTTATTTACAATTGCTTCATTGCACAATGTGCATTATTGTGACCCTTATAAGCATATCTACATATGTTTGTGTGTGTGTGTGTGCATGCAAACATACAAACACAGATTTTCAGAAAAAAATCAGGAAAAATATAATTAGTTTAAGGCACTAAGAATAATCACTGGAACATTTTGAAAAGGAAAGAAATTTATAGCATGAAAATGGGGCTCAATTATTTGAAGATTTTTTTATATCCAGTAGCTGGAATCCAAAAGATGTGCCCCCATTGCTCTACAGTTGTCATTTGATAAAAGGTGAGTAAAAGACAAACTCACACTCATTGCTTAGAGTAAAAACACAAACGTACTCATATTGTCATTAAAAATCAGTTTCAATTTCAGGAGGTCTCATTCCTTAATTGCCTATATCAGTGTCTGTGCTACAGGTATTATATTCAGGAAGTAGTCTCCTGTGCCAATTCGTTCAAAGTTACTTCCCACTTTCTCTTCTATGAGGTTCAGTTTGACTGGATTTATGTTGAGGTCATTGATCCTTTGAACTTTAGTTTTCTGTGTGGGGATAGATATGGATCTGTGTGCATTCTTCTATGTGACAACATCCAGCTATGCCAGCACCA
This sequence comes from Myodes glareolus, assembly GCF_982192425.1. NCBI lineage: Eukaryota > Metazoa > Chordata > Mammalia > Rodentia > Cricetidae > Myodes > Myodes glareolus. Next base: position 19,129,205 of record NC_142026.1, read on the forward strand.
TTCGTTGAAGATGCTTTTTCCACTGTATAACTTTAACTTCTTTGTCAAAAATCAGGTATTCATAGGTGTGTGACTAATTCCAAGGTCTTTGATTCAATTCCAATGGTTCACCTTTTTATTTTTGTGCCAATACCAAGCTGTTTTCATTACTATAGTGCTATAATTGAGCTTAAAGTCAGAGATGGTGATGCCTCTGGAAGTTCCTTTATTGTACAGGGTTGTTTTGGGCTATCCAAAACATTTTTGGGGGGGGGGTTGCTTGGTTTTTCACATGAAGTTGAGTATTGTTCTTTCAAGGTCTTTAAAGCATTTTCCTGGGATTTTTATGGGACCTCCTGAAATTGAGAAGCTTCTGTAAGGCAAAGGACACAGTCAGCAAGACAAAATGACAGTATGGGAAAAAAATCTTCACCATCCCCACATCTGAGAGAGGGATGATTTCCAATATATTCAAGTAACTCAAGAAACCAGACCTCAAATTACCGAACAATACAATTTAAAAATGTGATACAGATCTAAACAGAAAATTCTCAACAGTGGAATCTCAAATAGCTGAAAGACACTTAAGGTACTGTTCAGCATCCTTAGCCATTAGAAAACTGCAAATCAAAACAACTCTGAGATACCATTTTATGCCTGTCAGAATGGCTAAGGTTGAAAACATTAATGAGAGCTTATGATGGAAAGGATATGGAGTAAGAGGAACACTCCTCCATTGGTGGTGGAAGTTCAAACTTGCACAACTGCGGTGGGAAGCCACTTGTATGTTCCCGGCTGCTCAGCCCCGAAATAACCACACAGAAACCATATTAATCATATTCTTTAAATCACTGCTTGGCCCACTATCTCTAGCTTCTTATTGGCTAACTCTTACATCCTATTTTAACCCATTTCTAGTAATCTGTGTATTGCCACATGGCTGAGACTTACTTGATAAAGTTTCCTCAGGCTCCAGTGGGGTTATATGACTTCTCTCTGACTCTGCCTCCTTTCTCCCAAGATTCAGTTTAGACCCCTCCCCCGCCTACCTCTATTCTGCCCTGTGCCGGCCTAAGACAGTTACTTTATTAACCAATGTTGTTCACATCATACAGAGGGGTATGTATGTGACATACATCACACAGCCACTTTGGAAATCAGTATGATGGTTTCTCAAAGAATTGGAAATCAATCTCCCTTGAGACCCAGCATTACCACTCTTGAGCATATACCCAAAGGATGCACACTCATACCACAAGAACATTTGCTATGATCATAGCAGCATTATTTGTAATAGCCAGAACCTGGAAACAGCCTAGATGCCCCTCAACTGAAGAATGGATAAAGAAAATGTGGTACATATACACAATGGAGTACTAGTCAGCAGAAAAAAAATTGACATCTTGAAATTTATAGGCAAACGGATGGAACTAGAAAAAAAACATCCTGGGTAAGGTAAAACAGATACAGAAAGACAAAGTATGTACTCACTCATAAGTGGATATTAAACATAAGGCCAAGAATAACCAACCTACATACAGTCCACAACTCCAGAGAAGCCAGGAAACAAGGAGGACCCTAAGAGAGACATACATGGATCTTTTTGGGAAGAAGAAATAGACAAGACCTCCCGAGTAAATTGGGAGTGTGGATGGAAGGGGGGGTGGAAGTAGAGTGGGGAGGAAATAAAGTAAGGCGGGGGAGAAGAAATGAGGGATTTGAAAAGTCAAGTTGGGGTAAGGGCAAAGAGGGAGAGCAAGGAAAGAGATACCTTGATAGAGGGAGCCATTTGGGGGTAAGTGAGAACTCTGACACTAGGGAAACTCCCAGGACTCTACAAGGATGACTCCAGCTAGGAACCTAAGCAAGAGTGGAGAAGATGCTTTAGCTGCTCTTCCCCTGTAATCAGATCTTAATTGTCATCATAGAATCTACATTCAGTAACTGATGGAAGCAGATGCAGAGATCCATAGCTAAACACTGGCCTGAGCTCCTGGAGTCTGGTTGTAGAGAGGAAGGAGTGATGATGTGAGCAAAGGGGTCAAGACTGCGATGAAGAAACCCACAGAATCAGCTGATTAGAGCAGGTGGGAGCTTACTGACTCTGGACTGACAGATGGGGAGTCTGCATATGACTGAATTAAGCCCTCTGAATGTGGGTGACAGTTGTGTGGCTTGGACAGTTTGTGGGGCCACTAGCAGTTGAACCAGTGTTTATCCCTAGTGTGTGACTTACCTTTTGGAGCCCATTCTCTATGGAGGGCTGCCTTGCTCAGCCTATATACAACGGAGAGGGCCTTGGTCCTGAATCAAGTGATGCGGCAGACTTTGTTGATCCCCCCCCCATGGGAGGTCTCACCGTCTCTGAGGAGTAGATGGGAGTGGGGTGAGGGGGAAGGCAGGGGGAGTGGGAGGAAGTAATAGAGAAGGAACTAGGATTGGTATGTAAGATAAGATTGTTTTAAAAATAATAAAGAAAAATCAGTTTCAGTTCAAATGAAAGATCTTATGCTTCTGAGAAGCACGCATCTGTCCCTGCATACGAGTGTGAGTGTTCTGTGGAGACAGTCCTGAAGATACTGGGTGAGCTTAGCTGAGAAGTGCAAGGTCACCTATGGAAAATATATGGACCCTTTTCTTCCTATATTTTTCGTTCTCGTACACCAAGAATCCTTTTCCAAAAGAGCATTTGATAGTGACTTAATTTTGTGTTTTGAAATATCATAGGATTTGAATGCCAAGGTTTGCCTTTCGTACACAAAGAGAGCGTTTTCCTTTGTTACATAGTCATCAGAAGATGGTTGTCATTTGGAGTGGAGTGACAGGCCTTCCTGGGGACTTCCTGTTTTTCGAATTGTCTATTTCAAGTCTGTCAAAGAGGAAGCACCAAATTTAAGAATGAGAAAACTAAAAGGTGAGACATCTGTCCTATCTTCAATAATTAAAATGCTCCAAAGCTTTAGAGATTTGCCTCCTATGGATGACAAAGACCAGCCTCTACAGAATCTGCATGTACGGTAGGAGTAGAAGTGGATTAAAAATCCTGAGCCCTATATGGCATATTTTACCAGCTGAAGACATTTAGTTTAGTGTCTACACAGACATGTCAGCAAAGAATTCACCTGGATCACCAAGTGCCCTATCGCTATGAACAGCAGTGTGGTTTGAAGTGTAGACACCAAAGGAGTTGGCATTCTGTGTCACTTACGACCTTCATAACTGTTGTCACGCTTCTAATCATCTCCATGGCATGGCTTACTCAAGCTTGAGTGCAATGAACACTTTAGATGGCACATGTGAAGTGCTTAACACCATAACCTGAACATTTTTATTCTCCACGTTTCTCAGTTGCTGCCAACACCACCCTATCCTTCAGATAACTTGGTTTTTCAGTTATTTGACTAGAAGTACAGTGACAATATGCATGAAGACTCCCTGAAGGAGAGAGTATATACAATTAGCATAAATGTTTCCTGTTGAAAGAGTTTTGCATGGAGATCATTTGGTAATAAATGCAGATAGGAATTTTAAAGGTTTACGTAGACTTGAGGTTATTTTCAGGTTCTCTGACAGAAACAGTGAGAACATTTTTCACTTATTTCATCCTTGAGAACTCTAGTAAATCGAAATGCTTTGATTTGAAATATTTTATTTGAGAAAAGATAATTTGGAATTCTCAAAAAAAATTTGAGAAATGATCAGATGGCGGACCAAAAGAAAACTGGGCATAATCTTCAGAAAAATAAAATTCTGCCCTTCATTTCCATTTATTTTTGGTTAAGTTTCCATGGAGTTCTAGTTTCACTGGGTGATTATCTAGGATGCAAGAACATTGTAGAGAAGCTTCCCTGAGAGAGCCAAGGGAACTTTGCATCCCAAGTTACAGAAGTGATTAGGGGATTCTTAAGCTGGTATGCACTGGAGACACCAAGGGAGCTTACTAAAAATACAGACTACTAAATCCCAGTGAGATTCTCCAAACCATATGGTCTCGATAGTACATACTCCAAATGTCTCCTTATAGATCCATCCACAGTCTAGTGATTAATCAAGTATATAGTATTCTTACAGGGCTGAGAGATGAGTCAGGCACCAAAGTGTAAGCACAATGATTTCAGTTCAATTCCCGAAATCCAAGCCATAATATCTGGTGTGTATACTGTGTGAGCCTGTGAGCCTGTAATCCTGAAACTAGGAAGATAGAGACACGAAGATTCATGGACTCATTCATAGAGAGTTTATTCTATATGGTGAGTTCACAGCCCAGTGAGAGACATTGTTCCAAAGGTGTATGGCATTCCCGAGGATGACACCCAGCCTCATATACATGAACACAAATTCACATGTCCCCTTATGTTATAATAACCAATCCTGTGAGTGTTATAGAAATAAACGATCTCTTGGTATTTTGGAGAAACATACTTCTGTTACTAGTGTTTATTTTTAAATTGTAGATATGAACTTTTGGCTTTTATCTTATTGGTGAATGTTAGCATCATTCTTAGTAACATCCAAGCTATATATATGAATCAGCATAGTCTTAGTGGTTGAGAGCAATGAACTACAGGATAGGACAGGGTCAAGTGACGTCCAAGGCACAGCATTTGATCATCCACGGCCTTCTATCAAGTTAAAGTGAGTCTATTTACTCAATCTACATAACACATTAAATAGGCATTGTCCATACAGATATGGAGATCCCAGGTGATAAGTAACAGGGCACACAGAGAACAATGACTTTCTGGCAAAAAAAAAGAAAGTGAATTACTATATTAAATGGTTGAACCAATATCCAAAGGCTGGAAGACAGTGTAGTGATTTGAATGAGAAATGTCTCACTCACACAGAGGTAATTGACAGCTTGTTCCCCACTTGGGGAGGCACTCTTTGTGGAGGGTGTGGGGTGGTGAAGCCATGCGGGAGGAAGTCTGTTATTGGGGGGCAGGTTTTGAGAGTTCGTAGCCTCATTATACTTCTGGTCTACTTTCAACTGAAGCTGTGATTGTCAACTTGCTGCCCATCTCCCCACAAAGATGGAGCTGCATTCCTCTGGACCCATAAGACAAACTGGGAAAAAAACAGTCTTTCCTCCATAAATTAATTTTCATCTTGCCATTTTATCATTGCAACAGGAAAGTCACTAATGCAGGGAGCATACAGAATTTTTTATGTGTTGCTAAAAATCGGGGTATTTTTTGCACTAGACATATTTGTATAAATTGGAAGCCACATGCTTTGACATTGTTCAATAACATTTTCAAATGTGTCAGAAGAAAAACGACAATGAAATATTAGAGTTTATAGAGGGGCAGAAGTATGCATCTTTAAATGATCCAATAAAATTTAAAATTCTAAAATACAATTTTTATACATTGTCATCTGGACATAAATTGAATAGATCATTACCGAGATATAGTGGGGTGTCTGCCAATGCCAAGGCTCTTTAATTTCTTTGCAGTGGAAGTTGTAAAACCAGAGGAGTAGTGTATGTGTGTGTGTGTGTGTGTGTGTGTGTGTGTGTGTGTGTGTGTTGAAAAAAGTCAAATGTTCTAAGTCCTTCTGTAGGCAACTTATATCTGCAAGGAATTCTCTATGGTGATAAAGAAAACTATAGCACAACTGGGCTCCAGTCTCAGACAGGTTGCCTAGGAAATGAGGTAAGCTTTGGGCTTGTCAACATTGCACAGTCCCACCACCAAATGATATTGGTAACAAATGAAAGAAAACAAAACCAACCCGTTCACATAGTTTGTTCTTGGGGGCTGCATAGTGCCAGATGAAAGGAACCATGATTGGGGCAACTGGGATATTTCTCTTCTGTAAACCTCAAGTTGCTCCTTTCTGACTGACACTAAGGTCCTCTGCTTGATATTTCCGTGTTCGTTAACACGGCTGTCGGGTCTGTGGAGACTGGCATGCTGCCAATGAGCACGTTTTTCACAGAGGGGTGTGAAAGCTAATGGAAACCCAGTCTCTTACCTTTGCCATTCAGCCTTCCACCTTTCTATAAGAAAGGTGTTCACTGAGTCCCAGAACTGGATTTGTGATTTACATCGTATATCCAATGACTTTTAACAACCGACCTGATTGTGACAAATCGTTATTCATAGCCACAAAGTAGAATCAATGACTCACGCTTCATTCCCTGCTTTCTACCCCTTATCTGTTTTCCATGTTAAATTACTGCCTATTTGTATGTTTACTTGTGAAAGACTCCAGTGGAGTTTTCAATTGTTTTCTCACAACTCTCAAGTTCGAAGATGAGGTTATTCATCTATACAATGGGTTGCCCAGTCTTTCCTCAGTGTCTGTTTGGCGTCCTGAAGACTTCACTTCCTTAGCTTAGTGGTAGATTTATTTTCGAAATTTCACCACGAATTGACAGTAAATCCCACGTTCTTTCCTATCATGTTAGACATTTGGCCATCTGCTTGACGGTCCTTCCACAATGTTTAATGCAGATCTCTATTTCTCCTTAGCTCTTCCTCAGAAACTCACTCACATTGCCAACCTCCACACGACTCCTAGACTTGGAATGGATTGACTAACCATTCTCTTTTTCCGGACACTGGGCTAAAGGTGCGCATGCCTGACTCCTCTCACTGCGGCAGTAGCTCTAGGACCTTCAGATTATCTTCCGCAGCAAAGTCTTTGCAATTCCACAACCGTCTCCAGCCCTCCCCATCTTCCCTCAGTGTTGCCTTTGAATTACTTCCCTCTGATCTGACTATGTGCATCTTGTCTACACACACATACTCAGACACAATAATAATTAGGAATAATAATTCTCTAGAGTTTCTAGAGTGTCATGGACTTAGAATAACGTGAGGGAATCCATGAGGAAATTACTTCTTCTTAGCCCAAAGAATAACCCAACATGATGGCTTTCAAAGGTGGAAGTCATACGGATGGGGAATATTTCTTGCTAGTATACTTTATTGTATTCTTGATGTTCAAGATGTCCAGGCATAGTTGTTGCTATGACATTTTAGCTGTATTGTTAATAAGCACTTTTGTATCTTCAAAGATGTTTTCATCCTCCTTGCTCATTTGTCTTCACAACTGCTTGAAAAGCTTGGTATTGAATGAGTGCATTCAGTTTTTGGATGGGATTCAATCTGGCAACTTTATATCGGGGTCAAATTGTACAGAATCAAAAACTTCACCAATGAAATCTTTATAGGCTGGGAAGATCAGTCCTTTGCTTAAGTAAGAACCAGAGTTCAGTCTTCAGTGCACACATTAAAGAAGCCAAACGTGATGTTATGAACTTATAGTCCCAGGGCCAGAAAACAAAGATGGGCAAATCCTAGTCTATGAAGCCAGCCTGGTCTACTTGCCGAGTTCCAAGTCAATGAGAGACTTTGTCTCAGTGAACAAAGTAAATAGGGCCTAAGAAACAATCGCTGAAGCTTTCTGATGACCTCCATATGAATGTACACACACACACACACACACACACACACACACACACACACACATACACACACCCCTCTACCTCTTTGAAAGTTTATGAGAGGTAGAATAAATGTGTGTATTTTATGTGAGGCTAATCATACCAACCAGATAACCATGCTGAGAAGAGACCATCCCATTTTAGACTGGGTATCTGATTTAAATACCTTAATTAGTTTTGATTGAGTAGCTTTATACATTTGAATTCTTGTGGTAGGGAACGTATTACCACTATTATTGTTTTTCTCCTGATTACATGTGTAGTTAAATTTGCTCATCAAATGTTGAGATGATATCATGCCACTAAGTCTTTTCCTTCACGGATGGGACTACCTGTAGGCCAGTGGGGACTGAGCAATTTGCTTACAGTCACAGCTAGGAGCTGAAAGAAATGAACACATAGCTAGGTCTGCCAAGCCCAAGTTAAGTTTTCTTTCTATTGGGGAGAGATGACTAATTACTTCCTGTTCCAGGAACTGCTTGATCTCTAATGTCAGTCATCAATCCTGTATCAAGGAGTACTCCAAAGATGAGTCTAGAATCAATAAAGAAAAGCACAGCCATTCTGTCTGCCTTCAACAAGAGTGGTAGGTGAGTTCCCTTAAATTTGCAATGTCTGTAGTCTAAGAGTTTAAAATAGAGTGAGAACTTTGAAACCAATAAGCCACATGACTTTCCTTTCTCAACCAATTTGTGAGATAGCATGAAATGTTAAATGCAAAAATGAATTGTATCTTACCTGTATATGGGCCTCCCTTAAATGAAAAGACTTGTAAAAAAGAGGAAGCCTTAACAGAGGAGATAATTGATTGATTCTAAGTGTGTTTTTACAGTGGACAAATTCTTGAAAGTATTCATTAACTAATGGAATTATGTCAGAGTGTGTGATTGCTGCCTCAACAGGACAGGAGGTTAAAAAGTTCACAGACGTCCTCACCCTTCATCTCTCAGATGGCCCCGTGAGCTCTCCTGTGCTGGGAAGGATCACCAGTCTTATTGATATTCATGGTCATGTCCATCTAAGCCTCAGTAGACTTTTCTATTTACTGGCTACCCTTGGGATGAGGGGAAAAGAGAGATGAACTCGCCACTGCATGCTGTACGGGAAACAATCATTTAACAATGATGTGGAATTGGGTTCACAGTTCCAGAAGGGGTCATCCTGACAAATGTTTTACCTAATTCCTTCAGGTCATCAAAGATCAGGACATGTTAATTCTCTAAGCATCCTATGCTTACTTTCGATGGCATGTTGCACATCTGCCTTCTAGGAGTGAATCCATGTCATAAAACTGAACCAAAAGTTAAAACCCCTTTTAGTAAAAGGAAGGAGCCACATTCTGTGTTTTATTCTATTATTTTTATGTTTTAATCTGCGTGTATTTATATGCTATGCGTACGTGTTCTTGTGCAAATGTAGACACATACAAACCACAGTAGCATTTGGAGGTCAGAAGGAAACCTTGGCTGCAAATTATCTCTTTCCACCCCATCTCTTTTTGGTTGGCCACTATAGGCCAGGCCGACTGGCCCAGAAACTTCTGGGGATTTTCAAAGCCCAGTCCCAATCTCACAGTAAGCTCTCCGGGATGTCAGGGCTGTACAACCATGCCAGACCTTAGTATCCAAACTCAGGGCCTCACATTTGCTCAGAAAGCCTTTGTTCATTAAACCATCTGTAGAGTGACATTATTTTAGCTTGACCAGTCCTGAGGGTCAGACCATAGTGTCGCATTCTCCCTATACAAGTGCTCTACCCCTGAACTCTATCTTCACCTTGTGGTGGTTTGAAAGAAAGTGGCCCCCGAAGGAAGTTGCACTATCAGGAAGTGTGGCCTTGTTGGAGCAGGTGTGATCATGTTGTAAGAAGGGTGTCCCTGCGGAGTCGGCATTGAGGTTTCCTATAATCAGGCTATGCCCCAGCGACACAGTTCACTTTCTGTTTCCTGTGGATTAAGATGCATGACTCTCAGCTCCTTCTCTAGCACCACGTCTGCCTGCATGCTGCCTTGTTTTTAGCCATGATGATAATGGAGTAAACCTCCAAAATTCCAAGCCACCCCGATTAAATGTTTTCTTTTATAAAAGTTGCTATGGCCATGATGTCTCCTCACAGCAATTGAAACTGCAAGACAAAACTACACCTTCTTCTTTATGAATGAAAGAGATCCTCTTCAGTGTCTCTCACTGATCTGCCCAGGGAGCCACCTGCCTCTGCGGTGCAAAGGGACCCTTGATCCTCACTCTTAGCATGAGCCTGACATTCTTCCTCAGCACCCTTTGCACGGCTTGAGTCAGTCACTGAGGCCTCTTCACACTTCCAGGGAGTTCTAATTGCTTCAGGCCTTACATGTGAATAGGTTTTCACTGAAGGTTTTAATCTCAACAGTGTTGTCAGAATGCAGCAAATAAACGTTGGACACTTCAAAACTGGTGACAATTTTATCTTCTATAGCAGGCCATAGCTCTCCCAAAGCATCCCTTGTTTTTTTCCATTATGTGGGTTTTCTCCACGCCCGTAGAGGCCACTGCTTCCTTCTTTGCCTCAAGCTTGTCACCCACAGTGTTTCCTCTGTGTAACTGACAGGAATCTTTACCCCAATTTCTTAGTTACCAGACAGAGCTCGTCAATTCAAAAAGACAGTCAATTTACAAAAGTGACAAAATTAAATCTGAAGCCCCCAACAAACCAGCCTTGCCACTACACACCTACCTTACAGGTGGAGGTCTACCCCAAAGTACCTGCCTTGAGTTTCACATGGCTCTGGAATGTGGTCACATGACAGCTTTTCATTGTTTCCAATGTAAGTTGGCCTGCTACTTCAGCAAGTGAGACAGAACGACTTTGTACTGAGTGCCAAGTGTCTACTAAGTGCTAGGCATACGGCGGGGGTGTTTAGCAGTCTTGTCACATAGAAACAAGCTACTTCTCTGTCTTTCAGCATCCCACAGCGTGCTTCTGGCTTGCCCTTCTCTTTCTTTCCAGCATTGCTTCACACCCTCCCCTACTTATTTTCAGGTGGTCCACCCATGTTCTTATACCAAGAGAGTAGACTATTCTAGAATATAAGACCCTAAAACCAAAGACCAGAAATAATGGAAGCAAGGGTTTTCTTTAATATTCTAGTAGAAGTTATTATATTACATAAAAATAAAATTAACCCTGAAAAGTAGCTGCTTGTGTGAAAGGAATAAAAAAAAAATCTTATTGAATGTATTAAACAGCAGGTATATGAGAAGGGAGGTTTTGATGCCTTTAAAATAATGAAGCAAATGCCTCATTTCCCTACATGGGTGAGTGAAGACTTAAGCTGGCAAAGACTGTCTTGATGTCATGGTCCATTCTCTCACACACTAACACCTCCCAATGTCTTCAATTAATACCTCACTCTCTCGTAGGCCGTTAACTCCCTTCCTCATTTACTACCGCTCTCCTTCACCTCACACACTAATGTCTTTCCATGTCTTATTGAACATTTACATTGGGCCAGGTGCTGCTTGAATAAAAACTTTGTGGCTGTTCCCTAACTCTTCCCCCAGGGAATGTTTCTCGATGGCAGGCTTCCTTCCCTGTGGTCGCTGAGAATCCCCTATGCTAGATGACACAAATCTGGCTTTTCTTCTTGTTCATCTGGCCACCTACCCCATGCTCTAGTTCCTCTTGCCCCGTTGGTGCAGCCCCATTTGAATGCAGTGGCAGATTTCTCATTGCATTGGTTGCAAAGTCTAATTTCTCCCCATTTCTTAGCCTTAAAGGTCAGAACTGAGAATAGCTCTTACGGGCCTCCATAAACCTCTCATGGTCATCTTGCCTCTTGATTCTCCACAGAGACTAAACACAATTAGCTACTGTGTGCTTGGGGATAAATAGTTCCTTCCTAAATCTCAACTGGGTCCATATGCTTCTGCAGGTACAAGAGCATCCTAGGGAATCCTGGAGTACTGAGCACAATTATCCCTTCATTCCCCCTGGAAACAAATCTGATGGCAGAAAGTATGTGTCCTTATCTGCAATTCCTTTCCAGCATTGCCTTTGGCAACGTGGTTTAATTTGTGTAGTTATGGAACCTGCTTAGCATATCTGAGCTAAGTTCTTCAGGTTTTTTGTTCATCAATAACAACTTATTTTGCTAAGTAGAATCATAAGTAAGCTTTGAGCATTTCTTTCACTGAGCGTGATACCTGTGACACGTTGTATATGATATGAATGTCCCCCCCTCCCTGAAGGGTACCTGCATCTTTATCCCTTAAGCTATAAATACAGTGAATATAGCAAAAGAGGATTTGCTGAAGTTATTAAGTTAAGGGTCTCCTGATGGAAGATTATATTGGGCTACCCAGGTCAGCCAACATAATCACACGAGTTCTATAAGAAGATGAGAAGGCCAAACAGAAGGAGAGTGTGATCATGAAAGCAAGAGCTTGGAGTGATGTCTTGAACCAATGAATTTATGCAGTTTCTAGAACCAGAAAAAGGAAAGAGAATGAATTCTTTCCTAAGCTTTCAGAAGAAAGATGGCCTTACTAACGTCTTGATCGTATACTTGCATTCTCTAGAACTGGAAGAACAAGTTTATATTGTTTTAAGTCATGATATTGGAATGATTTATTATAGAAGCAACTGCCAAATTAATAAAGTCATTATATATTGTGCACATGTGGATTGCTTGTTCCTTTGAACCACTACTTAGTATTGTATACTATCTATTTTAGCCATTTACCTATTGAAGGGCACTGGGTCACTACTAGGCTTGGGCTACTATGAAAAAGCCCTCTGTGCCCATTTAGAGGCAATTTTTGAGTGGGCTCACAGTGGGAAAAAGTCATATGAATTGTGGCATATGTGTTCTGTCCTACCAAATTAATGTAATTTTTAAAAATAAAAAGTAGCGGAGACTATATTATTTTACCAAGTTAATCATGTGCCAAACTTAATATCTAGCCATTGCTCTCAAGATTATTTTTCATAAATTCCTTAAGAAGACAATATAATCTTATCATATTCAGTACCCTCTTCCAACTTCTCTGAGATCTTCCCCAACTCTTTACTTAATGTTCTCTCTCTTTATTTAGAAAAATATAGTTCAATTTGTATCAGCTAGCTACTCTTGGGCATGGAGCCTGCCCTGGACTGTGGCTGATATAACCAGTGTCACTTCATTGAAGAAAACTTACTTTTTTTCTCCTGGTGACTATCAACTGACAATAAGTTTGTGGCTAGTGGTGTAAGTTCATATTCTCTTTCTCACCTCAGAGCTTGGATTTTGTCAGAGTTTGACCATAATTTGTACACGCTGCCACCATCTCTGTGAGTTCTTACATTCCTTGCTGTGTCTGGAGAACACTCCACTGGTCAGTAATTCAAGAAAGATGTAACCAATTCCTGGTACTGGGGTGTTTATTTGGTGGCATGCAATGTCTAGTTGGGGTATTGCACCTCCTATTATATGGTTACTTCATTTAAACTCCATATACACGAGCTTCTGTACTAACATGGCTTTTTTGACAGGTTTTTAGTACTAAGTTTTATTTAAAGATAAAATCCCACTCCCACTCCAATTTGGACTCAAGTGTCTTACTACCCTGCTGGGGTTGCATCTCTGAGTGCAGGAGAGAAAGAAAGAATTATCAGTGCACACCTTTAATCATAGCACTTGGGAGGCAGAGGAAATGGTGTCATTCAGTGATGTGGCCATTGGTTTCTCTGCAGAGGAGTGTGAATGGCTGAACACTGATCAGTGAAATTGGTACAAGGATGTGATGTTGGAGAATTTCAGCAACCTTGGGTTCCTGGGTCTTGCCTCCTCTAAGTCATACCTGGTCACATTTCTGGAGCAAGCACAAGGACCTTCAGATATAAAGAGACAAGCAGCAGCTGCCATGGAAACAGGAAACAAACTGTATACAGGCAAAGAATGTGGCAAAGCCCTTCCTTAGAACTCACAACCTATTAGCCACCAGAAAATTAATTTAAGAAAGAAGCCATATAAATGTGAAGAATGTGCTAAGGCCTTCTGTTCTCCATTGTTATTTTGTGTGCACAGGAGAATACATACAGAAGAGAAACCCTACTCTTGTGAAGTATGTGGCAAGGCCTTCCATGCTCCAGTGTTACTTTCAAAACACAAAATTTTTCATACAGGACAGAAACCAGGCAGGACAGAAACTCAAGACAACAAATCGCAACCATGTGGACAACTGCATCCATGTAAAACCTGAGAGAGCTTGGAAAGTAATTCTAGACAGAAAAGAATAGAGTAAAGCACGGCTTCTTGGTAGCAGCAATTTCTCAGATCTGCTCTGCTTGCTAGAGGCAAGTGCATGCATTTAAGGGAGGCTTCCTGACTCAGCTCTTTAAGAGGTCCTGCCAAGAAACACTTAAATGGTGTTGATAAAAGCTGCCCTCTTGCTTTTTGATTTTCAGTGATAGCAGGATAAAAGCTGCTCCATTTTAGAATGCTGGCTTTCTGGGCCATCCTGCCAGTGCAAACTCTGACCCTTGGAGGCAGGAGGTCCGGCTACAGAGGGAACAGTTGAGTGTTGTTTGTGGACACAATGTTGCAGCTTGTTTGCTGGCAAGGATCTGGAAACACCATAGAGTTGTGGCAATAAACATGGCTACTGCCGGTACCTCCACCATGAGCCTGAAATCTCAGAAAGCTAAGGAATGGGCTGGATCTAGCTGTCAAAGCCACGACTTTAATCCTCTCAATATTGCTTAGCAAATTAAAGACTCATGTGGACAGAAAAGGAGAGATATACAGTAAAGAGAGGGTCAAAGATGAAGAAAACCTCTAAATGGTTAACAATGTGTTAAAAAATATGCAGGCTAAAGGTTAAAGTCCTTAAAATAAAAAAAAATAAAGAAAGTAGCTGGGTGTAGTGGTAAACACCTTAAATCCCAACACTTGGTAGACAGAGGCAGGCGGACCGCTGTGAGTTCAAGGTGTGGTAGCATAAGCCTTTAATCCCAGCACTTGGAAGGCAGAGGCAGGTGGATCTCGGTGAGTTTAAAGACAGCCTGGTCTATAGAGGGAGTTCCAGGACAGCCAACGATATACAGAGAACCTGTCTCAAAAAGTAAAAGTAAAAATAAAAGAAATAGAAGTTAAAGTAAAGCCACATTAAGATGAAAAATATACACAGAATCTGGATACTGTATGTTATTATGCTCTCTTTAAATTGTTTGAATGCTGAGGAAGGAGCAACAGTTGCTAAAAGATATTTTTAAATATTGCTGAATTAATCCAAGATAACTATTTTGAAAATACCTTGACTTCAAAATTGAAGTCAAAAGGTATGTTACTTTGGAGAAGAGGATTTGCTTTTGTTTCCACAGGAAATGAGAGGCTGTGGATTCATTCTGAGTTAAGAATACTCAGGTTTGATCAAAAAAGACCACCTGAGAAATCTCCAGTAGAAACAGATGACCAAAATGCCAGAGTTCTACATCCAGAACAGATTCAAGACTGCTGCCTGAGATGATTGAGACTCACAGGATACTCCAGTCAGGACTTGATCATAATTCTAAATTTTCATTAGGTCCCCATAAGATTATCAGCACCCACAACCAGCAGGAAGTAGCCTGGAAAACTACACCCACATTCCCCAAAAAATGGACTATGGATGTTCTTGGGGTTTGTTGTTGTTGTTGTTGTTGTATTTAAAAAGGAGGGGTAAGTGGTGCAGAACAATTGTCTATATTCTGTCAATTATGTTTTAAATAAATGCTAATTGGCCAGTGTCCAGGCAGGAAGTATAAGCAGGACAACCAGACAGTAAGTAGAGGGAGGATCAATGGGAACAGGAGAATTCTGGGAAGGAGGAAACCTATTTATCCCCAGTTCTATCCCAACCACAGAAGGAAGATCTGATTGCCCTGCTGAAAAAGGTACCGAGCCATATGACTAACATAGATAACAATAATGGGCTAATATAAATTATAAGAGTTAATAAGGGAGGGCAGTGGGCTCTTAGCACCTGCGTAGTGCACCTACCTCCCTTTCTGCCTCCTCTGCCACCATGGCTCCCGTGAAAAAGCTAATGTTGAAGGGGAGCAAAAAAAAAAAGAAGCAGGTTTTGAAGTTCACCCTTGATTGCACCCACCCTGTAGAAGATGGGATCATGGACGCTGCTAATTTCGAACAATTTTTCCAGGAGAGAATCAAGGTGAACGGCAAAGCTGGGAATCTCGGTGGAAAGGTTGTGAGCATTGAACGGAGCAAGAGCAAGATCACTGTCACTTCCGAGGTGCCTTTCTCCAAAAGGTATTTGAAATATCTCACCAAAAAATATTTGAAGAAGAACAATTTCCAGACTGGTTGTGTGTTGTCGCCAACAGCAAAGAGAGCTATGAGCTGCATTACTTCCAGATTAACCAAGATGAAGAGGAGGAGGAGGAGGATGATTAAGACACATTGGTCTGGAATGTTTTCTATTAATTCATAAATAAAATTTAGGAACAAAAAATAGTTAATAAGAAGCCTGAGCTAATGGATCAGTCAGCTTATGAATAATGTAGATCTCTGTGTGATATCTTTGGGGCTAAATGGCTGTGGGACCTGGTGGAAGGACAACAACTCAGACAACAAGACTATACTTGAACTGGAGACTATCCACCTAACTCAGCCTCCTGTGTGCTCAATGACAGGTGTGAGTTTCCATGTTTAACTTTTCACTAAAGTCTATTCTAAAATTGATTGGCTTAAAGTGGTACAAATATTAATCACCTTTCAGTTAGGAATACAGAAATGGCAGAGCCCTTCCTTTCTTGGTGCCTCCGATGGACTTGTAGTCAGGAAATACAGATGACGTGATCTATTGCACTGGTTTCCACACATGGCTGTCTTATTGTGGCTGGCAGTTTTCTGCTTTCTACTGAGAGTCAGCCTTGGTTTCTCATGTGTGACTTGAATTGGTGTGGGCTTCCTGTCTGTATACTATGAATGTCTTATTGCCATTGGTTAATGAAGAAGCTACTTTTGGCCAATGGCCTAACAGAATATAGCCAGACTGGAAAAGATATAGAGAGAGAATAGGGGGAGTCACAGAGATGCCATGTAGCCATCAGAGAAGAAAGACACCTGTGCACTGGTACTGGTAAACCACGAGCACTGTGGCAAAATTTAAATAATAAAAATGGGTTAATTTAAGATGTAAGAGATAGCTAGAAATATGCTTAAGCTATTGGCCATACAGTATTACAATTAGTACAGTTTCTGTGTGATTATTTTGGGTCTGGGAGGCCATGAGATGAACAAGTAGCCTCTACCTGCATTGAATGTCTTCACAAATGCAGCTGGCTTCCTCTAGAGCAAGTGATTCAAGGAGAAAAGGCAAAGAAGAATCTTCAGTGTCTTTTATGACTTTGCTTCAGAAACCACCCATTGTCTTCTCCTTGGTATCTTACTGGCAACATGTGCATCCATAATTCAGTATAAAATAGGACTGTAGACAATATGAAACCTAGAAAGAGACTGCTGAGGGTCATCATGGGAGCCAAGTATCACATTAGTTATTTTGTCTTATGAATTATTTTATTTATATCAAATCAGCCTTAGGGAATAAAACTTCATTCTGAGGTTTTCATCTTTTTTTATTGTCTACCCCCTCTGTATATATATATATATATATATATATATATATATATATATATATATATATATATGTATATGTATATGTATGTGTGTGTGTGTGTGTGTGTGTGTGTTGCTTTCTGTGGAGAACAAATGATAAGATATGTAGGTGGAGATCACAGAGACAATTACCAAGCTCTCATTTAACACATCATCCAGGCAGACACATCTTTGTCAGATCCTTGGAGCATGAGCAGAAGCTACTATAATGGTCACAAGGAAGTGACTTACCTTTGGTTTGTGATTTCTGATTCATATATTCTAAGTACATCCTTCCAGAATATGTCTATTAGAAAGAAGGTTGCTCAGTCCTTGAAAGATGGCATGCTTGGGGAACTCTTTGTCAAACTGACCTGTCTGCTGCCATAAAACAAATCACTTTGCTTTAGAGGAAAGACCGATGTCAGTCTGGTTTAATGTGCCACCTTTTTCCATTTCCTAGTCATTTTGTGCCAGGGTCTAGAATTAAACAAAACATAGTAAAATCCCAATAAGAAGCATTAGGACATTTTTGCTGTAAGAGAATTCACAACGTATTCTACTACCTAGCTTTAAGATAAAACTAGTGTAACATTTATGGAGGAAAGCCATTTGTGGGAAGCACAGAGATATTAATATGCTCAGTTATCCGGAAGCAGCAATTGATTTTGTTTTTGTTAATAGCACTGAGGTATGCATGCTATTCTTCTAATTAAAACAGTTGGGAACATATGCGTTTACTTCTTGCCTGTGTTTTTCCTCAAAGAAAGTCAAGATCTATGATAAAGCAGAAAGAAAATAATTTATATGTCTATCAAAACACCCAATACTCAAGCCTGGAAGTTTTCAAATCGTATCACCATCCCAAGGTGTGTTTGGGTGAAGGGGTTGACTATTAGGATTTGCTATTAGGATTGGCTATTGGGAAAGAGTGTGGCTGAGATATTTGCTTCCATCTTGGTTTCTATGCAAAATGTTAAGAGTTTGGAATGGACCAGATGGCTTCCTCCATTGAGGATATATACTGTCTCTCATCCATTTTCATTTTCTTTAGGCAGATAGACAGGGGAAAATATCATCAAAATTCAACAGGGGAAAAAAAAAGAAGGAAAGATAAAGCAACAGGTTTAGTGTATCTGTGCATAGCACATGAGCATCGTGGAAGCTGACCAGATTCCTGCATACCTCCCCACAGCTTCTGCATCCTGTTCTATTCCAGGAAGAGCAGAGGACAGCGGAAGGGAACACTGTGATTGCTCTTCCATGCCTACAATCTCCCATAGAAGCACCACATCCAAAGCAGTAATCAGAAATGGCTTTCTAAAAGAGGAGAAAGAATGTTTCCCTTCTATTCTATTTCATTGGGAAAAATAGATAAATATGTACAGTTTTAAGGCACTAGAGGCAATTCCTATTTCGGGTAATTTTTGTTGATATTTTTACCTTATTCCTTTTAGTTTTGTTTTAATGACTTTATTTTGACAGCTTATATCTTTATCAGGATAGACAAAGGCTAACCAATGAATGTGTATTCACCTCCAAATGTTTGTGACAGCCCAGACTGGATGCCCCACTCTCACTGTCCCTGCAGGGAAGCAGGCAGTGTCTGACTCTGTTCCCAGAATGGCATGCAGGGCTTCAATATAGAATCAAGGGAGAGTAAGTCCTGTGCCTTCAAGGGTCCACTAAAAGAGAAAATGTCATTTTAAATTTTTTTAGACATTTTATTCATTCTCTTCATTCTCTCTCTCTCTCTCTCTCTCTCTCTCTCTCTCTCTCTCTGTGTGTGTGTGTGTGTGTGTGTGTGTGTGTGTATGTGCAGTCACAGAGGCCAGAAGAAGTGTCATACTCTGGACCGAGAATGATAGGTGGTTGCAAAAGTTTGTTATAAAAGGGAATCAAGAGAGGGAAGAAGAGGTCATAGGAGGTGAACAGAGGGTGATGGTGCACATGTGACATAAAGCAGATAGAAGGCTGTCCCAGGGAAGCAAAGAGAACAACCATAGTGAGGACAAGTGGATGTGGCAGTGTGTGAGCCTGACAAATAAAACGATCTGATGTATGCAGATGCAATGCAGGTTGAGGTGCTTACTTCGTAGACTGACACAAAATCTAGCTTTTAAAATGTTAATTCTAGCATGGGGAGATACCTCCATGGTTAAAGTGCTTACCTCGTAAACATGAAGACTGGAGTTATGATCACCAGCGCCTGGAAACTGCCAGGTGTGGAACACATAGGCAATAGGAACACTGGGGGAAAAGGAGGAGTCAGAGGACCCAGGGCTCTGCTAGCCAGCCATTCTAGCTGGAATGGTGTGCAGCTGGCTCAGCGAGAGGGACTGTTTCAAAGCGTAAGACTGAAGGCTGGGGAAATGATCACAGACATGTAACCCTGGAAGGCAGAGATGAGATGCACAGATAAAATTGCCTAGCAAGATTTGCCTTATCCAACAGTTTGGGATTTGATTGGAAGGGTTTTTGCTGGGGCTGAGGAGTTGGATCAGCACTTGTAGGGGACCTGGTTTCAAGTCCAAGCACCCACATGGCTATCACTGTCTATAACTCCAGTCTCAGTCTTCTGACCTCTGTGGTTACCAGGCACACAGGCAGAGACAAACACCAATACCTATAAAATAAGCACAATTTTTAAAAGATTTGTGCCTCCTCAGTGAAAAAGAAAACAAGGGTAGGCTTGGGGGCTCTATGCATACATTTGAAAACAAATATAGGTATGCATAACACATTTACACAGATACATTTAAAAGGGTAAAAAGCAATGAAAAACTATTAAAGGAGACTTCTTGAGCTGACCTCTGGTGTGTACATACTCATGCACATTCTCAAACACACACACACACACACACACATACACACAAGTTAACCTGTGGCCATACTTTCTTCAAGATGTTGTGAAGTATAATTAAACCCCATTCAAGTAAAAGGAAAATGATAAATGTTAGGAGACCATAATACATGACCGTCACAGCCTGGTCTGATCTAACATGTACATTTACTGAGAAATTGCTATGTTTTTAATTGACCTTTTTACTATCTGAACTATTGCTTCGACAGTAGGAAACTGTGAGACACACACTTGACTCTGTCTAACACACAAGCAGACATCCTGTCCTGTTCTTCCTTTGCCCCGTTTGTTGCACATATCTTCCATCTTTCTAGAAAGAACGTATGTAAATGCCGAGTTGTTTGCTATGTGACAGCACAGAATCACAAGAGCTGGCTTTTGAGAATGTACCACATTGGTATGAGACCTGTCAAGATGAATGGGCAAAGGGGTGCAACCTAGAGGAGACCATGCTCTCACGCACACTAATGCAGGGACAGTGACGTCAGCAGGATGGTGGGATATGAGGCCTACATCATTGCTGCCCCAGAAGTTCAACTAGTAAGTTCCCCAATCAGAAGCAAATGGAGTTTGAATGAAGAATTTAATCATCGTTCATGGCTTTTCTTGTCAGGCAACAGAAAGTGGTGAGGAACAGAGCTACAGAGCTAAATCCAGATTCTTTATGTCTGTCCTCTTCCAGGTTGGATTCTGATGAAGTAGAATAAGCCAGCAAATGTATTATGAAGGTTGAATGTAGTGTATCAGCTACCGAGAAAGCAAGACCAGGAGAGTGCTTGTATCCAGGAGCCCAAGGCCAATATAGGCAACACAGTTGCATAGCATCTAACATATAATCAAAAGTACTTTGAAATGGTGTAATCATTATAGTCATCTCAAATGGAAGCAAAGAGTGTGTTTGTGCAAAATGATGTAAATATCAGCCATGGATTGATTGATACAATGCAAATGAGTACCATGTGTAACCTTAGGTTAATATCCTCCCTACCCCCGCCCAAGGCACTGTGAGTATAAATGGAAGGAAAGGTCTTTGCACTGGGCACATGAAGATTCACAACCTATTCTTCTTTTTTGTTATGAAGTAGTCAGTATTTCTGCTGTAACTCTAGCCAGCTCAGGTGACCTTTGTATCAAAATTCCCTAATTACTAGGAAGAATATTTTTTCAGTTTTCTTATTTAAAGCAAAAGATTTTGACACAATGTGTGTGTAAAGACCCCTTGAAAAATAAAATGAAAATTACCATAAATGATCAAAGTATGTTTGATCCCCATGATAAACAATTCATAGGACATGCCATCAATATTCAAAGTAATAAAAACTTGACATTTAGTTTGGGCTTTCAGTACGATAAAATATTCTATTCGATTTTTATAATAAATCCCATCAAGACTAGAATCATTTCCTGAATGAATAAAAATGTAATGTAATATTTGAAAAAAAATCAAGCTTCTCAAATGTTAAATTGATAGGCACTGAACGAAATTTTAAGCGCTCCTTTTGAACACACACATATATATCACTTATTGAAAGGATTGCGTCATTCCTGGCTGCTTAGGCCTCATTTAAGAACTTTTCAAAGTAATTAAGAGAATCACTTTTAATTGCAGAGTATGTCATTTTCATTTTGTAAACTATTGTAATTTCTATTAATTATCAATGTTAACCTCTTGGCCAATCAGAATATGTTCTAGCAGCTTAATTATTCCTCTAACATTCCAATCATTTTGTCAATAATCAAAATAAATGTCAATACTCAGAAATTCTCCATTTCATTTGATGAAGTCATGCAAATCTGAGACTGAAATGACTTTCACTTTTTCTTTTTGACTTTGAGTCTCATAAATGCTCCACAGCGTAGTCAGAGCCAAGAAATTCCTGAAACCCCACAAACTTAGAAGCCTATGATCATCTGCAATCATTCCACCATCCCTTGGGACTCTGAATCCTCATACTGCCTTGTAGACTCCAATGAGGAAAGGGCCTGGCCTTTCTCGTTTATCAAAACAGATTATTCAGTACATGTTAGCAAATACTTAATTTACATAATACATTTTATCCCTTCCTAGACTATATAAGGGAAAGTAATATACACAATCTCAAACTATAGGGACTGATAACCTTACCTCTTTCAACGAAGGCCAAATTTATATGCAGTAATATAGCCAGGCATTAAATGTGCAAGTGTGTGGACATTGACAAGAACATTAATTTGCACAACTGTTACACTCATTTGCACAACCGTTATGCAGTAAGATGTATGTACTTCTCATCTCTTTGCTTTCTAAACCTTCCCTAAAACCTCCACGATATCCTGAATGATAGACATGATGGAAGCATCTTACACAAAACTGCTAAATCCTTTTGGGTTCCTTAGGTGACAGAAAGTGACGACTCTTACTGAGCTCTTTAGCAAACAACGGGACACCCATCAGAAACACTGAGCTATGAATAAAGCGTTGGGACTTTCAACCCCATCTCTACCCTCCAAAGAGTGAGGAGTACGGGACATTGGTTGGATTGGTAGGTGATTGTGGTCATTCCCATAAGCCCATAGAAAGTGGCGCTACTAGGTGGTGTGGCCTTGTTGGAGTAAGTGTGGCTTTTTATTGGAGGTGGTGTGCAGTTAGTGGGTGTGCTTTGAGGTCTCAGAAGCTCCAGGTAATTCTCTCCCTGCTGCCTGCCTATCCAGATGTAGAACTCTCGCTCAGCTCCTTCTCTAGCCCTATGTCTGCCTTCATGCTACCATGTTTCCCAACGTGATGATAATGGACTAAGCCTCTGAAACTGTAAGCCAGCCCCAATTAAATGCTTTTATTTATAAAAGTTGCCATGGTCATGGTGTCTCTTCACAACAATAAAACCCAAACTAAGACACTGATCGTGCACACATGATGGACTTTTATAAAATCCCTCTATTAAAGGGTTAGTGAACACATCCATATGACTGAAAGGTGATAAATGCACCTATATTCCAAGTCCTGCCAAACCCTGATCTATGTAGCTCTTCAGCTCAGTATGCATCCATAGCCTTGGTAGAGTCCTTTATAGTGAGCCAGTCACCGACTTTCAGTTCTCCAGTTCTCAGAACTAATACAGAAAATTATTGAATATGAGGAGGTGGTTCTGGGAAGCACTGACTTATAAACAGATTGAATAAAAGCATGTGCATCTATGCATGGGACAGTCTCATGGGGCTGAGACTTTTCCCTATGGGATTTGAACAGACTCTGAGTCCTATTGGAATTGAACTGAATAACTGGATAGCCAGATGGCTGGTTAGGATGTGATAAGTCTTCCATATTTATTATAGGAAGTATAAGGAATGGGCCTCACTCCGAAACCAGCAATCCACTGAAGATGTGAATTGTGTTATCTAGCCACAAAGATTTTCCCATCAATCCTCACTCTTCATGAACAACAACTCCTCAGACTTCTATTGACATGGATTATTTTGATCTACTTTCAGAAATTCCCAGGGATTCTCCTGTGTCAAATATTAGTTTATTTTCACACAATATAATGGTCTCAAGATTTATCACTGTTTTCAGTCTTCTCATAGTTTATTATTTTTATTACTAAAGTACTATTCCATTATTATTTTCACTATTTCTGATATGTTTTAGAAGTTTTCAGTTATTTCTTGTTATATATATCAAGACAGGGTTTCATTATGTATCTCTAGTTGGTCCTGGACCTCACTATATAGATCAGGTTGGCCTTGAACTCGTATAAATCTGTCTGCCTTTGCCTCCCAGACACTGGGATTAAAGGTGTGCACCACTACACCCAAACCCTGACTAAATTTAAATTGATGATGTAGGAGGTCCTACTTTATTTCTGTTGCTTTCATTGGTTAAGTAAAGAAACTACCTTGGCTTTTTGATAGGGCAGGATTTAGATAGGTGGAGTAGACTGAACAGAATGCTAGGAGAAATAAAGCAGAGTCAGGCAGAAGCCATGAAGCTCCGGCCCCAGATGGATGTAAGTTAGAATCTTCCTGGTAAGCCACAACCCCATGGTGACACACAGATTACTAGATATGGGTTAAAGCAAGATGTGAGAGTAGGCCAAGAAGAGGCTAGAAATAATGGGCCAAGCAATGTTTAAATGAATACAATTTCTGTGTAATTATTTTGGGTAAAGCTAGCTGGGTGGCAGGACGCAGCCCACTGCTCCTTCTACAAATTGAGGTTAATATTAGATGAAATGTTCTTCATGCTGTGGTGACTCCTAGCCATAAAACTGTTGTTGCTACTTCATACTTATAGTTTTGCTACTATTAATGGGTTGCAATGCAAATTTCTCATAGTAAGCTATCTGATGTGAGATTCTCAAAGGAGTCTCAACCCATAGGTTAACATCTCTTCACTCTGTGGTCCAGCAGCTGTGCAGTTTTATGGAGTCCATTTTTAAATCTCAAGGTTCTTTCCTGACCTATTTGAAAGTTCGTTGTTGTTTTTAGAAAACTCATGATTATGTTAATCTTGAGTCATCTTATCTATTTTCCTTAATAGTTTCAAGTTTATATACTAAGATTTTTATTCATTTTATTTATTTTTGTTGTTGTTCACTAAAGAGATAAGGATTTAGCTTCATTCTTATATGTGTGGAAACTCAGTCTTCTTGGTGTTGTTAGCTGCTGAGGGTCTTTTTCCAATATATTCTTTGAAACCTTTGTTGAGAATTCAGTGACTAGAGATGTCCATGTTAATGATGGGTCTGCTACTCTTTTGCTTTCATTTTATATGCCAATTTTATACAGTCTGCACTCTTTTGACTGTACAGGATAAATTGAAATTAATTTTAGTGCTACATCCAGCATTTTTCTGTTATGCTTAAACTTGCTTTGTTTATTTGGGGATCATATAGATTTTAGAATATTTTAAATAGTTCTGTGAATAATATCTTTAGAATTTTGGTTGAGTAGTATCATGTCAGGAGCAAATAAGAATACTTCAACTTCTTTTTTTTCTATTAGTATTTCTTTCATTTCTTTCTTTTGTCTTATTGCTCTTTCCAAGATTTGTTCTTAATTTCTTTAGTGAGTTTTATGCTGAAGAGGTGTTGAATTTTGCTAATGATCTTTTTTTGTATCTGTTAAGATAATAGTGTGACTTCTATTCTTAAGTCTATTTATGTGATGTAAGGCATTTATTGGCTTAGGTGTGTTGAGCCAACCTTGCATTCCGGGCATGAAATTAGCTTGATTCTGGTGGGTGATTTCCATAATATTTTACTGAGAAATTTTATAGTCTGTAGTTCAGTATGTGTTTGTATTGGTGTGTAGGCATGAGTTTTTAAATGAGTTTGTAATATTACCTACATAAAATGAGTTTCTTATTTTCTTTTAAATATTTTGTAACATTGGTGTTAGCTTCTTATGAAGGTCATGCTCAACCTCCTTAGCGATCAGGGAAATGCAAATCAAAACAACTTTGAGATACCATCTTACACCTGTCAGAATAGCTAAACTCAAAAACACCAATGATAGCCTATGCTGAAGAGGATGTGGAGTGAGGGGAACACTCATCCATTGTTGGTGGGAATGCAAACTTGTGCAGTCACTTTGGAAATCAGTGTGGCAGTTTCTCAGGAAACTGGGAGTCAACCTACCTCAGGACCCAGCGATTCCACTCTTGGGAATATACCCAAGAGATGCCCTATCATACTACAAAAGCATTTGTTCAACTATGTTCATAGCAGCACTATTTGTAATAGCCAGGACATGGAAACAACCTAGGTGCCCCTCAATAGAAGAATGGTTAAAGAAGGTGTGGAACATATACACATTGGAATTTTACTCAGCGGTAAAAAACAATGACATCTTGAATTTTGCACGCAAATGGATGAAAATAGAAAACGCTTTACTGAGTGGGTAACCCAGACCCAAAAAGAGGAATATGGTATGTACTCACTCATAAGTGGATTCTAGCCATAATTAAAGGACATTGAGCCTATAATTAGTGATCCTAGAGAAGCTAAATAAGAAGGTGAACCTGAAGAAAATCATTTAGTTATCCTTCTGGATATTGGAAGTAAACAAGATTGCCAGGCAAAACTTGGGTGCACGGGGGTTTTTGGGGGAGTGGATGTAAGGGGAGATGTGTAGAGAAAAGGGAGAAGGGGAGGATTTGGGAAAGCTTGGAGGAATGGGATGGTTGGAATGGAGGAAGGGTGGATATGGGAGCAGGGAAGTAAATATCTTAATTAAGGGAGCCATTTTAAGGTTTGCAAAAGCCTTGTCTCTAGAGGGGTTCCCAGGTCCAAGGAGAGGTCCCCAGATTGTTCCTTGAACAACTGAGGAGAGGGTGCCTGAACTGGCCTTGTCTCATAGCCACACTAATGAATATCTTGCATATCACCATAGAACCTTCATCTGACGATGGATGGAGATAGAGACAGAGACCCACATTGGAGCACTGGACTCAGCTCCCAAGGCCCAAATGAGGAGCACAAGGAGGGAGAACATGAGCAAGGAAGTCAGGACCACGAGGGGTGCGTCCACCCACTGAGACGGTGGGACTGATCTAATGGGAGCTCACCAAGGCCAGCTGGACTGGGAGTGATGGAGCATGTGATCAAAATGGACACTCTGAATGTGGCTGGCAATTAAGGCTGACTGAGAAGCCACATACAATGGCCCTGGGTTTTGATTCTACTGCATGGACCAATTTTGTGGGAGCCTGGTTTGTTTGGATACTCACCTTTATAGATCTGGATGGAGGGGGGGGAGAACCTTCGACTTCCCACGGGGCAGGGAACCCTGACTGCTCTTAGGACTAGAGAGGGAAGGGGAGGTGGGGATGGGGAGGGAAAAGGGAGGCGGGGAGGAGGTGGAAATTTTTAAATAAATAAAAAAAAATAAAGTTGATAAAATTGTGCAGTAAGCCTGCCTAACCTTTTTGGGGGGTAAGAACATTTTGTTACTCTTTCAATGCCATTGCTTGAAGTATTTAAGTTCATTTTATCTACCCAAGTGTAGTAATGTGTCCATTCTGTATTTCCCTTGGGGAATATACTTGTCCCTTTAGCAGTTTGCCCGGCTCCTTCTAGCAGTGCTCTCACGGGCTGTTCTCTTAATCACACGCCAAATAACTCAAATATCTAGTCATTCTCAGTTACTTTCACTTTTTCTATTTGTTGATATTCAAAAGTAGCATTTTTTTATATTCAAAAGAGCACTCTGACCTCTAACTCTTTCTTCTACTTGATAGAATCTATAGGAAACAGATGGATTTGGATGAGCTGTGGGTTCGTTTGAGAGTGGGACATCGAGTGTGCTCACCCATGCAGTCTAGCTTACCTGTTAGATGAAGCTCCTGCGTTGAGGCATGCCAGTGGGGAATTGTGTGACTGGAGCTCTTATTTGGCTCAGTTCCTTGGCTTACGCCTCTGCTCTCTCCCTTGAGACTTCTCACTGTTTTGTCACTACCTGTGGGACCTTCCGAAACTCTTCCCTTCTCTCTTTCTTTACAGGGACTCTTCTCCTTAACCAGGTCGCACGAAAAATGCTTCTCCCCAGTAGCCCTTCACCAGACACTCCGTACACTCAGTTTATTCAAGGAGCACGGAACTCTCATATTAATTATCTCTATACAAAAAAAGAGATCAGTAAAACACATTCATCAATTAAACTGCACTAATCAGTTAACCGTGTTTCTCAGCCTGTGGGTCCAATCCCTTCAGAGCACATATCCAGCATATAAGATATTTACAGTATGATTCATAACAGTAGCAAAATTATAGGTATGAAGTAGCAACAAAATAATTTGATGTTTGAGGATCATCACAACACAAGAAACTGTATTAAAGGGTTGCAGCATTAAGCCCGCTGAGTTATACATAAAAAGAAAATACAATATCCAGTTTATTTTAGTGAAAAAATGAGCTGTTTATAAATCTCTATCTTGGAACTGTTCACAGGAAGATCATTGAAAACAGACCGAAAGCAAACCTCCCCACACAATTGCTCTTCCATCGTGTGGCTCTCTAAGACTGTGAAGGACTTCTCCAGTGTATGGGTGGTGTATATAGAGTTTCCTTATGGTTAGCATCATAAAAGATTATTAGAATTCTTCTGTTGCACTCATTTGTCTGTTAAGAACTTAAACTGCCTTAGGAACTTTCCATTTTCAATTAATTTTCCTCCCCTGTGCCTTTCAAACACCAGGCGGGGAAGAAGAGATAAGAAAGGGTCATTCGTCATAAGCATCACTGTGGCTCCTTTGGCTCATGGTCTTTGGTGTCTCTCCCACGTCTGTGCTTTAGAGATGATTCAAAATACTTTTGTATTTACAATACGATGTTCTATTGTAGGCGTGTAGCTAGATTAAAAGTTTAAACTGTGTGGCCTGTAGAGGTGGCTCAGTGGATAAGAGCACTGACTGTTCTTCCAGTGGGCCCAGCACCAACATCTCACAACTGTTTGTAACTCCAGTGCTCTTCCGACCTCCTCAGGTACAGGGCATGAGAGTGGAGCATGGTCATATACGCAGTCAAAATGCCCCTTTACGCAAAGCAAAGAGGGTTTGGTTTTGTGTTGTTTTAAGGTCTTTTCACTCGGTTGTCGCGGTGGCCCAGAGGCTAGCTAACTCCTCTGGGAATCAAGCTTGTGGTTTCTTATGCCTTTTGAGGTTTTCAAAGTTCAGGTCTATTTAGTCCTTTGGCTTTGTTTTTGAACATGGGCTGAAATGTCAAAAATCTCTTCTTGAGTCAAATGATGAAAAATGAAATGGATCATCTCCTTAATTGAGCTCCTGTAGGCTTTCATGCAAAATTCTAACGAAAGCCATGAAAGACGCAGAGAATAAGTATTTAAGGTAGTTTTCAAATTTTTAAATAAACCTTTAATTCTGGAATAGTTTTAAGTTTTGAGAAAAGCCACAATTGTGATGTGGTGGAGTCCTAGTATTAAGAATATATTTGCGTGGGCAAGAATGCATGGTATTTGTATATTGTTATTAACTGAAGTTCATACTTCTTTTCTATTTTAGATTCTTCTGATGTCCTTTTGGATGACATTTAATGATCCTGCTTCCCCGGGCTCCTCTCAACAGTGACATGTTTTCAGGCTTTGCCTGCAGTAGACAACTGTGACATTTCTGAGGGGTACTTGTTGGGTAGTCTCTAGATTGTCAGGTATGTTTCTCATGATTAGGCTATAATTATGGGTTTTGAGGAAGAAAGCCATAAAGTTAGAGGGCCACCCACAGCACATCCGATCAAATCAAGCTTATTGCCCATCTTGACCATCCAATTGAGCCAGTGCCTGCCAGGTTTCTCCACTGTAAGAACCCCTTAGCGCTCCCCACAGTGCGTTCTTTGGAAAGGCAGTTCGTGTACTCTGCACTTCAAGCATGAACTGAAGTTCCCTCTCCTTGGGAACAGAGGAGCTATGTAAATTATCAGAAAATATGCATGGGAAATTTTCCTATTTCTCCCATTCATTTATCCAGTCATTTATTTCTTTCAGTATGTACTTATGAATATTCATTTATACTTGGGCTGTATTAATCCTGCTGCTTAAACAGCTCTAGCTTTGTCCTACCGAGTGCTCTTTCAGTTGGCTCCTGTTTGCCCCGGCATACCTTTTATTATGTATATTATTATATTACTTTTAGTTTTGATTCTTCAGTTGAAATATAATTTTTAAAAGAGCAATGTTATAACAATATTAGAACAATATTTAGTGTGTGTATATACATATATATATAGTGTGTTGTATATATATATTACATATGCACATATAATGTATACATATATTATGGAACCCTAATTAGATATCCCTTGCAGTTCAAAATACTGATAAAAATTTCTAGACAGCAAAGGTTTCTAAAAATATTGGTTTTGTTGTTTATTTGTTTGTAAAATACTAAAGACGATTGGGGGAGGAACAATCAACTCCCTAAGTAGGGTAAGACGTGAATCTGGATATTTTCAGCCTTTTTGCTTTTCTTTTTGGAGGCAATGGCACTAATGCCCTTCCCTGAGCATTCAGGCTTTGTTTGTTTGTTTTTCTATTTTCATTTTAAAATAGAGTCTCCTGTAGCTCAGGCTGGATTTTAACCTGCCTTGCACTCCAGAATGGCTTTGAGCTCCTGCTCTGTGTACCTCTGCGTCCTAAGAACTGGGATGCAGGCAAGCACCACTATGGAGAGCTATACAGGATGCTCTGACTCTTTCTCCTCATTTGATCTTTTCCTGACTCCTTTCCCTTTTGCTTGGCTTTCCCACTAATCTTTACTGCAGTCATTGTTTTCTCTTCTTGGCTGTCTTATGTCCATTTAGGTTATTTGTTCATTCTCAAACAGCAATTTCTTGGTACCAACATGACTTTGTTTAAGAGTTTCTTCTTTGTTGTATGAGATACCTCTTCCTTTAAATATGCATTTGGAGATATGATGTCCCTGATTTCATGCAGCCTTAGATCTCACGATTCCTGCAGTACTGAGTACACAGAGGTGAATCAGGTACACAAATGAAGGGGCCTGGAATGACTCCAGGTTCTCTGACGATCAACCACTCACTTCTTCCCTCCTATGTCTTATATATGACAGATATTAATAGCATCCCTCAAAGGAGATTGCAGGGGATCCACTGTAACAAAGGGTTTATGTATACAGTGTTAGGGGATATTTAAGGCAGTCATTTTGTGCTGCATCTGGAAAACCAGTTAGAATCCCAGCAATCCGTAGATATCAGTTGCTGGAGGAAGACAGGATCCTCCCTGGTGAGATCAAGGAGCAGGTCTTTACAGGTTGTGACATCTCACTTCATTGGAAAGCAGCATCTTTCTTTCTCCCCCTCCCTCCTTGCTGCTTCACTCCCCCCTCTGCATAGATTCTGGATTGTCTTCACAGCCCCTGGGGTGCTTCACCCCATTCTAGAACATCAGTACCAACTGCTTAAGAAAAGGAGCCCCCCCCAGGTGATATACAGCATCTTACATTATGGAAGGCTTCTCTCCTCTTCTCTGAGCAGATTGAAACAGTAACTTCTCACTTGAATGAAGAGCAGAGCAACGCAGATTACTTAAATCAGTGACTAGCTCCATTTCCCTCTTCAATTAGTCTGAGTTAAGGAAGTAGAGATAAATTATTCCCAGAAAAATTAGCTGTGTTTCAAGTGTTTGGGGAGATTGGAAAGGAATACGAAATATATCCCAAGTATGAAATTAACAGTCCACCACTGGACAATGAAGTTTAGTACACCCAAAAGTTCCATTTATGACACTCTATAAAATTAATGACTAAATTGTGTGTCACTTCACCATCATATTTAATTAGTCCTGAATATATTTCTGCATACATTTTTGGCTCATCATCACAAAGCTTTAACAAGTCAACAATAACACAAATTACTTTCTTTGTTTGAAAACCAGTTGGCTTCTGAGTTGTTTTTAGCTTTCCATAGCTTAGCCATTTCAGATCTAGACTATACATAGCAAGGGCCTCTCTCAGCATGTTTTCCAAGTGGCCATCACATCACAATATTTGTAACACAAGGGAAAGTTTTAGCAGCTGAGACAATGCAGCCATTTGGTAGCAGTTTAAATGACAGTCATGGGTGGTATGTTCTCTATGTATACGAGCTGCGTGCTTTCCTGGTGTCAGTAAGCTATGTAGTCATGTGAATCCATCAGAGCTTTCTGCTCTTGCTGCTACAAAGGTTCCCTCCATGAAGAGCCACACCCGTTGCCACTCTACACCTTTGATCTACCAGCCTAGATTAGCCTGTTTTTTTTATTTATATTTTCAAGATTTTTGTTTGTTTTGTTTTAGTTTTTTGAGACAGGGTTTCTCTGTGTAGCCCTGGCTGTCCTGGAACTTCTGCTGAAGACCAGGCTGGCCTCGAACTCCGAGATCCACCTGCTTCCCCAGTGCTAGGATTAAAGGCATGCGCAGTTTGATTTTCATGTCTTAGCAGTATGTTTTGGTCCCAGTAACCAGTCAATTCTCCATAGAAAATAAAACCCAAAGCTATACATCTCCCCAATCATCCACATTTATCTGGAAAAAAATCCTGCAGGTGGTCCTGTTCAGTTCTGCTCCCTTGGCACATTTATTTAGTGGGTGTGGCTGATCTATACCTAGAATGAACAACCTCACTTGTGTCTCTGTCTCCTCACAGAAGGCTCCCTTGAAATCCATGTTCTCATGGTCCACGGTGTGGAGCTTAGCTCATCTTGCCTTCCCTGAGGACCACCACACCTTCAGATCCCACAGAGACCTGCGGACCCAGATTCTGCTGCTGAGAGTCCCCACCAAGTGAAGCTGACTGCTAGACCCTCAAATGGAGCAGCACATCTGGTTGGAAGATGAATGCTTCCCTGACGCTTTCCATATTTCTTACAATATTTTCTGTGAGAGCTGTAATAAATCTTAATTTTGGAAATCACAGAAAAGAGAAATACCTAGAAAGAAATTGCAAATGAACAGGGAGACCCTCTGCACCTCTGTCTTACAAGTTGCTTTCTACTCAGTTTCTTCATCAAACACGCAACATTTTTATATTTTTAATATATATATGTACATATATATAATTGTATATAGTCTTTTCTCAGCCCAATGTTACATCACAAGCAATTGTTTGTACATTAGGATAACTTCAAATATTTAATAATTTTCCTGCAATTTATTTAAAACATCCATATGCATTCTTTGCTATTGTTTGTGAAAATTTTTACACATACAAAATTATAACTATTATATATACATATATATGTGTGTGTACATACATATGCATATATATATATATGTATATATATATATCCATACCATTACTATTTTAGAATATTATACTGACTACACTTAAGATTCTGGACAAACTTTGTACACTGTTTTAAGGAAGCCAACATCAGTCCAAATGCTCATCTGTGCCATATGACCTTATGTACCATGATGTACATGTGTACTTATTAATATTTAATCACACATTATCAATATATTTAATTGAATATTAAGTATTAATACATTATTTATGTAGACATATATCATTATTCTTTATAAATATATGTAGCATAACATGTAATTTAGCTGACTCTTAATGCTAGTCTGATTGGAAAATATTAGTTGACATTTAAACAGAAATTTCTATGACACACACCAAAGTAGTCATGTATTTGTCAGTTTATTGTATATCTGGTCCTGTGAGCTATCTACTTAAATTTTGAGGGATGGGTATTTTCTATTAGAATCTTGATCATAAGCTCTTTGTATGTTTAATACTATAAAAATTTATGGCTTAAATATTTAAAGGTTGTGGTATTTTTAGGTATTTTTAAAAGTTCAGATCTTCTTTTGATTTATGATTTTTATATTATCTTGTACTTATCAAGTCTTCCTCTACACAAAGTAATTATGCAGTCATATTTGAGATATTTATAGTTTGTTTACATATAAGAATTTTCTTTAGTATATTTTATTAGATGGATTTTTGCACAAAACCTAATTTTTCATATTATCTATTAAGCAGCACATTTTTCACAGATGTTTGATATTTTTATTACATATATATTGAATTTGAAAAACATATATATTGATTTTTAAAAGTATCTTCATAAATTTCATGTGCTCATTAATATGTTATACATATTTTTATGTATTAAGATTGTATATGTCAAAATTGACATGTACACATATTCATTAGAGCTATAAATATTGCTGTATACATGGAATGCATTTATGAGATAGCTCATAAATATGGACTGATTATATATTTACCGTTGTGTATGAATGTGCGTGTGTTTTCCATTTAACTTCACTGATCTAATTAAAAATCTGCCATAGCAGCAGATTGCTTTAATCATTGCATTTTTAGAACATCTGGTGAAAACCCCTCCACTTCTTTCTCTCTAATTTTAAAGCAACCGTCTATCTCTTTATACAGTATAAACACCAGTGAATGAAACATAATATCTTTCTACAATCCGAATGTATGTGTCCCCAGAAGTCCTATATTAGAATCCTGACTGAGGTGATGGCATTAAAAGGTGGAGTCTTTGGAAAGAGATTGAGTTTGAGACCAAGCCCTTGTAAATGTGGTTGGTGTCGTTATGAAGGAGGCAGAGAGGTGCCACCTATGAAGCAATCACAGGATCTACCAGCATCTATCTTGAACTACCTGGTATCTGGTCCCTTATAAATCACATGGTGTATAGTATTTTATGATATTAGTCTGGATGAACATAGTTTATTTCTTCTCCTCTACCATCAACATCTTTTAAATTTGCTAGAAATTTTATTTATTCCACACACTAATTAGAAAAAAAATAGAATTTCTATGATAGACATTCTTGTTTTGGGGATATGTCTTTATTGTCTACTCTTCCATCTTGTCTACCATTTTTGGTGGTTTTTTTGTTGTTTTTATTTTATGAATTTCTTCATATAGATCTAGTCTATCTTGGATTGTTAGTGTTGTCATTAACTTTGTAATCTTCTAATAGGATGTCTAAGACACAAAAGGAGTCATTTTCTATTTCACAGATATCCTGGTGTCTGTACTTTGTTAACTTGGAGTTTCCTTGATGCTATTTTTATTATGTAAAATTATGAATCTATAAAAAATTACATAATTATCATAGACAATATCTTTTATGAAGATATATATATTTATGTTTCCATTTCACTGATTCATTATCTATCCCTTTCAAATGTACTATGCACATATTATTTATAATCTAGAATATGTTTAAACCCTTAAGATTCTAGAGCCCGCAACCATGACTTTGAGATTGTCAACCATTGCAGTGGTATTATGGGAGTTTCCTGTTGGCCCATGTGATGTTGCTATGATGGCTGTCTTAGTTTCTTTTCCTATTGTCTTGATGAAATACTCTGCTGCAAGCAGCTTGTGGGAGGAAGGGTCTACCCTGACTCACAGTTCAAAAGTCCTGTCCATCATGAGAGGGAAATCAAGGTTTCAAAATCATGAAGAGGCTGTTCACATCACAACCACGGTCATAAAGCAAAGCCTAAGATGTCTGCAGTTTCTCAGCTCCCTTTCTCCATCTCTGCAGTCCAGGATCACAGCACCAGACACACTGGGTGTGTCTTCCAACCTCAATTAATGTAGCGAAGGTATCCTCCCACAGACATGCCCAGAAACCTGTCTTCTAGGTGATTCTAGATTCTGTTAAATGCACAACGCTCACCATCACCAAGTGACCAAATACATACATACAAATGTGTAATCTACACTAACATTTTGGTTCTGCTGTTTATACATAATTTAACACATACATTGAATGCATTTTAACTATATATAATATACAAGCTTTTAACATTTAAAGAAACCTGAAAATGTAGAAATTCAGTTTTCCTTACCAGCAGGCATACTTACTAGTTACCCCGGATAATACTGTCATCCTGTCCTTATGTGAACCGGAGTTTCGTCTATTTTTTTCAAACTTGGCTCAAGCGCACCTGTTTGATCGGCCTTTGTAACTATAAGTGGGACATCCTTCATAAACACTTTTCGCTTCCAGGACTGTGGGAAGTGCAAATGTCCCACCTGGCATCTGGTTTGCAATTAATTGCTGATAAAAAAGAGGCACCAGCTTCATTGTTATTGTTCCAATAGTTATTTCGTCAGCCAAGAAACACTTCTTGGTACTGAGTCTCTCTCAGTCTGTGAGAGGAGACTTCATGAGCAGACTGTAGGTGGGTGGGGGTGGAAACTTGAGCGATCAGGCTGTGGGGGATGGAGGGGGAGGGTACTGAAAGACTACTGGAAAGGTGGGGGCATTTCAGGGTCAGATAGAAACCTGGCACAAGGGAATCTTCCAAGAACCTAGCAATAGTAGATATGTAGTCTGAACAGGCCATCTTCTGTGATCAGGCAAGTTTTGTTTTTTTTTTTAAGATTTATTTACTTATTATGTGTACAACATCATTCCTTCCATGTATGCCTGCACACCAGAAGGGGGTACCAGATCTCATTACAGATGGCTGTGAGCCACCATGTGGTTACTGGGAATTGAACTCAGGAACTCCGGAAGAGCAGTCTGTGCTCTTAACCTCTGAGCCATCTTGCCAGCCCCTCCTTTAAGTGAGGAATTGGGACACCAACCAAGCCACCTAACATTCAACCTACGGTCTGTCCTGCCTATGAGATCTGCT
Organism: Myodes glareolus; assembly: GCF_982192425.1. Taxonomy (NCBI): domain Eukaryota; kingdom Metazoa; phylum Chordata; class Mammalia; order Rodentia; family Cricetidae; genus Myodes; species Myodes glareolus. Next base: position 19,165,239 of record NC_142026.1, read on the forward strand.
GGGTAAAGGTGGCCTAGTGATTGAGGGAGTGGCCAACCAAAGCCTGGTCTAACCTAAAACCCATGCCAGGAGAGCAAGCCAACCCCTGACACTGCCTGGAATACCAGGACCCACAGGCTGGATGATCCAGCCACCTAGGATAGAACCAAACACAACCGAATAAGAAAATGTGTCAATGTGATGGTGCCTAACAATATTCTGCTTGACCCATAGATTGGTGCCTAGCCCAGTTGGCATCAGAGACGCTTCATCCAGCAACTGATGGAAACAGATACAGATCCACAGCCAAACTTTAGACTGAACTTGGAGAATCCTGTAGAAGAGGGGGAGAAGGGATTGTAGGAGTCAGAGAGATCAAAGACACCACAAGAAAACACACAGATTCAACTAACGTGGGTTCATAGGGGCTCACAGAGTCTTAACCAACAACCAAGGTGCCTGCATGGGACTGACCTAGGCCCTCTGCATATGTATGCTAGAGTTGTGTAGCTTGTCTTGTCTTCTTGTGGGACTCCTAACCATGGGAGCAGTGACTGCCTCTGACTTTTTGTTTCTAATTCTTTTACAGGCTTTTGGAACCCTACTCCTCATACTAGGTTGCTTTGCCCAGCCTTAATACATGAAAAGGTGCTTAATCTTACTGAAACTAGATATGCCATGTTTTATTGATACCCATGTGAGAGCTGCACTTTTCTGAACAGAAATGGAGGAGGAGTGGGGACAGGGAGTTGTGGAGGAGGGACAAGGAGAAGAAGAGGGAGGGAAAACTGCAGGCAGGGGCGTGAAATTAATTAATTAATTAATTTTAAAAAGAAATGCTTATTTACTTATCAGAGTGAGACTAGATCCCATTGAAAGCTCTGTTATTAGGAGGAAATACAAGGACCCAGTATTGGATTCTCCCTTTCAGTCTATCAGGACTGATATGCATTACATCACTTCTACACTATGAATCAGGGTTCAAGGGGCAAGACTGTAGGAAGACATCTGGAGAAGCTGGAATGTAGCACACATCTTTAAAAGATACATTCAACTTCTGGAGTGGTATTCTTAGATAAAAAGTTCAAATACAAGCTAGTATGCTGGTTTCCTTCAAGGGTTGGTAAAATTTAATGAACAAAAAAAATCATTCATATTTATCCTTGAGGTTGTGTTAGTGCTTGAAACTGGTGAGGATTGAGAAATACCAAACCAGAGATCTACTGTGTGGGCTGACCTGCAGAGATAACCGTACAGCATGTGATCTCATAGGTAGGAAGTAGCAGTAACAAACGGTACCGAAAGGCCGGCGTTGAATAGAGAAGCCTTCATAGGAAGAACTGGGTGAACTCAGGGCAGAGTCCTGGTTCTGTGGTACCAAGTAAATACCAAAGCCGTCGTGTTTATACAAACGCACTTGCCGTTCATTTGAGCAAAGTTTATTCGTTGGAAATACACCAAGTGTCATAAATTTGTTTCTCTTGGTTTAAGATCAACTTAGAGTCTGTATTAAATACGTGCTAAACCTAAATATTAGGTTTAATACTACATTGAAAGTAGTTTAATTCCGCACTGAGAATGATTCAAACTGGAAATGTGAGGCCCAGTGTTTTGTTGTTTCACGTGTACAATTATTTTGTTTGGTGAACTGTCCAACTTTGTTTCTTAACTGGAGCTTTTGGGAGCAGGCTAGATGGCTCGGTTGGTAAAGCGCTGGCTGTGTAAGTGTGAGGACCTTAGTTCCATAATCAGAACCCATATAAAAAGTTGGGTGTAGTTTTCTTCATGGGTGTGACTGCTGGTTGATCTACCGTAATCACAGGTAGGCCACATATACAAGAGTAGCTGGGTGTTCAAGCAGCAGTTTTGTGTCCAAGAACAAACTGGACACTATTGGTTTAAGAGAGAGATCATGCGTTTGGATGGGGAGGATGTGGTGTGGATCCGGAAGGAGGTAAGAGAGGGTGTAAATATGACCAAAACACATTGAATTTCTCAAATTAAATAGTAAATATATATAAATATGTTTACTATTAAATATAAATATTTTATATTTTATATAATATAAAATAAATAGTAAAAATATTATTTTTTAAAGATCTGGGAATAGTGGAGCGAGCTTATAATTCTAGCTCTGGGAAAATAGAGACAAGAAAATCATTGGAAATGGCTGACCAGTCAGTGTGATGTAATTGGTGAGTCCCAGGTTCAATGCATGACTTGTCTCAAAAAGCAAGGTGGGTAGCTCCCGAGTTTGTCCTCTGGCCTCCACATGTGTTGGCACACACACATACATGCATGTGCACTGACATACATACATAGGCAGAGGAGAGTGTGTGTGCGCTAACCCAATACATGTGCACCTATCACACGTACTCCGTATTCACCCCCACACAAATGTGATATTTATATGGACACCATTCTACTTAGCAACTGCACACTGGCTGGTCTGAAGGCTCTTAAGGGGTTTGCACAAGTTATGAATGGGAAGTCAGTGTCTAAACTAAGCGAAGAACTTGTAAATGTTGCATCCCAATCTGTCACACCTCCACCCTTTCACGGGTTTCTATTTTGTGTGAGGAAAGCAGCTACACCACACTGTGAAACTTGACATTCAGGTTACGGGCTGTAAGCAGTTTAGAGACAAAAGTTTGAAGTCATCTGTGAAGCAGTATGGGGCTTACCCTTGAGCGAAATACCACCGCTAATTTTAGAAGGACGTGTTTCCTTCAGATACCAGAGCATTCAAGATTAAGTCCTCTGGGAACTGTGTTCTGGGCTGAATTTGGGGAAATTTATGTATTATCTCATAAGCTCATAATGAGAGAAAAGGGGTTAAAGGAGACTTAAATGTCCCCAAGAAGACAGTGGGACAGAGTATAAATGACCACGGAAATTAGGTTTTTGTAATAGTTGTATTGAAGGACAATTTAATGGAACCTGGACAGAGAAATGGGTTTGTAGGGATGGAGGGGCAGTGGAACTAACACTTCACTCCTGCTCAGCACGGACCAGACTTTAAACTAGAGGAAAACTAATTCGCACTGGCTGTGCTTGCATTTCCTGCTCTATTAACCATGTTTCTTGCTGCTATGACAAAACCCATGGCAGAGCAGCTAGGTAAGGGTTTATTTGGGCTCACGGTTGGGGGGTGTGGTCCATTGTGACAGGCATGGCAAGAGAAGAGACTGAGGCAGCTGGTCACACTGTGCCTTCAGCTGAGGAATAGAGAGCCAGGAGTGCCTGCACTCAACTGTTTGTCCTTGCTATTCCTGTCAAAAAGTTAATTTGTGGAATGGTGCCAGCCCCAGTTAGTGTGGGTCCTCCCGCTCCAGTTATCATGGATCCTCCTGCCTCAGTTAGCGTGGGTCCTCCCGCCCCAGTTAACCTCACCAAGAAACCCTCTCACAGAGAGAGGCCTGGAAGCTTGATTCCATGGGGATTCTAAGCCCTGCTAGGTCGACACCAACCACCACGCCTGTCCTGTATGAGATTTCAGGGAACAGCTGGAGACTTCGCAGTTGCTGCCAGAGAATGACGAACGTGCCTCCGCAGCTGACCTGTAAAGTTAATGATGGCAGCATCTGTGCTAAAAATTCAGTCACAAAAACTACAGTGACTCCTGTCAGCAGGACTTCGCCATGGCTCGTCTGGTACAGTCAAAGTTCTAGCTACGTTTCCACATGACCCTTGACTTGAGCGCTCTTCTTGACCCTTGACTTCAACTCCCTCACAGTGACTGGAGCCCGGCCCCCTGCCCTCTTCTCCACTTTCATGTATCTTTACCCTCTTCCTTGTCTGCACTGCCCCCCACCCACCCAAGGGGCTCCGTTGTTGAGTTTCATCCAAGGCTTGGGAGAAGGAGCAATAGAGCAAAGAAAGGCTCAGAGCTAGTGTGACTAGCACATTTTACTCGATTGAAATAAGGCCAAACCAGTCCTCCTATAAAAGGGAACTCGTTATTTACTATGGACCGAGTAGGAGAGCAGAAGTACTTCCTGTTAACATGGCCCGTCAGGAAAATGCCACACATCCTCTGCCGATACATTGTGTGGAACAGATGTCTGGGGGCAGAGTCACAATAAAAGCCTAGACTCTGACAGGGTACAGCCAGAAAATTCTACCTGGTACCATTTTCTTCTCTCCCTCTCTTTCCCAAAGCAGGGTCTTTGTGGCCAGTAAGATGTCTCAGTGGGTAAAAGGGTTTTGCTATGGAAATCTGGTGATTGAGGAAACGAGGAAAAGGTAGAAGAGAAAGGGCTTCTCAAAGTTATCTTCTGACCCCTTCCCCACCCAAACACACACACACACACACACACACACACACACACACACACACACACACACACAATCATAAAACATTTTAAATCCCTGGTCAATTTATTGCTCACTGTGTAAGTGTATTGTGGTACAGATGTTTCTGAAGTTATATTTGATCAGAAATTACAAGCTGGGAACCTAATGTCTCATAAATGTCCAGAAGTTCTAGACTGTTTAGATGTTCATATTGGATATGAATGAGAGGGTAGGGAATGGAAGGAGAAGAGAAATGCTAATGTCCGGGAAGATGGGTGGTGGAGAAAAAGCAGAGCATCCCTGGAACCGTGAATCAGAACAACACACGTGCCCTGGAGCAACGCTTTCCCAAAGGGAACTCTCACCTGTGCTGCATCTGCCTTGTCCAAACTACACACTGAAGGCTGAGGTGGTACACAGAAAAGAAACAGGACATGGTTATCAACTAGCCAGACTGCCACTTCCTTTGGGCTCCTTAAAACCACGTAGCCTCCCTCCTGACTGACACCCTTTGTGTGTTTTGTGTGGCTTTGCCAAAGTGTGGGGGGGGATGGGGGGACAGAGCCTCTGATTTTCATTTTGAAACATCAGCCCTTTTACCTGGTCTATAACCATGATCCTCCAGCCTCAGCCTCCAAGTGATAGTGTTATAGGTATGCCCTACCATACTTGATTTATATATAGTTTTTACAATAAACAGACTAGGAAATATTTTATCATGGGAACAACAATTTTAGATTATCCTGATAGACAGATAACTTTTTCTCTTGAAAGTCATAGGAGATACTCTTATTGTAATGCTGTCAATACCAGTGGAATATTCTGGAAAGACCAAGGATCACCAAGGCCAAATAAAGAATAATTAGCCTGACCTGTCTTAAAACAGGATACAAGGCAGAATACTAGAACAAATCTCTACTCCACCACTATTTCCATGCTAGTTGACTACAGGATATCTTTACTTTATAAAGCAACTCAAAGATTTCTTAGACTGGAAAGAAATGAAAAATTCAATCCATCATCTATGTGACTTTACTTGAACAAACCTATCAAATGATATCAGAGGAAGAACTAGAAAAAAACAGAGTAATTGCTGCTGGAGTACCTTCGGCTCCTTCAGCCAATAGTCGCTGAAGTATGAGCCCACAGTGCTGCGGGAGCGCCTTTTGCTCTGTCAGCCAATAGCCGCTGAAATACCAGCCCACTGGGGTGTGGTATATTTCTCTTTAAAAGAAGAGCGGCAAGCCTCGCTTGGCCTCTTGGTTCCTGTGCTTGGTTCCGGCTCCTGCTCCAGTGACTAGGCTACTTTCCTGATGGTTTGTGTGTATGTAAGTTTTACCCCCCAAAAAACCTAACTGATGTGAGTTTGATTCGCCATTAAGTAATGAAGAGGGTAGCTCTTCCAAAGTATAAAAAAGTTACAGAAGAAAAAAAAAATCCATTTTAGCTTGAGCCTGAACATGAGGTGAACTTTAAGTTAGTTAAAGCAGTTCAAAATTATCCAGAAAGCATTTGTTTGAAGTTTGCATTTAAACTTCCAGAAGAAAACTGATCTTAAAATAGTTCCAAACATTTGGAGTACTTCTCTATGAGAAGTCTTTGACATATGAAGATGAGTTGATTCCAGGGTGATTCCTCAAGTACCCTCTCCTTCCAGGTCATGAGTCTGCTGAGTGCAGACAACCACTGAATGGTTTGGTCTGTGAGCTTGGCCTGGGAAAATGGAAATTGTATTGCAGATGGGCGAGATGGCTTTAGTTGGGGGTAAGACTGTCATTCTGATGTATATATGAGGTGTAATATCTCTATCTCTTGAAATATTCTTTAAATACAATTTTCTCAGTTTCTATTTGCTTCTGAAGTTTTAGCTCAGTATAAAGGACTTACAAAGAGGCAGTGTTTTCCACCTGTGGTCTCACATTGATGGCATTAGTTATGGATAAGCATATGCTAAAATTCTTAGCAAATATAATTTTATTAGGCAACTTGAACACTATATATATATATACACACACACATATATACATATATGTGTGTGTGTATATATAATGTATTATATTCACAGAAAGTTACGGACATATATCTTCATGCTTTTTTATTTTTATTAAATTGATTTTTAACTTAGAGAACTTTGTTCTGACTGAATGAAACAAAGAGCACCATAAATTCTTATGCTTACTCCCAAATCAATACTTAAAATTGCTGAAGTATTGTGATAGCTCTGTCTTTAGAAGAGGAGTCCTTGTAAACAAGCAGGGTTACACACGTGGTATCATTTTAGCAAGACAGCAATTGGATCCTGTTATATCTGCAACCAGAAATGTAATGTGAACCTGACCTGCTTAGTGTTTAGGTTTGAAATCCTGTGTCAGTTCCAAAGGAGTTGTTCATGTTTAATTGCATTCTGGGACCTCATATGTATCCCTGCTTGTTTACAAGGATTCTCTCCACCTCCTTGAATTCCTTTGCCCATCTTCCATGTGTCCCTTAATCACCACAGGGTTCAGTGGTGTTCTTTCCTGCAGAGAACATAAAACAGTTTATATACCCCCCACGATGATTCACAAGAGCTCACCCCTGGATAGCTGCATGGTAGACCCTTACACTACTCTCAGGGAGGGTAGGAGATGCCAAGGAAGACAAGAGGAGGTGACCTTGAAAGTTAACGAGAATACACACTGTCCCAAGGGCCCATGACTCTCTGGGCTCTGGGTAGGGACACAAAAGAAGAAAGGGAGAGATATACTTCCTCCTGTGTGACTTCCATTTTCTCCTTTTGGGGAGCACAGGCTTTGTATATCTGCTTTGAAGGCTCAACACAGAGGACAGGGACTAAGGGTTAACCAGACTGGATCTGTGATTCAAATCTCAGCTTTGCTGCACTTGGTCTCTGTGACTTTGTATAAGTTGCTTGAATTCTCTTAGCTAGATTTTCCCCTTAACAATAATATTTCAATCAAAGTTCCTAACATATAAAGTTATCCTGTAGATTAAACAATATAAATAACTTTGATTACATGATTCATAGTTAGAATTCAATAAATGTTTACAAGAGCTATTGTTATTTTTCTACTCCATGAATCCAAAATGAGTTCAGCAACCCGTATGCACACACTACTACTTTTGCAACCCTGGGGCCAAGAATACCCTCAGTCACCCTTCAAGATGACTAATTTCATTGACTGATGTCCAGAAACCAATGTTACACCTCCTCCGTGCATGTCAATAATTGGATTCCTTCCTGTGTAAAAATGCTGGCCACCAAGTCTCAAAATATGTTTAATATGAGTAAAAAAAATAACTACAATTTTTAAAAAAATGGCAGAGAACTGAGATTCCTCTTAAAGATTTGGCTTGGTATTCGGGGCTCCACAACAGCCAGATGTTCTTGCTGTCCCAAATGCCCACTACTGATAGTGCTATATCAGCCAAGGAGGGTAGAGAGGAGAGAGAAAGGGGGGTTGAGGGAGGAGAGAGAGGGGGGGGAGAGAGGGAGGGAGGGAGGGAGAGGGAGAGAGAAACACTTGGAACACTTGGTGTCAGTAGCAAGTACTGGAGAGCTACAGTCTCTAAGCCGACTCTCTCACACTCTCTGCATCCACCACCTATTTCTATTTTATAATTCCTGTTTTCTGAAACTCAGGTTCTTTTCTACCATTCTGTGAAACAGCAGATCACAAATCGCATCAGTGACGCACGGACAGCCCCCGCTTGAGCTTCAGCGGGAGTTGATGTCCAGGAGCACCTGACACTGTGAAATACAAGGTTCTTGAAATGAGGACCAGATCCTTGCTTGCTTCACCTCTTGCTTATCTTATTCATCATCCCCTTTGGTTTGGTTTGGTTCCTGTTTTGCTCCTTGACTGAAGGATCCACACAAAAATTCTCTCAAGCTGTCTACTTAAGCCTTATTCTTTTGTCCTGAAAAGTTTAAACCATACTCAGAGGGACAACTTTCATACTTTTCAGAAGATGTATGAATGTCTGTCTATCTATCTATCTATCTATCTATCTATCTATCTATCTATCTATCTATCTATCTATCTATCTATCATCTACCTATCTATCATCTATCTTTGTATCTATCTATCACCTACCAATCTATCATCTATCTATCTATCTATGTGTTTATAATCTATCTATCTATCTATCTATCTATCATCTGTCCACCTACTTATCTATCTAGATATCAAGATATCTATCTAGATATTTATCTAGAAGTCAAGAGCAAAAATCTACTCTATATTCTTAGATATACTTACTTATAGGTAAGTAGATAGATAGAAAGATAGATAGAAGATAGACAGACAGACAGACAGACAGATAGATGAGGATATAGAATATATTTTTATCTTTATTTATAATTGCATGCTGAAACACTCCATATCAATGTTCAGTGGGTAACTTATATTCACATTTAAAATTTTAACCCCTAACTGCTCTCCCCGCCATCCACACAAGTTTCCCCATGTCCTGACTGCCATCTACTTACATCATCTTCTGAGGAGCAAACACACATGATATTCAGGCAAAGAAAGTTAAATACAATTTCCAAATTTTATCAACTATTTCTTTGGGAATGTTCTTAAACATCCTAAAATTCATCATCTAAGGAGGAAATAGTGGTAAGGACTTCCACCAGTGGCTGATGGTTTATACACAAGAACTCTGTGGAACATTCTTACTAAACAAGAATGCTGGAGCTCTTGACATTGTGGTTTATTGTTTTCTAGTTTCATAATTCCTAGACCCATAACTTGCCTTGAAAACTATGTTATGTGTAAATCATACTGCCAAATTTTATGCTTATTCCAAGGCCCTCACATTTCTAAGTTGGGTTATGACAGTGTCTCTCATTTTTCCCTGGGCTCTGTCTCTTTACTGGATCAATTGCCATTAAAAAAAAACCAGTAATTTAGTAAAAATCTGTCACCGCTTTAATAAGAGACTACAATCAAGATCCCAGGCCCCTCCTGTCCTTGTCTCTAGCAGTGTCTCCATTCTCTAATTATTTTAAATGATATCTTTCTTTTAAATCTACAACTTTATTTGCATCTTCCCCTTTGTCCAAAATACCTCGTCTTCATATTTAAAGTTCACCTTCAGAGTAGCTCCCAAGAATCAGGATGCACTGGTGGCCTCCATGTTACCAAGAGTGATCATTTCATTGTCCCTTCCATACCCATTGGGTTTTATGTCTCCTGTATCTTGCCTTCTTATATCAATTCAGTGGTTCATTTGTCCAATAAATCTTACCACAGAGAATCTCCTATCTCAGGTAGCAGGAATTGTTCAAGTGACACAAAGCTGAGCAAGCTGTGTCCAGTCGATGTCCTTATGCTGTTTGTGCTCAGGAAGGCACTTCTGAGTGCTTGCATTGGTTCTTTTTCCTACGGTGCCGCTTGCTCTTCCCTTGGAATAGATGGTTATCAAACGCTCATTGATCAAACTAGGCCAGCATTTACAACCCCCGTGGAGTCAGTCTCTAGGAAGGAAGTGCCAGGTCAAGCAGTCTCTGCTCAGCAGGCTAGCTGAACTAATCAGATTCTCTCTGAACATCCAAAGGGGAAAGTGGATTTCCTTTTCTTGGAGAGCTCTACCTCCGCCTTTATTTTTTGAAATCTATTTTCATCATGTGTACCTACAAGAAAAAAAAAAAAAACTGACGGGCAGAACATCCACAGCCAGGCATCGAATGAGTTGCTTGGCATCGGACCCTGGACATTTCGTGGTGCTCTGAGCATGCACGGATGAGGCTTTGAGGCAAGCTGTAAGCTTTCGTGAACTCTCAACGACAGAGAACAGACCTCAGTCCTCAGACCTGGGTGAAGTCAGCTCTGGCTCTGAAATCTGGATGCCTGGAGTCTTATCTTAAATTCTATTAAATCTTGTGAAAGAAGTGAGGAAGCAAAATTGTGCCATGGTTATTAAGATTGGAGCACAAAGAGGGTGAAGGCAGAAGGCAGAAGACAGCCATTGCCTTGAATTCCTGCTTTAACTTCAAAAAGCCCTAGGAGGAAGCAGGCTGACGGGCATTTGTGTTTCGCAGCCTGTAAACTATGTCTGCACTCACCAGGTAGAGCCGGTTCTCTATGTCTTCTCATCTCAGGTGGCAAAGTGAAATGTAAACATTCCCCATGCGAAGGCTATGAGCCAAGTGTTTTTTAAATACACATATGCATAAGGGAAAGTTCAAGAGGAGTTAATTTAAAACAAATATTAAAGTATCTTATATAGAAATCTTAAAAGATTTGGTTCTGAGCCTTTTAAAAGCATAATTTCATATGTTACCATAACATACAGCTACGTGCCTATTAAGGGGGAACGAGCAAAGACTATTAAAAAATAGCTATGGCCTTTTATTTCTCTGGATTCAGTGCTTCTTGGTTCTTAAAAACAGAGGAAATTATTTCAATAACTTAGTTGCTTTGGTCTACATTATTTACTAATTCACCGCGAATTTCTACTTAGTAACTACTGATAGGATACAAAAGAAGGTGTTTGTTTAAAATTCTTTAGTAGCAGATAAATAACTAGGAAGCTACAGTCCCCAGAGGAGAAGGAAGAACTATAGCCACACAGCGCATTCATGGGGAAACATTTTACAGGGTAGGTGTTTAACTTTGCCTAGTAGGATGTGGGTGGATATTACTATTTCAACAAAATTCTCGAATATAAGGGAGAATTAGATCCTTTTGTGACTTCATGTGGTAATACCTGAATAAGAACCTCAAGCTTAGTAAAATTTAGAATTAACTCTATCTATCTATCTATCTATCTACCTACCTACCTTTCTATCTATCTATCTATCTATCTATCTATCTATCTATCTATCTATCTATCTATCTATCATCTATCTATCATCTATATTTCTATCTATCTATCATCTATCTATCTATCTATCTATCTATCTCATCTCCTCTTATCTATCTGTACCTATCTATCTACCCATCTATCTATCCCTCTATCTAGTCTGTCTATTCACCTATCATCTGTCTGTCTGTCTGTCTATCATCTATCTCATCTCATCAGTCTATCTCATGTGTATGGGTGTATGCATATGTATTTATTCCCCTGGGCTGTGTGTGTGGTATGTGTGCATGTGTGTGCAGGTTCTTGTGGAGGCCAGAGGTGGATACTGGGTGTCTTTCTCTATTGCTCTGCACCTAATGTTCTGAGACAGGGTCTTTCACTAAACGCAAAGTTCATCAATTCAGTGAGACTAGCCTGCCAGAGAGCACCAGAGACCCACTTGTTTAGGGCCCCCACCCCTCCCACAGCACTAAGATGCACACTCACTGCACCTGTCTTGGGGATCCAAACTCAGGTCATCATGCTTGTGAAGCAGGTACTCATATGTCACGAAGCATCTTCTCTGCCCTGGAAATGTCAAACTGTCTTTCAATTAAGTTGATGACTTTGGAAAAATACTCCCGCTCCCCAAATTGAAAGTCACATTCTGGAGAAATGAAGAAAGGAAGGAAGGGAAAGAAAGAGGGAGGGAGGAGTGAGGGAAGAAGAGACAGAGGATGGGAAAAGATGGGTGCCATTAAGGAATTTAGAGGTGATAAAAAATCTACCTGAACTTTTGCACTAACTCTTTGATAAAGGTCCAAGGTCTGGCTAGGAAACAAGGGTGTTTGAACTGACACAGAGTCTAGTAGATGGTTTCTGATTCCCAACTGGATAGGTCTGTTACTAAAATTAATTTCTTAGCACATTTGCATAAAAATGGCAGTAATTAACATTTCTTGAGCACTCAGCATATGCCAGCATTAAGTTCCTGTGTTCATTACCATCTTTAAATCTTCATAGTAGTCCACACCTTAGTTAACATCACCAACCCACATTGCAGGAATACATAGGGAAAAAAATTGCTTCAGGCACATCTGTGGTTTCAGCTAGGTCGGAGTTTATTCCCTGCATTGAACCCAGTGAGTCTCCATCCAAGCTCATGTCCGAGTCCTTAAACTTTACCTTTGTGCAGAGGGAAGTGCACATTCTCTTCAGAATTGGTCAAAATTGTTGCCTTTATTTTCATCTTAGAAGACCAAGGTTGTTCTTCTCTCAACCATTTGGGGATGCTTGCCGTAGGCACGGTCGTATCCCCCGTAAATCTGACCCTACTTTCCAGCTCTTTCCTCTACAACCTTTTAAGCTACAATTGCCACCAACACGCTGTAACGCGGAACCAAAGCTTTATGCTCAGGAAGATGGAACAGTTTTATTGTGCGTCTTCTCCATCTCTTCCAACCCCTCCAGTTCTGTTTCTGAAACCTGCTCTCCGCGTTTTCAAATACTGAATCGTTACCCCCCAAGAGGGTAACACGTTGGTGATCCCAAGGAAGGTTGTTTGTAGAAAATGTCTGGGAGTTTCCTTGTTGTCCGAAGAAAAAGACCTTAGCTCCTGAGCGTACTGGGTCGGCTGTCATGTGACAGAGTGCCTTTACCATTCTGCCAGGAAATGGCGCCTTGTAGCCCTGCTTCTTTGATGCTCATTCGTAATCCTGGGAACATTTTGCAGATTTTCTGAAATCCCCACCGAGGCAAACGAAATGCTGCCTTAGACAGGCTGCGTTTAATGATAGAATATGCACTCAGCACATTATAGTTGCTCAATAAAGGCTTGTTGAAAGGAATTAAGCTTTCCCGGTGGCTTAGCGCCAAGAAAAACATCTGTGCGGATGGTGCAAGCTCAAGTTCAGGTGCTCCCTGTGTGGCTCATTTGGGCCAGGTGTTGAGTAAAGGGACCTTGAACCTAAGTGTTACGGAGAAGAAGTGTGGAAACGTTTTAAAGTTCAATCAAGCATAGTTATGTCTCCCCACCCAAACCCTCCCCCCCCCCCTTTTTTTATAACATGGCTGGTTTTCCATAACCCAGAGATGAAGGCCCAGAAGACAGCGGCCATTTGGCAGTTTAGATCCACAGCACTCAGGACACTAGAAGTGACAAGTGACATCTGCAAGATTCACCAGTTGGAGCGTGACAGAAATGCCTAGGGTGGAGCAGCCAGCCTAAGCTGCAAAAAACCTAAGGACTCCGTGATTCAAACAGGACCTCTCCAGAAACTAGAAGGCATTGTTTCTACACCAGATCTATTGACTCCATCTCCCCAGGGATCTGCATCACGCAAGACTTAATCACTCATTGGAGTACCACGCATATTCAAGAGTCATGTGTGTGGCATTCATTAGGAGAGAGAAAAACAACATAAAATAGCTCAGCGATCCTTCTGCTTCCCTCAGGAAGGGCGAAATGACTCCCACGGACAACGGAGCCTTAGGGTGCAGATCAAGGACTTGAATGAGAAGGAGGCAGCGGCCAGGCCCCAGTCTCTCTGTGGGCGGGGTGTGGATTTGCACAAATTTCTTGCCTCACCCCATCAACTTCTCTACTTGCCAGTGAGCCACAATGAATCCTCTTCCTCTCTTAGTTCCCTGGGACCATTGGACTCACAGTGCTGCAGAGGGATACTTCCAAGGTTTGGGGGAGAAGAGCGTCCCTGGATATTAGATCCATTTCTAACCTCACTAGCATAAGTGAAGCATGACTCTCGGAGGTCCAGCGGGTCTGTTCACTGGTATGTGGTGACTGGATTTCTCAAAGGAATGCCGACATTTTGGCACTCTACTGAGACAAGCAGGGGCCTTTAAGAGTGTTCCTGGAGGTTCCAGTTTTTCTACAGTTTTGGCAAATAAATAACTTAATTAACAACCCCAGGACCTGACTCAAAATGTGCGCAAAACTGAACTCCTGAATTTTCAAAATCAATGGGACTTCCATTTAGGAGATGATGAGGAAAGAGCAAACCTTAAGTGTGGGAATTTGGCTGTGACAGAAAATAAGAACAAAGGTAAGCATATTGGAAACCATCCACCCTGTTTTAGATACACAAATAACAACAGAACCCATAGAATCCATACGTTGTCTCCAGAGTTAGCTTTTCTTAGTGCAAGTCTTTACTTGGAAAGGCATTTTAAGATACGTTTTCTCTTGCTATCAGAGCAGACTCAGCTTCTAAAAGATGGACCCCAGAACCAAGGACCTAAAGTAATGACATTATCCTGAAATGTCTGCATGACATCTAGAAACTCCTGACTGTCATTACTGTTGCTGGCTCCTTTTCACGCACTGATTAATGACACTTTTTCCCACGATGGGGCTGTTTTCAGTTTCAAGAGCCATGCACTGAAATCATTGGATCACAGGCTCTGCATAGTGGGACTCAGAGCTGACAGGTACAAAAGCAAAGGCGATGCAAAGCCAGCGAAGCAGCTAAGGTCAGTCAGTGATAGGATCTCACATGAAGCTCTGTCTCAGGCGTCTTCCAACACCTTCCTGAAGGTAAGTGTCAGCAAGAGTTGTTTAGCTGCCAGTTAAATTTGCCATGGGTTACTGTGGCTGCTGGTAACCAGCAAGGGCTCAGATGCAGCTACGGGATCGGAAGCGGCCGGCGAATGATAATGAGACTTATCTGGATAAAATCATACGGATCCGATTCAATTTCTTTGGGCAGAAAATTTATATTAAGAAGTCGGTAATTTAGGGCGCACTTGAGCACTTTGGCTTGGACATAGATCTCGCTCTCCCTGGAAATAACAGACCATAAATACTCGTAATGAATGCCGGAAAGCAACACGTTTGGAAAGAGTGGTAACAATTGTGCTATGTCAGCTCAAAGCGGCCTAAAATCACTCAGGACAGGCAGGAGTACGGGGAGGCTTTCGAGCCAGAACTGAGGAAATATGAGGCACCTGTAGACCATTCTGAAGAGAGGCCATCTCATTATATTTTAAGGGCTATCTAATAAAACAAACCCTACCAACGTGACTGCAGCCTTGAGAATGTTACCTCCACTTAAAAGCCCCTGCTAGGCTAAAGGCACAGAGTGAAAAATCAAAGTTGTTCTAAGGCCCTCGGGGGGATTATTATCACAGACTTTGTGGATTTATCAAACAGGAACTGCCTTCAGGATCAAAGTGACAGCTGTGTGCACGTAGGGGGACAGTGCAAAGAGACCTATTGTGAGATGACGTCTGTAGTTTTAATCAGCGGTAGCAGGACAGAGACTTTCCTCATAGTCCTAGGTGATGGGAAAGGATGGTGACAATAAGAATTGGGGCTATATGTCCACCCACACACATCAGGCGGTACCAGTAACAGAACTGGGAAGTCAGAAAGAAAAAAGCTTTGCAAGGGATAATGAAGGAGCCCAGTTCCCGGAGATGCCTTAGTGATCACAACTCAGATAATCTAACTCCAACAGGAGTTAGAAATCCAATCTTGAAACCCAGGAGAGAGGCCAAGATGGTAAATATAGATCTGAGAGCCAAGCACTGCCCAGATGCAATCACTGAATGAACAGATTAGATCAGAGGGCTAGGACAACGATTGCCAGGGGAGGGAGCAAAGTCAAGGACAAAGACCCGGATGCTGTTCTTTGGGAAGCAAAAACGCTGGACTTCTAAACAGTCACTGTTTTCCTACGGTCGGGACTGCTTTGCGCATGTGTGTGCATGCTTCTACAATATTTCACAACCGTTTGCAATGTTCTTCAGACAGAGCTCATCGGTGTGTATAATAAAGGAGATAATAAATTTCCTTAGACACCCGAGTTTCTAATCCATCGCAAATAAGTTGCATCGGATGGCAGTGGAGGAAATGAGGGTGGTATGGTCTGTATATGTGTATGTGGGGGCGATGCAGGTCAGGTTTTCCTTAGATGAAAATATCGAGGTAGAGGTAAGTGTGAGCTCTCTCTCAGTCTGTTAGGAGTGGGACTGAGGGTATCAGTGGCGGGGCAGCTGGCACTATCATTTATCTGTACCACAGCTCTGTTGTGGCTACTGTCTTTTATTACCGGACAGGTAAGTACAGGGAGCTCAGGCCACTTCAGTGTTTCCACATTTAAAACATGTTAGTTCACAGAAAAAGATTCCCATTAAAAATGCTAAAACTGAGACCTTAATGATTATATTCATGCTTTGAGACTTTCCCGGGTAATTAATGGGCCACAGAGTACTAATGTCCCAATGCATCTATTTTTTCATGTATGCATTGCTCAATTTAATTATTAAATTAATATGGAGTGAAATCAAAGTTTTCTTCGTACAGTTCTATTGATTTTTACACCTGGATAAAGCATATGAAATATTCGCCACAAACAGTATACAAAACGATTCCATCATTCCGAGTCCTCCTGGTATTCTTCCTTTGTAGTTCAAACCCACCCCTAACCCAACCCTTTGCGAAAGCAGTTCAGCCTCAGCTGTCCTCCACTGGCATTGCCAACTCGTACCCAGAATGTCTCATCTAAGTGGAGGGTAAATACAGTCCTTAAGAACAGCCTCTACGGAACTGACTAGAGAGATGGTTCAGTGGTTAAGAGCACTGGCTGCTCTTTCAGAGGGCCCAGGTTCAATTTCTAGCATGCACATGGCAGGTCACACCTGTCTTTAACTTCAGTTTCAGGGAACCTGGCATCTTTGGCAAAACACCAATGCATATGAAAATAAAATATCTTGAGAGAGAGAGAGAGGCCTGTATGTCAGCATGATGTCTTTGAGAGTCATTAAATTTTTTTGTGTGTCACTATCTTTTTACATGCTTTCCTAATTTATTGATGTAACTGAGTACATTGTGTCTTCAGTAGTAGACAGACAATTGGTCCCCTATCCAACTTTTATCAGTTATGGATAGAGGTACTATAAGCCATCCAACAATGGTTCTTAGGTATATGTAAGCTTTCACCTTCAGAACATGAATGCTCAAGAGTGCAACTGCTGTATCCTGTGATACATCTACTTATATTACTTTTGAAAAGTATTTGAGTTAAGTTCAACCTGTTGAAACACCTATGAAAGTCATCTTGGTGATCTATGATGGAGAATTTTAAGAACTAATAATAAACTAGTTATAAAGAACTAATTATATCAATAATAAAGGAAAGATTTGCTTTATCAAGGCTAGAGAGGTAGCTCAGCAGTTAAGAACATTTACTCTGTGAGTTTGAGGCCAGCCTGGTCTACAGAGTGAGTTCTAGGACAGGCTCCAAAGATACACAGAAAAACCCTGTCTCAAAAAGTCAAAAAATGATTGGAAGAAAGGAAGGAAGGAAGGAGGGAAGGAAGAAAGGAAGGAAGGAGGAAAGGAAGGAAGGAGGGAAGGAAGGAAGGAAGGAAGGAAGGAAGGAAGGAAGGAAGAAAGAAAGGAAAGAATATTTACTCTTCTCCTGGAGGACATGAGTCCAGTTCCCAGCACCCATGTCCAGA
This sequence comes from Myodes glareolus, assembly GCF_982192425.1. NCBI lineage: Eukaryota > Metazoa > Chordata > Mammalia > Rodentia > Cricetidae > Myodes > Myodes glareolus. Next base: position 19,182,786 of record NC_142026.1, read on the forward strand.
GGTCACAACCACCTGTAACTCCAGCTCTGGGGGATCCCACACCTCTGGCCTCCACGGGCACCCACACTCATGTGTACAATCCCCATCACACAAGCATACACATAATTAAAGTAAAATTTTAAACTTAAAAAAGTAAATAAGCGTAATACTGGGTCTATTAATGGAAGGCTGTGGCAGACTGAATCCAGGGAAATATCAAGCTGTATTCCCGGAAGCCGTGCTGTCTGCCTTTCACAGTCTATATGGAAATCTATGGCTGCCCCACCCACCATGACACTTCACAGTTTTCACACTGACCAATCCCAGCCAAGTCCTTTGACTCTTTCACCACAGTTAAGAGCTTTTCTGAGAAGCACAGCAAATCTCTTCCCTCCAGGAAAAGCTATGGCCTTAAGGTGAACAAAAGCAACCCTTTCCACATTTCCAAGATGGAAGATATATGACGCCCAAGTTTAGACTGTAAGGATTTTCCCAACTGCCTCCGAGGGCATGTTTGTTGGAACTCTTTCTACTTCAGCATCCTGAAGTTATAAACACCCATGCAAAGCCTACTATAAATATTTGAAATATAAAAGCAAGTCAAGGAGTTGTGATGAGTTGGTTAAATGCTGGGCATTTTGAGGTCATAAAATGTAAAACAAATGTCTAATATTAACCAAATACCCTACTGTGTAAATTACTACGCATTAGGTTATAGTAGACACCGTGGGCTCTAATAACTTAGGAAGTGTATATGTTTTAGAGCCATGTTCATTTGCTGTACATAGACTAATTATCATATATATTTGCCCATTAGTTGAACTCTTCATGAAGGGCTTTAGATTAAGATCTATGGATTTGAAGAGATAATAAAACATGCACAAAAGACAGTCTAGCTCCAGAATAGTAGCACGTGATGTTCCATACACTTCATAATGTGTGTATATTTTTACTCAGTAGCTAGAAGTAAAGAGTATTATTTTAAGGAAGAACAAAATTTTGCAATTTAGAGATCAAACTAAAAATGATAGTTTTTTAGTTTCGTTTTGTTTTTGTTGCAGTTTTTTTTTTAAAAAAATAGAAGAATATATTCTTTCCCTGCAGGATAGAAGGAACCATGTTACTCGTGGCCCAAGGCCACACCTCAGACTTAGTTCCCTGGCGACTTTCTGGCCTCTCTAAAGATAGGATTCCTGCTATTCACAAGCAGTGCATTGACTTAATGTTTGACATAACATTACTGAAAGCAAAACAAATGTCAGTGGCCCAAGGAACCCCTTGGTTTCCTCTTATCCACTCTCTAAATTTCAGTGACTTTTTCAGGTCCCTGGGTAATCAGAGGGCAATGACTTGAACACTCCTGATCACTGCTCATGTACTACATGCCTCTGTGACCTCTGCCTGCAGCTCACCTGGTTAGAGGGGTATGGAAAGATGCCTTTGCTAGCGAGTTGTACAACATACTCGGTGATGGTGATACTGAGTAAGAAACTTCGCAGAGCAGGAAAAGGGTGAGGATGTCAAGTCTAGGTCAGTGTGTAACAGAAGACTGTTGTCAAAACGCTGAAGTCCTGTGTGCTAGCTCTGTGGACTGGCTCTTGCCTTCATAGGACTGTTGCTAATCGTTTCCCCTATAGAAGGTGCTCATAAATACGCAATAAGGAGGCCAGAGGCTAGCTGGTCTCACTTGAGGAGTTGTGTGTAAAGACCAACAGACCTTGCCCAGAATGGAGTTGTGAAGGAGCGGCTAACTACCAAAGATCAGGGAAAGTGATGCATATGAAGAACTCAGAGTGACAATCAAAATGGGGACACGAGCATCAGCACTCATAAAGTGGAAGCTAGTAGCAGATATTAGCACTAACACCCATGTTAGTAACGATGATAGTCTATGTGTGATTCTTTCTCCCACCTGACCCTAATTACATGCATCGTCTTTAAGCCATATGTTCTGGGAATGGATGCCTGGTTTCAATTCACAGATTAGGGGTTAACGTTTGTTAGAACAGATAGAACAAAACACTATCTATTGGCTAGAGGATGTAGAAGTAGAAAATTTTGTGGGAACAAATGACCCTCTTCCCTTCTAGCTCCAGGCAGTCAGTGGGGAAAGCATAGGTGTTTATTGACTAAGGCAGTTTGTGTTAAGCTGTCTTCTGTTGCTTCAACAAACACCACAACCAAAACCAGCTAAGTCAAGGACTGAATTATTTCATCTTTCAGGTTACAGTCCATTAGCAAGGGAAGCTAAGACAAGAACCTGAAGCAGAGAGCATGGAGGAATGCTGCATACTAGCATGCTCCTTCTGACTTGCTCAGTCCTCTTTCTTATACAGTCTATACCTCACTGGCCTAGGGATGGCAATACTAACAGTACACCAGACCCTTCTGCATCAATTAGCAACTAAGCAGATGCCTCATAGATAAGTCCACAGGCCGATGTTATCTGAGCAATTCTTCAGTTACGGCATCTTCTTGCTGGGTGACCCTGGGTTTGGGTCAAGTTGACAGCTAAATCCAACAGTGCTCTTTTCAAGGGTTTGATTTGTCAGTGGAGGAGGGAGAACTTTGCTGTCTTAAAGAGATATCACCTTATGCAAGTTGAAACACATGAAAACAATTTAAGTGCCATGCACAAACATGTGTGCACATGTTCAACTTCATGCTACTTTTCTGCAGACACTGAAACATGGCTACGCTGAGAACAACTGTACTTATCACCGATATTGCTCTATGAATGTTGGTCAGCAAGGCCCGAGTATGTTGTTCATCCATGGAACTGAGCGTTTTCATCTTTTCTTCTGGTCATTTTCTCCAGATTCTCCTAAAAGAAGAGGGAGCTGACATTTCTGAAAGGTACCATGTAACAGTTTTAGGAGAAATAATGCTGATCAAATTGAAGACAATTCAGCTAAAAAAGAAATCAGTATCCCTAGACCCTAGGATATTGTATCTTCATAGTATTTTCTCATCACTGCCTAGGCAGATATATAGTTCCATAGTTACAACTATCACACATTCTACTTTGCCATACGATAGCAACATTTTTCTGAGCTCTCTTTATTTCATTTTCAGATGCATAATTTTGAGGAAAATCAATAGCTAAAGCTAACAATGTCTCACTTTGTTATTTAGGAGCAAGAGTCAAGAGTATTTATGCACACATGGGGAATAAAATATGCAGCTATAAAATAGCCCTGGCTCTATGCAGCTAAGGCCATTTGCAGTGACAGAAATCTTTAGTGGTATCACTGTCATCAGTAGGCTTGCCTCCTTGATTCAAGTATCTCACATTGATTTTCCTTATTTTGCACAAACAAGCATTCTGGCTAAATTTCTAGTAGGGAGCATCAACATTAGATACGTCTAAAAGGATTCAGTACTTCATCAAAAGTATCCATCCCCCATGTCGAAAGAAAATTGCACATCAACATGTTTGTGATTTGCCCATCTCTAAAGTCCTTAATGCTTTGCCGTGACCCCGGTGAGTGCTCGGAGGAAAGTTTTGAAAGTCAGTAGGCCTTTGTACTTGACTCTTCGGCTCACTGTGGCCAGGCTGATGACAGCTGCTCTTGCAATTAGCCCTTCTGCTGACCTCATGGTCAACCACAACAGCCTTGGAGATTTTAAGAATGGAAACCATGACTTTTAAGGTACCTGGGCCAGACCTGCATGTGTGCAAGTAAATAGGAGAACTGTTTTCTGTGCTTCAGCCTCCCTTTTCTCTCTTGCTTACAAATTGTCCCCATCCACATGTGACAGGCACATCTGGTTACCTACTCTAGTGAGTGAAGAAATGGATCTAACAGGAAGAGGAAGCCATATAATACTCCCCAGGAATGCTTAAAAGAGGATTCCCGTGCCTTTCGTGGAAAACGGGAGTCTTAGGGGAGCATCCTGAGCAAATTAAGAATGATAATTTGCTCGCTTGAGTTGATTCTTTTAGTTCAGGAGGTAGAAATATGTAGAAAGGACAGCAGGATGGGTCAAGAGTTGAAAAAGGCAGTACAAGAAGCAATTGCAATCTTTCACAGATTGTAATGGTGGGTCTATAAAGAGCCAGCCTCGCTTCTCTGCTCATCCTCCTCCAATCTTATCTCATACATCAGATGGCGGCCATGGTCACCTCCATGAAAGGCCACATCTGCTGAGTCCAGAGGGAGACAGCGGTTCAGAATCTGGTCATAGGGGATGAGTTGTACGACGGTGCAGATGAGCTTGGCACCCTGCTCCTGGTACAGTCTGTTGATTTCAGCCAGGAAGAGTTATCTAAACTCTGTGAAAATAAGGTTGAATTGGAGACCTTGGCCAGTGGCCTACACACACAGAGGCCTGGTATATAAGAAACATCAGTCATCAAATGCTCTCTGGGTGCCAAGAGGAAAGCATGCTTTATGCCTTTGTAAGTGATGTTGGCATGTGAGCAAGCTTTCCCATCATGGCAAGGAGGAGAGGAAAGGGAGAGCTAGAGAATATTCTCAAAGGGAGAGGGAAAGTGTGTTCTTACACCTTCCAAAAGGCCTACAAAGACACGTGGAAGTGTTCTCCTTGCTCCTGATCAGATTTCCAGAATTTTCCACCAGGAAGAAGGATACATGACTATCTTCCCTGATTATATTTGATACAAAAATCATAATCTGGACTGGTACTTTCTAAAAAAAACACAAAAGTATAACCAAATGTACTGGCTAGTATTAAGTCAACTTGCCACAATTAAATTCACCTGAGAAGAAGGAACCTCAATTGAGAAAACGTTTTTCATAAGATTGAACTGTAAGGCATTTTCATAGTGATTGATGGGGAGGGCCCAGCTATTATGGGTGGGGCCGTGCCTGGGCTGGCGGTCATGGGTTCTAAGAGAACATGTTGAGCAAGTCATGAAGAGCAAGCCAGTAAGCAGCACCCCCTTCACGGCCTCTGTATCAGCTCCTGCCTCCAGGTTCTTACCCTGTTTGAGCTTTCCTAAATTCCCCCAGTGAAGAACTACACTGTGGAAATATAAGTCAAGTAAAACCTTTCCTCTCCAACTTGTTTTTGGTCATGGTGTTTTATCACAGCCATAGAATCCTAACTACGATCCTGAATAATCACGTTGACTTGAGAAATGAAGGGGATTCTATGTAACACTGGAAAAGTCATCCAATTACCTTCTATAATGATTAAAGCAAGAATATTCTTCAGAGTTATAGCCATAATCTACTTCAACACATTATGACTGTTTCATTATGTGTGACAATATAAGAACCTTTTCATATTTATTCTTTGAGCTGACTTATTTTCTAAGACACATAGAAAAATATGAGACATGAATAGTATATTTTTATTTTTCTAAGGACTTACAGAAATACGACAATAAGAGCAACCATATTATACCTATGACATGTTCCAGAAATGTTTGATAAATGGACGAAGTAGAAAAGAAAAATATTTACAAGAGTATTTACATATCATCACTGACATTCAAAGGAAAATTCTAAAGAACTGTTCCAGGAAGAGAAAACGCACACCCCATCCCATCCCATTCCGGGGTTTCTTGGGGGAGAGTCCAGCATGGATGGACAAAATGCAAGTCATTAATGACAGCAGTCTTTCCAGGAATCCTTGTAGAAGCCAGCATTTAAAAATAGTTCCAGTCAAATTGAAATTTACATTCTCCTGTGAAACATCATTTAGTAATAGGCTAAGAGGCCTTTAACCATGGGGTCAGAGTGCATGCCAGGAGTCAGAAAGAATAGATGGCTTTTCTTTCTGGCATCTTACAAGCACACAGCCAAAGCTTCAACAGTTGCTTCTGTCTAAACTGCATTAGAGCCAAGCCTTGAGATTGTGGATTAGTATGAAGTAGCTGTTTTGGCTGTATTAGTGAGATTAAGCCAGTTAGTACATGGCTTATTCAAATTGGTGTCCTTAAATGATCTCAAGACCTTTGACAGGTGATTTACTTAATTCATGCTAACGACATGGCTCTTTGATGAGAATTTTCCTGTAAAACAGCGAGTAATTGATTTCTGTAAGGCAGAGAATAAAGAACACTGCAGCCCTTCTCTGTGAGAGTGACTCTGCTCCATGACAACAAAGGACATGTGTCAAGGTCTGGGTAGGTTTTCAGTTGTCATACCTCAGGAGGAAGAGTTCAAGTGGCATCTAAAAGCTGAGACCATAAGGATGATTATTATCCTGTGATGCTTGGGACAGCTCCCAATCCTGCCCCCAATAAAAAATTAATCAACCCAAATTGTAACATGAGGAGGACCTGTTTGTTTGTGTTTCTGTCCTGCCTGGTCCCCCCCCCCAGCTGTTTAGCCCCAAAGAAAATGACACAGAGGACTCCTTACGTTATAAAGCTGATTGACCCATTAGGTCAGGCTACTTATTGGCTAACTCTTACATCTTGATTAACCCATTTATCTGATCTATGTTAGCCACGTGGCTCAGTACCTTTTTCAGTGGGGCAGCTCATATCCTGCTGCTTCCGTGGCCTGGGCAGGAGTGGGAGAAATCAACTTCCTCCTCCCCAGAATTCTCCTGCTCTCCTTGCATCATGTCCACTTCCTGTCTGGTTTTCCCACCTACACCTCCTGCCTGGCCAATCAGCGTTTTATTTAAAACATGATTGACAGAACACAGACAATTCTCCTGCACCACCAAATCATGTGTAAAGACCACTATTGATGAAGGATACTATATAAGGATAAAGATAATCACACAATTTGAAAAGCATCAAGCTAGTGACCATTTAAGATTTTGATTTAAGGTCATGAAAAAAATCCGACATGGTGTATTTGCCTGGCATCCAAGATACACTCTAGCAATAAATTAGGTTTCTATGACACTGCATTTGCTGCCTAAAGATAACCTATGGCTCTTGTGCCATAACCACAACTTTTGGGTACTTAAAAAGTTAAGGGAACTTTCAAACATTGCTAACAAGTAGGCATTAAGAAAACCAACACATTGAAAAGGACATAGATGCCCTGAAAAGGGAACACGTTTTAAGTTTCTATGTTCAGCGAGAACACAAAGTGGCCTAAGACAGCAGATCTCATCCTGTGGGTTGAATGACCCTTTCACAGGGGCCGCCTAAGACCATCAGAAAACATAGATATTTACATTACGATTATAATGATAGAAAATTATAGTTACGAAGTAACAACAAAATAATTTTATGGCTGGGAGTCACTACAACAGAGGTACTGTATTACAGGGCTGCAGCATCAGAAAGGTTGAGAATTACTGGTCTAAGCTATCCTTGTGTGCATGTATGTGATGACGGGAAGGAAGTCATGAGTTAGTCTGTGTGGTCTTCAAAAAAAATAAAAAATAAAACTGAAGATTATTTAGGACATTGGTTCTCAACCTGATGCTGTGACCCTTTTAATACAGTTCCTCGTGTTGGAGTGACCCCCAACCATAAAATTATTGTTACTACTTCATAGCTGCAATTTTCCACTGCTATGAATTGTAATGGAAATATCCAATATGCAAGATATCTGATCTGCGACCCTTGTCGGGGTTGCAATACACAGGTTGAGAACGCCTGAACTTAGGAGAACATGCAAGCAACTCAGCAGCCTTTGCTATGTGAACCAGGAAGAGGCTAATTGTGAATCCAGTTCTCTGAATGGTTTCAACCAGTAGCTAGTGAAGGAAGGGATGCACATCTACAGAGCAAAGGCTACTTCAATTATCCATGTTTTGGTAAATGCATATTCTGATGATATTGTTAAACATGGTGTGGGTGCCCAGAGTAGGATTAATTAAGGTAAATTTATTTCAAAATATTTAAATCCACATTTTATCATATCACGAATTTTGGCCACTGCTGTCTTGGGAGTTGACTTAAATCCACTCTTTAAAGTGTGTTGGCAGGTTGTGTAGGTAAACCTGTAGCAGAGGGTCCTCAAATACAGTGGGGAAGAATTTCCCTTTTTCTTTCCTGTAAGAATTTTAGAGAAGAAAATGAAACTTCTTCTTGCTGAGTCTCCCCTTCCCTCCCTTCCCCTTTCTTCCCCTTTCTTCCCCTCCCCTCCCCTCCCTTCCCCTCTCTTCCCCTCTCCTCCCCCTCTTCTCCCCTTCCCTCCCCTCCCATCTCTCTCCCCTTGTCTCTCCTCTCCTCTCCTCTCCTCTCCTTTCCTCTCTTCTCAATGTCATCTAGCAGTGAGCTTCCTGTAGATGCAGCAAGATGAGGGAATGGTACATACGTCATAGTAAACACTGAAGGACATTCTTTTTGTCAGGGGTAATGGCAAATGGTGAGGGTTTTGTTAAGCGGTTCAGGCTAGCATTGAACTAGGCTCATAATTCTCCTGCTTTAACCCCTCCGATGCTGGGATTTAGACATGTAACATTTATTTTGCTTCCTAATCGGTTGCATGTATTCACTTTGGTAAAGACAGTATATATCTTTTAGAGAGACCTTGAAGAATAGCAACTTCATAACTAAGTCATTCTTAGGGGCCGTAGAGGATTTTAGGGTGCTACCCCCTGTGACAGAGACTTGTTAACTTTTGACCCCCATAGTGACTAGAGCCAGAAAGACAATATAGTACTCTAACAGTTGCCAACAGGCGTATGAGCATCAGTTTTCTGTGTTTACTTGGTTGAATCTACATGACCAGGTCAAACATTGCTTTAGAGGCTTCTGCTGGAAGGCATTCTTTAGATGAGATTAAAGTAAATGAGCAGGTTGGATAAAGCAGATCGCCATTCTCCACAAGGAGAGTGACTTCATCTAATGAACGGAAGGGCTTAGTCGGCCGAGGTGGTCTTCCCTGGAGGAATAAGGAATTCTGCCAGGGCTGTCTCTAGACTTGAGGCACAAGCTCTCACTCCCCGCTTTGCTCCAGGCGTCTCCACAACCATGTGAGTCAATTCTCATGTGATTCTCTCTCTCTCTCTCTCTCTCTCTCTCTCTCTCTCTCTCTCTCTCTCTCTCTTCTCTTCCTCCCTCCCTCCCTCTCCCTGTCCCTTTCCCTCTGTCTCCCCCCCCACACTTCTATTTCCCTGAGGAATGATTAACCTAAGACTGCAGACAAAAGTCTAGATTTGCTCACACTTTTTTATATCCGAAGATATTTGACAAATGTTTCTATGGTACAAGTGTTGCAGTTGAGGGTATAATATGATGTTCGGCAAGACCAGAGCCCCAGAACCTGTGCTAACCTGATTAAGGGTAGATTTTTCAAGACACATTAAGGATAGAAGGATATTTGAATTAAGGAAAGACCATAGTTGATAGAGATAAAAAGAAATATTTGGGAAATATAATAGCTATAATTTGCATAGACTTGATGACAGAGATTCAAAACCCATGAGGAACTGGTACCAGCAAAAAGGAGATAACTAGACAAATCTATAATTATGGTGAACATACCATTCTCACCAGCAGACACGGAATTAGGAAGGGTAGAGAAGAACCGATTTTCAGGTTGACGTGAATCAGGCTGGTCTTGTATATGTGATCACACTCATTTTCCAAGAGTATGCAGAACTCTTATAAGAAGCATGCGCAGGGTGAGCCTTAAGTAATTCCTCCTTGAAGAAATATAGATGATTCAGAGAATGTTCACTGAAAACTTTGGAAGCAATGCGGAACTGAGTTTATCGTATCACCTAAGGTCTAAAGAATAGAAATGGAACATCCCACCCCACAATCTGTGCTATCCTATGGGCTAAAGGAGAAAACAACATGAAAAAAACAACTTCTAAATGAGTGGTTCTTTATACCAAAAGCATAACCAATCAGATATGTGAAATAGAGTTCAGTTGGATGTGGCACATAAGGAAAGGAAATGATTTTAGGCCTCCTTTCCAAGCCTCTATTAGAGAACTAGTAAACCAATTTCCAGGAATGCGTGGGGGTGCAACACATTGTGTGGAATTTTTTAAAAAAATATTTTTGTAAATAGAAAAAAATACCATCAAATTTTCTTTTATTCAATTCACCCCCAACTGCACCCTCCCTTACCATCAAAAATTTATCAGAAAAGAAATTTGTTTGAAAAGCAATAGGGGTAGGAAGATAGTTCACTGGGTAAGAGTACTTTGCTTTGTAAACATGAGGACCTGAATTCTAAACCACAGCACCAACCTAGAAAGGAAAAAGGACTGTGGTTCACTGGGTAAAGGTGCTTGGTGTGCAAACCAAGGAACCCGAGCTTATTACCTAGGAAGCATGTAAAGATGGAAGGAGAGAAATATCCCATAAAGATGACCATCATCATGGCTATAATACACAAGCCCATGCATATACATCACATGCACACACATACACACACACACACACACACACACATATACAAAATAAGAAATAAAAATGGCATTTAAAAGAATAAATTATAAGCTCTAGCAAAATTGATAAAACCTAAAATTGTTAATATCACTATGAAAAGTAACATCAAACAGTCAGGAATATATTAAGGGCCTATCAGTAATCCAAGAATTTGGATTCAATTTTATTGACGTATTTTTATTTTATCATTTTATTTTATATATATGGGTGTTTGGCTTGAATGTGTGTCTGTGTATCAATCACCTACATTCTTGGAACCCATGGAGGCCAGAACAGGGATGCTCTGAAACTGGAGTTATGTACAGTTGTGAGATGGCTGTGAGGGTGCTGGGAATCCCACTCCAGCTCTCTGAAAGAACAGTCAATGCTCATACCCGCCAAGTCATCATTCCAGATCCTAATTCTGATTTTTAGATTTCATTTGTAATAGTAGGAAGTAGAAGCATGAGGTTGATTCATTATAGCCATGTTAGGAATAGGGCCCAAGAGGAGCCCAAAGAGGAGATGAAAGCTTCAATAGAGGGTGCTAAGGATGTGCACTGACAACCCCTGCCCTGCCAGGTGTGGCTCTGTCCATGGTGGAACCCTCAGAGACTGCACTTTAGCCCCACCTGACAGCTGATCAGTTGTTAGAAATGTGTGAAATCTCTTTCAGACAAGTTCACACCCCAGCTGGCACCTTTTCTTCCTCTCAGCATGAGATTCTTGGGAAAACTGTTGTTTCTTCGTGGTCCAATATTTGAATAGTCTGGTGGGTTGTGAGGCAAAGTATCTCTTTAGAATATCTTCATTTCTTACAGGCCTGTTACAACTCTTGTTTTCTGTTTGAGCACCCCAATCTTGAGGTGAATCGTGTCCAAAACAAATACGATAAACAGAATTCCTGGAGGGGTGAAGGTTAGTGTCCAATAACTGTGAATAAAAGTGTCCAGTTAGTGTCTAATAACTGTGAATAAAAATCAATCGTCATAACCTCTTGACTTTTGACTACTTTTGTGAGAACTGGCACAAGCAGCGCCATCATGTGGGTGTGAGACAGGGTCTCTTCATGCTGGCCAGGCTGGCCTCAAAATGACAATCCACCTGGTTTCAGCTTCCCAAGGGATTGGATTACAGACAAGCATTACCACTCCCAGTGTGATTGTGTTTCTGTTCTGACATCTTCCCCCCACATCTCCAAATGACACTCTCTGAAGACATGGTTGATGAACCACCTCAGGGTTCACCTTGCATTGTTCCAGAATGCCAGGAGTAGATTTGTCCTAGTTGGTCTGATTTTGAGCCCATGAATTAGTGATGCGGCTGCTGAAGGGGGAGGAGGAGCAATGCCCATGGAACGAACTGATTAGACTGCAGTTGGGGATCTCTGCCTTCCTTTTCTACTCAGCTACACCTTACTGAGACTGGCAGAAGCCTCCCAAATAGTGGTCACCATTTTATTATTGAACTTGGATGTGGTGGGGTCACAATTAATGTTCTAGGTTAGGTCTGGCCATCGATCTTTAATAAGTCAACAAACCAAGCCAAATTAAGCGTGGAAAGCAGGCACAGGAGATAGAGGCAATGCGGTCACATTGGCAAGAGGGACAAAGAGGCCCAGCAACCCTTCACGTCCATCTCCAGGGTCCTGGAGAGAGATCAAAGTCTTTACAATGTAGTTGAGGTTTTAAACATTCTTTTAAAACTTATGGAAAATACAAGACAATTGATTTTCATGAAAGCTGAAACTATTATTAATAACTACATCACATTGTGAGCTCCAGGCTTGAGCCAGTGAAATGGTTCAATGGATAAAGTGATGAACCGTGTAGTGTTTCTTCTGAACACAAACATACACACACAAACACATACACACACATACACACACATACACATACACACAGAAATAATAAATAATGATAATTAAGGTTTGATATAATGTATAAAACTCTAAAACTCTGGACTTATTTGGGCCTTACCAACAAGGAATTGAGAGCAATAACCCTATGCACAGAAATGAACATATGTGTTCAAAACATTTACAACACCAAATCAAAACATTAGTGAGAAAACAATACAAAGCTTAACTAGAAGAGTTTGGGGACCTCAAAAACACAAAGATATTAATTTTTCAAAAATTAATCTTTAGGTGTGATATGTTAATAAAAATTATAAACTCCAAACTACACATGGAAATAAAAAGTTCTTTTAAAGGCAATGCCAAAGCTGGGAATCTGTAATTCCTTTGAAATGAGATCCTGAGATCCTGGGGTCAGGCAGCATTAGTACAAGGCAAAGCCAAGTGAGTGATGGTACAGAATGGGGCTCACAAATCAAAATTACTATCATGATCTAGAATGCAATAGAAAAGATGGTGTTTTCCGTAAACAATGCTAAGGCAATTTGTTCTCCATATGGACTCGAAAGTGCATCTGAACCCCCATGTCATAGCACACACCAAAAATGGTTCCAGATGGATTACAGATATACATGTGAAAGAAACCATCAAGTTCTCAGAGGAAAACACAAGAGGACATTTCTGTGACCTTGGCAGAGGCAAAAATTTAGAAGCAGAACCTAAAGGGCCAAAGTAAACAGAGAAAAGAAATATGCATTTTAAAAAGTAAAAGGTTATAAGACATTAAGACAGTAAATACCCAAATAAAAAGTGGCACAAGTCATTCACAGCAAATATATTTGGCAATGAATCGCAGACTATGAAAAGAATAATAATAATAATTTTAAGAGGTTGTCAACTAGGGGAAAAAATCAGGAGACCTAAAGAGACTTTTAACAGCACAGAACACTGAATTACAAATGAGTATATGAAAAGATCTGATAGTTCCTACTAGTAAGAGAAATATTCCTAAAAACCACTATGTGATAAAACTATACATGCACAGTAATAGCCAAATAGACAGCCAACAGCAGCACTAACAAGGCTGAAGGGAAGGGGAAGTTCCATCGGTTTTTATGGAATCGTAGGAGACTTATCTCCTATTGAGCATGCACAGATCACAGGATGATGTAATTTCACTCCTTGGTACATATGCAGAAGAAAATTCTCCACAGACTTAGAGATCCAAAGTAGAAGTGTCTCAAATGTCCAACCAGAGGAAACAGGCTATGGGATGACCACATATTAGACAGTCAAATTGAACAGCAAGGAGAATAACCTGTATGGTAAATATAAATGACCTTCATCAATGTAATGTTACACACACACAAAACCACATCAGACACAAAAATGTGCATGCTATGTGCTTTGATTTTATTTCAGAAAGTACAAAACAGGGGCCTGAGGTAATAACTCAACCAATAAAGTGTTTGCCTCACAGGATGAGGCCCTAAATTTCATCTCTTGATTCCATGTAAAAGGAACCGGGTGTAATAAATACATTATTTGTCCTTGTGAATTAGAGACAGGAAGATCCTTGGTGCTCATACATTTGACCATTTAGCCATCAGGAAGAGGCACTATTTCAGAAGGATTAGGAGGTGTGACCTTGATGGAGTAGATGTGGCCTATGTGATCATTCGACCAGTCAGTCTAGTCTATTTGGAAAGCTCCAGGGTAGTGACTGACCCTTAAAAGACAGGCGAGAGGGCACCTGAGGTTGACATCTCATCTCCATATGCATGCACATACCCAAATACACGTACTCATGCACACAAATGGACATGCAAAGGCAGAAGTCAGAGCACAGTAATAATTACTTACATCAGCATATTGCTATTACCTTAGAAAGTCAAGGCCTCAAAATAAGGTAGAAAAAGCACTTCTGGATATGGATGATGTCATGTTTCTCAAACTGTCCCATAATCATATTAGGTACTTGCTATTCTTCAATTTAAAAAACAACAACATCATGAAGCACAAAGCCCAAACTCTGCCCATCAGAGTGCACGAGTCAAAGTCTGACACTTCCTAGCTATGTTAGTCACTATTCTATTACTGTGAAGAGACAGCAAGACTAAGGCTACTCATAAGAAAGCATTTAATTAAGGACCTGCTTTCAAATTCAGAGGTTAGTCTATTATCATTGCCGTGGGAGCATGGCAGCACCCAAGGAATTGGAGCAGTAGTTCTGATCTACAGCAGATAGAGAGGGAGAGAGGTATGAAGAGAGGGAGAAAGGGAGGGAGGGAAGGAGGGAGAAAGGGAGAGGGAGAAGAGAGAGAGAGAGAGAGAGAGAGAGAGAGAGAGAGAGAGAGAGAGAGAGATTGTTCCCAGCATGGGCTTTCAAACCTCAAAACCTACCCCCAGGGACACACTTCCTCCAACAAGGCCACACCTCCTAATCCTTCTCAAATAGTGCCACTCCCTGATGGCTAATCATTGAAATATATGAGCCTATGGGGGAAGGAATACTTATTCAAACTAAAGACTACCTATGTGAACTTGGGAAAGTGTCATACTGTGTCTGTCTCTTCATTTGGAAAACAGTCATAAAATAGTCCTGAGCTTCAAAGTTGTATGGATCAATTTATTCAGTGAATTCCACGCATTTGACCTACTTCCTCAGTGAAAGGAATCCCTCAGTTAGTAGTGGCCAAAGACTAGCGCCTAGGTATGCTGATCTAGAATACAGCTGGATTCCGCTTATGTCAGAGGGTGTTCAGCCATCCAAGTGGGCCTTTGAATGGCACCATCTAAAGATGGGCTGTAAGGCAAGCTGGGGTCACTTCTTCCTAAGGTCAATTGATTGACGAAACAAAAAGGAAGGTGATTTCCCTCGACCTGACTGTAGGAAACACTGGGGGAAAACAAACAAACAGGGATAGATTTTGTTCAGTCTCTCCCACTTCTATAGGTGGAAGGCTGGATGGGTTCTTCAGTGAATGTGCCCTCTTAAAGCCACGGATGAAGTGTCTTTTTCCAGATTCTCATTATTCTTTCCCAGATGGCCCCAGCTTCCAGAGAAACTACGTCAAGTCTGAGGATATCCCTCTTTGTGTGTGTTTGTCTGTAGTGTTGCAGATAGGATCTAGAGCTCACACATGCTAGGCACTTCGACACTGCAGTGCTTACTCTACCATTTACCCCCCCTCCCCAATCCTCCGTCATATTCAGTTTTCCTTGCTATAGAGTCTTAAATTATGGTCCAGACTGGTTTGGAACTCACTCACATGTGTACAGCCTAAGCCTTACACCTGTGGTATAGGAGGTTCTTCTGTCTATGTGCTGCTTTCATTGGATGAATAAACTGCCTTGGCCTTTTGATAGTGCAGAAATTAGGCAGAGTAGACAGAACTGAATGCTGGGAAGAAGGACAGACAGAAAAATGCCATTAATCTCCTGCCTGAGACGGACATAGGTTAGAATCTTGCTGGTAAGCCATAGTAAATGTGCTGATACACAGATTTAATAGAAATGGGTTAATCAAGATGTGAGAGTTAGCCAATAAGAGGCTAGGTCAGGCAGTAATTTAATTAATACAGTTTCTGTGTGATTAATTCGGGTGTAAGCTAGCAGGCAGTTGGGACGACAAGCAGCCCGCTTGTTCCTCTTACTACACACCTACAGCTATACTCCTGCCTCAACCTCCCAAGGGATGAGTTATAGACTATTTTTAGTCCAGTGCTGCAGGCCTGATCTATTTTATGTACTGTCTGATTGTCTTTCAAGATAAAGACTGTACACTATTTAAAGTACCCCAAAGTCAAATAGAAAGAGGGAAACAATCATGGGAAATGTTTAGGACTTTCTTTATCTCTGCTTTTTTTCTTGTTGATTTAGGCCTAACCAGAATAATAGTACCAATAATCCCTTTGACTGATTTAGGTAAGGAGATAACCTTTTATCTCAATTGATTAATTGATTACTTTACTTCTTGGATTGGTTTCCCAAAGAAATGAGATATTTTTGTAATTGCATAGATGCCATCTTGGATGGCCATTAATGATTGAGGGCAATTCTTCTGTCCAGAGCCATTTCTGCTGATTTGCATGTGCTGATCTATTAGGACTCTCATTTCCATGCTATTGTTTATTTTGCTGTCTGGGACACAGAAAGGGATAAATTACAAAACATATAGTTTACTCTGGAAATCCCAACCAAGGTAGAATTTTGTACAAACCAGTGAATTCCAGTGTTATAGTAAAAACTTGCTATTTCTTCATGTTAATAAAATATAAAGTACCTATTCCTGGATATTGAACACATTCACATACCATGAGGGTGATGCATTCCAAACTAATTGGTACAGAAGCTCAGAACCATTCATATTTTGTGTCCTGGCTGTTTATCTATGATTTTCACACCATTCATTAAAGTGACTCCCTGAGTCTCCTAGGCCACGATAGTAAATTATCAGATTCAAGGTGGTAGTCACAGGGACCCTCATAATTAGCTACTCAGATTTGCAAGTCTCAGTCTGGGACTTACCGCTGGCCTCTATCTTAAGTGAGGACAGTAGTGTGGGACAGTGCCTTCAAACCACTGATCTGATGTTCTTTTGGGGTAGATAATACCTAATTACTTGTTGATAAAGAAAGGGAGGCACAGATTTGGAGGCAGAATACTGTGTTGACTGAGAATAGGAAAAACAGTTTAGTGTCTCATACCTCATACACAGTAGAGAAATAAAAGGAGAAACTGTAGGAAAGAAAATAGAAAAACAAATATTACCATGGTCATAAATTTTGATCTGAATGTCTTAGAGTGAGGTTGTTTATAAATGTGTGTGTTTTATTCACAGATAGTTAAAATGACTGTTTACATCTGCTTTGGAACATTCTGGGACATTTTAATGAGTTTTTGAGCTAGATCGTTAGTGAGGATGAATAGTCAGTTGGGTAAGATCTATAGCAATTCCTATTGATCACTATGGATCCAGGGAAGGCAGCCCCAGACTTGAAGAACTGGTCTTGTTCATTAAAATGTTTAGTTCCAATGTAGTTTTAAGATGGACTTCAAAGTGTGTCTTGTTCTATACCTACAAATCTTAAGATTGAATTGCATGAATGCATGTGTAGTCCTCTAGAGAGGGTTTAGTAGTTTTTGAGCATGAGGCTCGTTAGAACTATTTGCCTCCACAAGGGTACTCGTTGAGAACTAGGCTAGGTACATCGTGTATGGATGCTTCCATTTTGCCCATCTAGAAGGACGGCGTGAGGCTGTGTGTATCATGTGTGAATGTGTCCAGCTGTACTTATCTCTATAGAAGAGCAGCTTATAATTGACCATGAGGCAGAGTTGCATGGAGAAAGTGGAGTCCTAAGAATGCATTTTGTTTGACATGAGCATGTCAAGGACTCTAATGCATCACACCATGGGCAAAACCTTCCAAAATTAGTAAGACTCGGATGGTTAGCAACATCTCTCTGAGATCGGCAAACAAATGGTGACGGTACCCGCATGATGTCCCCTGTAGCTTCCTGCCTCCAGATGTTTACAGCTGGAAGACATCTCTCTTACAGTGACTGTTCCTACCTGAGATTAACTCCACCTGTCCCACTGTCCAGCTGGGAGCAGTAACCCTCCCTCCCTGTTCACGTGACGTCATAAACACTCTGAGATTCCAGGGGACTACAGCTTCTCCACTGAGAAAACAGACCACCCTACCCCAGCTTTTCCTATGGGTGTCTGGATGTCTTCCATTGCTTCATTCCCTTGTCACCCCGTTGGGTTAGTCCCTAGAACACGTGGAGCACGACGCTGAGTGTATCATGTAGGGATGTGGGCCACTGTATCTCTCTTTATAGAGGACAACTTGTAGTTATTGAGCAAAAGGTTGGGTACATAGTAATTTAGTTATAGAATGTCTAACAGAATCACAATAAAGCAAGAGAGATTTGGACAGGCAGAGATTCCTCAGTCGCCACTGCTGATGACAAGCAAGTGAACGGTCTTGGCTACTTTCCTCCTGGCTATGACCTGATAGAAGCAACTGAAGAGAGGAGAGGTTTATCAACCATTAGGATCGGGGATACAGTTTGCCGTGTCAGGAAATGCATGATGACTAAACTAATCTGGCCAGTGGAAATGGGAGCCTACATCTGGTCATCTTGTGGCTATTGAGGGGACTCAGAGAGAAAGTTACATCTGAACCCCAGAATCAGAGGTAGGCTATAATACTCCCTGGTATCCAGTGTTTACTAACTAGGCCTGGCTTCCTGAAAGCTCCATAGCCTCTCAAAACAGCACCACCAGCTGGGGAGCAAATGTTGAAACACGTGGGCCAGTGGGGGACATTATAAATCCAAATCACAACACAAACACATTCATTTACTACACAAAGTCCTCAGATGCCTTTTCTTCTAAGGGAATTCATTTTTTCCAAAACTTGCCTTCAATACAACCTCCTTCCAGATGACGACGGCAAATAGCCCAAGTAGCTGTCCTGCACAACATGCAAGAGCATCCTAACCTAGACGAACTGGATTTCCAGAGCCCTCCATTTTCATCACACCAGAGAACCAGAACTCTATTTCTTCGACCTTGATTGTTTTGCTTTGTGGCTTACTGTCCACTGCCAGGTTCAATCGTTCTACCAATAAGAATCATGATTGCCAACTACACTGACTGATTAATGTAACCAGGAAAGGACTACATAGGGAATATATCATGTAGTTTATATAATCAATGGGAATAAAGGAATTTGGCTTTAAAAGTGTGCTGTAACCAACAGCAGTCAGAACGGCTGATGAAACCCTCCACAAGAGACCAGCCTTAGCTCTGTGATGAGTGCCACACTGAGAGTAACGCTGCTGGAACCATGACTCCGTCATTGCTCCTAGTGCTCACCTCTGCTGCAATGTTCAAGATGGCGTTTTCTGTCTGGGCAATTGAATATCACTTAGTTGCAATTCACAGTTTAGGGTGGGAACGGTGGGGTGAGACTTTGCATTTATACCGACATGTCCCCAGTTTTGGGGAAAATAGAACAAGAGGAAAATTTCACAAATATCAGAGGAAAATTCATACCCGAGCAGGGGGAAAAAAGATTGACAAATTTGCTTCTATTACTTATGTGACGTGAATTGCTTTTTTTATATGCCTGACCTTTATAGGTTTATTACAACAAATAGTCCCAATAACATTGCAATTTCTACGTGGAAGAGAATGTGTCTTATAAACTCAGTGTCCTCTACAGCTCCAAATAGAGGGTGCTGTAAAGAATATGTCCTCGATAAGGGACTGCTGATTTTCTGACCTTTTTTTTTTATCAATATCTTCTTGAGTAACAAGTGATTCATGAACAAAAGGGAAGGCTTGAGACGCCAGAAGTGACCCACATCTGCAAAGACAAGTGGCTACCAGGCGAGTTCAGAGGATGACTTTGGACTCATTGGGAACAAACGAGACCTGTGGGCTTCTTTCTTCACAAGCCAAGGCAGCAGAAGGGGAGATTATTACCACCAAGACTGAAAACTCACCATGGACAGTTAATTCCATCAAGAACATATTCAGTTTCACAATTGTCTATAAAGATAATGCCATATTCGACTCTTCTAAAAATACCTGACTTTGCTCAAGAGCACATTTCTAAGTGATGCTGCATTCTTCCCAAACTGGTGCCAGAACTACCTCCTGTTACATACGTATCAGTTCACTTACGAGAAATTCTAACTAGAACAGTCTTGTAAAGTACTGTGCTGCATGGTCCTTTTTTGTTGCTTACAACTTGGGGCTAGCTACTATCAAAATTATATAGCCCACTGGCTATAAGAAAAGATTTACCCATCCAACTAGAACACAATAGCGAGTTATTTCAGTAGCAAGTCCAATGTTTTCCCAGAATATTCTGAGGGGGCAAACTCTTATAAATGTATTGAACTCTTAAAAGCCCAAGAACACTTCTTAATTAAAATGTCATTGCTGAAAAATTCAATTATGCTTTAATGTTTACTCAGCTGACTATATTGACATATAGAGATGCATTTCAACATGACGGCAATGTTGAATGGTCCAGAATTTTAATATGCAGAACTTATTAGTGATTAGGGGCAATAAATAAAGCTCATTCAAGATCTCAGTAACCGAGGCCATAAATAAAAATTTTCAATATGAGGATATTAAGATAAAATGAACCTGGTTTTTATTTTGTTATATTTATTAGTGAAACAGAAAAGAAGAGACAGGGCAGCATTACAACATCCATTCTAATATTTACACCCATTAAAATCAGTGTGTGTATGTATTCAAAGCTATTAGAAGTTAAACCTTGTGTGGAGGTGAGATGGGTGTGTGGAACTAAGCTCAGTGCTGGCAACAAGAACCAACTGTGTCTTCAAGAAAGATGGTCCTGGGTTACCATGGGGATGGAAACAATGCTTTCTAAGGTCAGTGATGATGCTCATCAGGACCAGAGGCTCATGTTCTGTCCCTGATTTCCACACTAGAACTCTCTAGGGCAGGTGCAGAGGGCGTTCCAGGAACATAAGGTATCACTCATTACTAGATTACAGTGTGCAAAATATCTTCCCGATACCATCGTCTTCTGTCAAGATCTCCCACCATACCGATTCCTTCAGGAGCACAAAGAAAAGCTGAGATGTCAGGGGTGACACACAGCTGTGAAGACAACTATGGGCAGAAGGCAAGAGCAGGGTGTGGCACTGGAGCTACTAGGTGTGAAAAAGACTGTGAACTCTTTCTTTGCAATCTGAGAAAGATGCAAACAGGACATTAAATAACTAAGACTAAGAATCTAACCTAAGTGTTTAACCACTGTGTTTATTGAGGCTTCTTCTTCGTCGTCTTCTTCTTCTTCTTCTTCTTCTTCTTCTTCTTCTTCTTCTTCTTCTTCTTCTTCTTCTTCTTCTTCTTCCTCTTCTTCCTCTTCTTCCTCTTCTTCCTCTTCCTCTTCTTCCTCTTCCTCTTTCTCTTCCTCTTCTTCCCTTTCTCCCTCTTTCCCCTCTTCTCCCTCTTCTTGCAATATCTTTGTTCTCTGTATCTCCGCAGTATGAGAGGATAAAGCCTAAAGAAGCAGACGGAGACCCTCAGCTCAGACCTGAGACAAGAGTAGCCCTTGTCACTCATCTTCTCCTGGAGCAGTATCAAAGAGTTCCACAATAGCCCGGAATGGAGTGTAACAAAGTTTTATTACAGCGAGGGTAGCGATCCGCAGTCCTCTGCGTGCGCTGAGAACTGGAACTGAATCCAGCAGGAAAACGGGCCATTCCTGTTTTTCATTTGCCCTTTTAGTACATGAGACCATGCCCAAAGTCGGCCAGTATCTTAAAGGCTATTGGTTGAAGGAGTTCCCACAACAGTTTCCCATGGTCCTTCCTATTTCCGGCCCAGACTACTCAGAATTGGAGATGGTGGGTAATTTAGGTACGGTTTCTCAAAGTGACTATGTGGCACCTGGGGAGATTTGAAAAAAAAAAAACTGCTTATGTCTGCCTTTCCCTTTCAATGACTTTTGTTTTATTTGGTCTCAGTCATGCCGTAAGAAACAGCAGATAGGTCTGCGGGTGGTGCAAATAAGCCATTAATGGCGAGATACTGGATCTAGACTGTTGTGATCCAGCTGCCCTCACTCCCCTTGACATGCAGTGGAACTTCCTTGTGGTCTGTAATTGACAAGGATGTTTGTGTTCTTTCTGGCCGGGGGGTCTCCATAGAAGGAATAGAAGTATAAAAGGTTGCTGGGCAAAATAAAGGTTGCTGTTCTTCCACCTGAAAAAAAGCCTCGGTGTCTCAATTCCGGCACCACTCGCCAGTCTTGGCTATCCAGGCTGCGCTGGCTGCAGCACTAGACCAGTGTTCCAATACTACATAGTCAGACAGTGGAGACACCATTCAGGATAATGACAACCTGAAAAGGGGATTATGAGGAAGGACCGAATGACAGGAGGGGCAGTAAGTGCTTCCTTTAGTTTTATTCTTCGGTTTTATTCTCAAGATCTAACCCTGATAAATCAAGCAACCTATGGCATCTGGGTTGGAACCACTCTGGGTCATTTAAGTGAGCCTCAGGCCTGGATCTCCCCTGGGAATGAATCCTCGGAGGCTAAGCTCTGCAGCGATTGGTCTAGAGTACTGTGGAGCCAGGGAAGGTGGCCTGGACCTGAAGAACTGTTTAGAATGTCCGAAACATTCCTTCCAATGTGTTACTTAGAAAATGGCTTCAATTGGTATCTTTTCCTAGGTCTCTAATCTTATGATTTCTTAATCCCCACTTCAAATAATAAGTAGATAAATAATATTATATGTGTTATATTAACTATTATTTATTAATTATTAGTGAAAATATTTTCATTACCATCAGATTTCTTTAGATATTTGAGTGCTTCATCATTGGCCATTTGGGGATTTATTCAAAGGCAAAAACTGTTAATTTACTATCATGGTTCTCTGTGACGAAACTGAGGCCCGGGTTACCTAAACGATAAGAGAAATCCTATCCCTGGAAGACTGATCTCAGCAACTACGGTGGAAGTTCAAAACAGAACTGTGGTAGACAAGTTCTAGTATATGTAGCAGGAGCCAGCTCTGTGGTGAAGACATGACTACACACCATGGACATATGATGAGAGGAAGGAATGTACCCACTCTGAATGACAGAACAAAATGCAATCCAGGTCTAATGAATAGAGAAAATGAGCCAGTGCCTACCAAATAGGAAACTTAAAGGAAGTTTTTAGTCAGTGCCTGTATAGACAACAATTCACTTTATCTACTGTTTTCTCAGCCATCTACTGTTACCTTGTTGGTGGTTTTCCCTTTCCGGACATCTTCCCTTCCAGGACTTTTCTTTGGAAGAAAGGGTCAACTTATAATTGCAACTCTGATTCCCAGCAAACAGCATCTAAAACACCAGTGTCCCAAACAGACCACATATCCATCCTAGAACCTATCCCTAAGGTGGGAAGAATGGAATGGAATCACTGGATATAGCCCTGGGGCAAACACTTATAACATCATAAAAAGCTGCAAATGCAAAAGAAAAAGGAAGAAAAGAGGGGAGGAAGGGAGTGGGAAGTGGACCAAGGATACAGAGAACAGACATTTCTGCCCAGAAATCAATGTAACTGCGTTCCAGTGTAAATTCTCCCAAGGACGTCTGTGTCCTTGGTTAAACAAGCTGCTTTCATCATTGCCTTGCCACAAGTGTAGCTGAGAAAGTGATCTGATTTCTAATGCTAATAGTCTGAACTTCAGATCTCTCAAGCACCTCATGCCCGAGCTCTCTGGCTTTCAGCCCTGTTTTTTGAGAATCATTTAAAGGAACAGAACTGATTTATGGTTATGGGCAAAATTGTTCAGGGAAATTAGAAGAATGTTTCCACTTTCCTCCGCTAATATTGTAACTGCTGGTCCTTTTAGTGAGCAATCATGGCGCCGACGCCTGACTTCTTTTCTGCCGGCTCCCTGGGTGACAGATAAAATCTGAGCAATTTCCCCAGCCTGTGTAACAATGGATTTTCTTATATTTGCTTTAAAACTTCCTCGAATGATTCGCTTTGCTCCCAACCATCCTCTCGCACTTGTAGACCGTTATACGACACCACAATGGCAAATTTATTGAGGCTTTCAATTTTAATTAGTTTTTTTCTCATATTTTCCCTGAAAACTTAATCCTCTTTTAATGAAATTGTAAAATATAAGCAAATCTTACACGACACTTTTATCACTTGCCCGTTTGAGATCAAAAGTCTGACTGTACAGCCTTCTAGAGGTCTACCAAATTCTAAGTGTGTATTCAAATGATCATTTTTATCTCGGATCAGTGGCCGATCTTTAATTTATCTGAGCAAAATAAAACAATGCAGATAGTGGTCCAGCACTGTATTTCAATATTATAAAGATGGATGATATTATTACAGTGATTTTTTTACCACTGTTTTAAGTATGGTAGGAAGTGGATTCTTAAGTTAGAAACTTAATAGGGGTAGGTTTTTCCATCAAAAGAGAACTTGCCACATAACCTCTCCATAAAAAAAGAAGGCTTTGCTCCTGTATCTCCGACCATGTTTTATGGAGTAAAATAGCACCCACTGTTGCCCTGGGTAACCATAAAAATCTAGTACATGCGTGAGCGCTCGGACTACCATTGGGACTAACTCAGCTTGGCGATAAAGAAAAATCTTTGGACTCTAATTTCTATTCTGAGTCTTTTGAGCCACTGTCTCTTTTAAGGGCAGAGATGGCATCGTCGTCCCTCTAGCATTGTAAAACTGGACTCTCCATTTCATTTAGGAGCCTTGGTTGGTATTGGCTTAGATTTCTCCTTTATTTATGATCCAAGGAGAGACTCGCTTTGCTGCCTCATGCTGACGGTTTACAGCCAGCTTGTAAATGTCCCTTGTCGCTTGATTTATGACAGGCCTCCTTTTTGGCACTCTTGACCTCTTTCTCCCGTGTCCGTCCTCGTTGCTCATCTCAGGCAACCAGTTGAAATTCATTAGCCTAGGTACCTGTTGAAATAGGAAAGCCAACACGGAGACAATGTCTGCATTATCATCAGCCTCTCCAGGCCAGTGTGTCATGCACAAGTCTGCGACTGGCTTAGGCAAGAATCCGGACTTTGTCCTCGAGTCATTAGAGGAAAGCTGAAAAGGCAAAACTAGTTTGGGGTAATGAAATTAATTGAGAAAAAGCCAGTCTAGCTGTCAAAAGAGAAGAACCTTGGGAAGAAAAGCAGCGTCTAAAGGTCAGTGCTCAGCGCGTTGTAATCTTTACCATCTGTGCTTGGCCTGGTGGGCTCCTGAGACTGTCATCTGCAGTCCTCTCGGAAAAGAACAGACAAGGGAAAAACGGCTCGCCCGACAGGGAGCCTGGATGTACTTAGCTGGACGACAAAGTAAAGACACTGTATGGTATAAACTCAGGATGACCCTTCCTCTCCCTTCTCTTTGACCTACGTGGGGCCACAGATAGTTTCCCCAAAGCAGTATGACAGCAAACTGAAGGGTCTCAGACGCCAACAAACTGGACTCAGATATTTACAAGGCGAGTTGCTGGGTGGCTGGACTCAGGGTGGACATTCTTTATGTCTGAATCTCTGTTCTCTGGCCAGCTAACATGGCGGACTTTTTTTGGGTCTAACAGGAACTATTTTAAAAGGAGGTAGGAACAGGCAGTTGGATTCTCTTTGTGTAAAGGTTTGGCAGGCATTATGCAGTAGAGAGTGCTCTGAGTCTGTTTTGTTTTACTTTGTTCTATTCTGTACTGTAACAGTGATGTTGATGTTATAATTGTAGATTTCATGCTTTTAAGACTTTTACCTGATATACAAAAGCTTTTGATTACTGAACACAATAATTACTTTTACTTACATTTCTTGAATCTGTAGAATTTCTGAACAATGAAAAATAAAAACTAGAAAAGTCGTATGTAGTATTTATATATGTGTATATACATGTGTTATACATGCATAAACTTTGTATATCATGTTAATGTTTACTCAAGTCATTCTCCTCTATGAACTTCAAATGACTATTAGAATAATGTGACCTATGGTTAATTTTCAGAAGCGAAGAACTTGCTATTTTATCTGCTATTGTTATTTACAAAAAAATGTTTTTGATATTAGTGTAAGAGTGTCAAATTCTGTTTGCTTGTTTGTTTGTGTCTAAGATTTCAATCCTTTAGTAATTTTTCACGACTAGCCAACCTTTCCCACGGTACTTACTCTAATTATGGCCTTCCTCATTGGAAACCTCTACACATGCTCTTTAACCTTTTCTCTCTGTGTTTCTCTCCCTTCCTCTCTCCTCCTTCTCTCCATACCTCTCTTCCTCTTCTCACCCCCTCCTTTTCTCTCCCTCTGTTCTCTGTTTTTATTGTGCTTCCTGTTGACTAGAAGTTCTGGTGGGATAGAACATCTGTCTTTGAAGGAAGCTTAAGACAGTGGGTGCTCTAAGGGGACATGAAACATTCTGTCCTTCGGGGTAGTTTTTAAACTCAGGATATAAGCAACTCGAAGGCTTTAGGAAGTCCCTGAAACTGACCAGATTCACTAGGTCTAACCTTCTTGGGCATATATAAGCAATAGACTGTCGAGAGATGCTATCAGAGAAAGAGATCTTCACCGAAAACTCTTAGAAAAGTTGGTTACCCTAAAGAGATTCTGACATTCCCCAACCTAATGAGATGCTTGCAAGTTGTGCTGTACATTATAGGTTCTGTTCTTTTGTTTTTTAACCTGTACCCCTACCCTACTGGGTAGGGTTTTGGTGATGTAGCTGCTTTAAAGTCGTTTCAGCTCCTGTAATTAACCTGTCCCTTATTCTTGTAAGAAGCTCTGATAATACTCCTCTGTCACCAGTTTCCTATCTAGGATGAGTACACACGCTCTTATATCTCCACTGAAGTGGTGTCATGTCATACCTTCTCCCAGCCTTTCTTCTCTGTTTCTTCCATACCTCCCACCTTCCCTCTTCTCTGCATGTTTCTCTTTATTTCTTTCACCCTCTCTCCCTTCCTCACTCTCTCTTTCATCCATCCCCCCTTACCTCACTCAATCACCCTCTTTCCCTCCTATCCTTTCTCCTGTCTTCCCTCACTTCTGTCTTTTTTCTACCACTTTTATATCAACATTATCTGATAAACAAAATGAACCATCTGATTCCAGTGATTGAGCATGCTTCCCTGCTGCCAGATAAGCTTTTCCCTGCTACTTTTGCTACAACAAGGGCAGCAGATTTTTATGAAGCATGCTAATATCTGAACCTCAGAGATAAAGACAAGGCTCTCTGACTTATTTTTCCTCTGAATTTCTTTGTTTTGTTTCTAAAACACTAAACAGGAGTTTCAACTCTCTGCAGTGTTTGTCTCTGCTTCTGCAGCCCCTCAGGAACAGGGACCATAAAGTCTTTGACATAAAACATAATAACACTCTCCAAATGCTAGTTAATAAAACGTTCCACCTCTTTAGGGGAAAGAGATATTTTATTTGCTTTTGTTAGGGTGACCTAACGTTGCTAGTAGCCTTCATTCTGTTTCTCCCAGCTGATGATGTGGCTTGAACATGTGAAAAGAAGTCTGGGGACCAGACTGTTCCCTCACCTCCTGTGCCCGGGACTTCCTAAACAAAGATCTTTTGTTTCCCCTTTCTCTCCTCTCCCTTTTATTTTCCTCCTGATCCATCTCCTCTGCTTCTTCCTTCCCTTTCCTCCTTTCTCTGCCCACCAAGCACTCCCCTTACAAGCCATTCTCTTTTACAGTCTAAAGGCAATCGGATAGTTAAAGCCCCTGTGAGATTATTGAGTTAGGCTTGCTTTTGTCATCGTTGTTTAAAGATTGTAAGTTACATATTTTATACCTCAACTGACTCATGTTGTTCTAAAAGCCTTTTCACTTTTGGAAGAATGTATCACTGTTGATAAGTTAATAAAGAATTAAAAAAATTATCTTCGCTAAGGCTGAAGGTCAGTAGCAGAGTGCTTCTCAATAAAGCCAAAACCTGCAGGGGGTTTGGTCCTCAGATCCAGCAGCAAAGAATAGAAAATGGATTATTATTTTTAATGGTGTGTCAGAAGGGGTATACATACATGTGTGTAGGTACCCAAGGAGGTTAGAGACCTTGGATCCTCCAGGATTTGGAGTTACAGACAGTTCTGAGCCACCAGATGTGGGTTCTTGGAACTGAGCTCAGGTCCTCTGGAAGACCAACATAAGCTCTAACCACTGAGCCATCTCTTCAGCCATGGGGAAAACAAGCTTAATTGCTGAAAATAAAACTGTAGAATAAAATCTGGTCCTAGGGAAAAATAGAGAAAGAAAAAAATACAAAAGCTTTGTCATAGGGCGGTAAGCAAGGATGCTTATCCTTAAGTTTTGGGAAAAGAACCATGACCACTAATGGCACTGCTCTCAGCCAATCATGAGGAATATGGTATAAGTGACTGTCAATCACTGTGAAGTCCACAGGGCAATAATTCTCCATAATAACCATGAGCTCCAGCTAATATATTTGCATCATTTTACTTCAGAGGCTTATGAAATGCAAATGAAAACTCCACTAATGGATTCTCCTTATTTAATTAGTTCTACCTGGTGAGCATTGGCTTTCTTCGGTGAAGACTTCAGAATCCGACTTCTGTCTCTGAGGCTGACACAGCCACCTGGCCATCCACTGTTTGTACAAATGTCACCTTTCTTCAGAGTTGTTGACCAAAGAGATGAGACCCTTTCTGAGAAGCACACCTTACAGGAACAGAACATTCAGCATTATTATTATTTTTTTAAAGTTTATTAAAATATAAAAGTTTCCATTTTAGCCCCTCCTCCCAACACCTTCCCACTCCCCCCACTCCCTCTCCTCTTCCCTCTCCATCCCTAAGATCAGTCAGGGTTTCCTGCCCTGTGGGTAGTTCAAGTTCCTCCCCGCTCCTTCCAGGTCCAGGAAGGTGAGTATCCAAACAGACTGGATCCCCAAAAATCTAGAATATGCAGAGGAAACAAGTCCCAGAGTCCCTGTCAATGGCTTTTTAGAAAGACTTCGGGTTAACCACATTCAGAGAATCCAGCCTCCTCCAGAGAATCTGGCTGGATCAAGCGCTCCTTCAGTCTCAATCAACTGGCCTTGGTGAACTCTCATTAGATCAGTCCCCTTGTATCAGTGGGTGATCGCACCCCTTGCGGTTCTGATTTCCTTTTTCATGTTCTTCCTCCTTCTGCTCCTCCTTTGGACCTTGGGGGGCTCAGTCCGGTGCTCCAATGTGGGTCTCCGTCTGCATCTCCATCCATCGCCGGATGAAGATTCACTCTGATTTTGCCCTCCCTGCTCACGTTCTTCTTCCTTCTGCTTCTCGCTTGGACCTAGGGAGTTAAGTCCAGTGTTCCAACGTGGGTCCCCGTCTCTATCTCCATCCATTGCCAGATGAAGGATCTATGGTGATAAGCAAAATATTCATCAGTATGGTTATGGGCCAAGGCCAGTTCAGGCACCCTCTCCTCTGTCCAGAGAACAATCTGGGGATCTCTCCTTGGACCTGGGATCCCATTTACAGTCAAGTCTCTAGTAAACCCTAAGCTGGCTTCCATAGTTGAGATATATTCTGGAAGTAGAGGCAGGTCAGTGAAAACAGGAGAATTCTGGGAAGAAGGAAATCCTAGTCGGCAGTCCTGTCCCAACCACAGAAGAAGCAAGATGTGACCACCCTGCCAAATAAGGTGCCAAGCCACGTGACTAGCATAGACAAGAATAATGGGCTAATGTAAGTTATAAGAGTTAAGAAGAAGTCTGAGCTACTAGGCCAATCAGTTTATAACTAATGTAGACCTCTGTGTGATTTCTTTGGGACTTAACGATTGTGGGAACCGGGCAGGACAGAAACCCCGACAACAGGGTCTCACTCACTCACTCCTGCCTCCTCTGCCTCTCTAATACTAGGACTATGGTATGTGTCACTGCAACCCGAACTCCGTATTGATTCTACTATGAATCCTTTTACTGCCTTCCAGTGCAGATCTGCATATACATAGAGTGTATCAGCAGTGCAAGCCCTGCTGGCCTGGACATCCCAGCATCCTGAGTCCACTTAGAAGCAGAACCTGAAAACATGGCAGTGTGTGAACGCTTATGACCATTACTCAAGATCTGCCCTTCTCTCCGGAAAGGAGGCACTCACTTACTAGTCTGACATTCTTTTGCCCTGACTTTTTGTTCTGTGGAGCATGGTTTCATGTGAGCATTGCCAAGGACTCAAGACAGCTGGATTGCACTTCAGGAACGTGGGCTTTAAATCATGAAGCTGATGTGTTCACAGACAATTGGGAACAATGTGTTTCACACACATGCGCTATTCAAGGGTGTTTTATAAGACATTCCGAGCTATCTTCACCATGGCTGTGCCATAGTATCAATCTGATTTATTTCTTTGGATTATGGTAGTGACGTTCTTTCTTTTATAACCCCTCTATAACTTCAAATCTCACATGAATTCTGGAATATACTTTATAAATAAGCCAAGCTGCTGTTACACAATGGAAAAGATTTTCTCTTTTTTTTCTTTTTATTCTTGTGAGATCTCCCCATTCTCTAACCTCTGGCACTTTAAGAGTATTCTATAGAGACCTACGTATCTGTAGGAAAACAAAAGGATGGAAAATGCGAAGATACTGAATTATTTATTGTATAAGCTTCATCCCTTTGGGCTATATGACTTCCTGTCATATTTGCCTATGTCCTCAGAAGTTCTGCATTATTGATTTCAGTTCATATGGATTGATTCTGGTAATACATATTGTGGTAGTCTAAATGCTCTTGGTCCCCAGTTGGTGGCACTGTTTGCGGAGGTTTAGAAGCAGTGGCCTTGTTGGAGGAAGTATGTCACGGGAGGGAAAGGCTTTGGGATTTAAAACCCTCATCCTGCGTCTAGTTGATTTTCTCTGCTTTGTGCTCATGATTCAAGGTGTGTTCTCTCAGCTTCCTGCCCCTGCTGCCTGCCTCCCTGCCTTTATACAGCGATGGATTCTTATCCCTCTGGAGCTGTAAGCCCAAATATGCTCTTTTTTTTCTGTAAGTTGCTTAAAGTTATAATTTTATCGCTGAAACATAATGTTACATAATAAATACATATATATATACGTGTATATATGCATGCTTATGTGCACAAAAATATTGATGAAAGACTGAGGGGGTTACAGTAGTCTAGAGGACCGAGCTTGGAAGTTGTAGCTTTCATTCCATAGTTAAATGAAACACTGGCATGGTAGGTGGCACCATGATCCGAAAGAGAAGACAGTGATTTAAGAAAAACTAAGAATAATAGGTAACAAGTTAGGAATGCACCTTAATGAACTACCCAACTGTGCAAAGGGACACGTCCATCATAACTGCGTTCCTCTTTGACTTGGTATTATATAGCTATTGCCATTACTGACAATAAGAATGTATCCATTTTGGGCATAAAGATACTGCCACCCACACCCATATGTGCTAATTCGTTTCCTGCCAAAACATGCCATTTGAATCATGTAGTCTCCTGCAAAGGGGAAAGAAACCAGGCAGCATGTTCAGTGGAATGTAGAGAAATATTCATGAAGTCATGGCTCTGTGACTTCCCACAGGAAGTTTTGGCTTTTGCTTTTAAATTAACCTGTCCAGGTGCTGCTTCGAGGCCGTTGGATGATGGAGCTCAGTTCACAATGCCCACGGGAATGACTTTTGTTGTTGTATTCTGGCTATGAATGGGTTTCTATGGGGTCAGTAGAAGAGGCAGAAAATATGTATCTCAGTGACCGATTTGTTTCTAAGACACAGGCGTCTAGAGCCATTGCTCAGACAGGGACAAGCAAAAGCGAGATAAACCCCGCGGATCGCACCTGAACCTTCAGAGTAAACACGAACAAAGTGCAGACTATATTTTTCCTATGGCATCTGGGTCTAAACCTCTCCTCCCCTTTGCCAGAAACCACCGTGTTTATAGGCGTGTTTTACTGGGAATCTGCAGCCTCTCACAATGTTTCCTGTACAACTGTCAGAGGGAAACTACATCTGGAAATGACAAGCGCACAGTTGTCGATCTGGAAGCCAGTGTGTTGTAATAGCTTGCAGCTACAATATGGCTGTCTTGCTGAATGCCAGAGTGAGTTCCAAAGACACAAGCCAGCTGTAGCCCTGTGGAAGGAGTGTTCTTTTTTTCCTCACGGTAAAGGGTGGGGTTTAAGAGGTTTGCCGTATCTCCTGTCAACCAAATAGACCAGGATAGATTGAACAGATCTGTCTTGGACAAACCAATTAGCTTAGAAACTTGGAAACCTTGCTTGGATCTACAGCTGATAGGTGGTCTGGAAACATGAAGAGACCTGTTGAATCAGAACCTTCCGGAATAAGACTGGGTATCGGCCTGATGAAATCAGGCATCTTCTTGGATGCCCAACAGTCACAAAATACCAATCTTGGGAATTATCTTGCATATATCTGTTTCCGAGCCCTGGTTGGCTGAAATGATGCCCAGCAGGGTTCCTAAGAAAGGGGTCCATGCATCCAGCATGCTGCCTTCCCAATGCTTTGGTTTTACCGTGTCTCTTTCAAAGTTCACACATTGTAGTCTAATGGTAAGTGTGCTGGGGTCTTTGAAAAGTGGGGGTGTCTAAAAGACGATGAGGTCATGTTGACTCCTCTTTTCCTCCGTAGTGGAATTAAGGTCTCCACATTATTCAGCCCTTTTTACCTTTGGTCCCCTGTACTGTGACACAGTGACTTTCCCCTCCAGAGGAGGCAGTATCAAGTTGCCGCTTTAGAAAGAAAGAAAAATGATCTCAACTAGATACCGAACCTGTTAGAGCAGTGGTTCTCAACAGCCCTAATGCTGTGACCCTTAACTACAGTGCCTCTCATGGTGATCCCCAACCATGAAGTTATTTCATTGTTACCTCATAACTATAATTTTGCTACTATTATGAATTGTAATGTAAATATCTGCTATGTGACCCCGTAGGGTCATGACTCACATGTTAAGAACCACTAAACTCAAGCTTTGATTTCTCTGGCCTGTGGGACCATGCAACATTATGTTATGAATTACATAGTCTATGGTATTTCCCTGTTGTGGTGCAAATAAAATAATACACCCTATGTTGACAGAGGTTTCTGCCCCACCCGGTCCCACAGCTGTTCAATTGCAAGGAAACACAAAGAGGCCTATATTAACGATAAACGGGGTGGCCTATTAGCTCAGGCTTTCTTATTAACTAACTCCTACATCTTACAGTAATCCATAATTTTTGTCTGTGTTAGCCACATGGCTTGGTACCTTTATCAGTGAGGCCTTCTCATCTTGCTTCCTCTGCATCTGGGTGACAACTGCAGACTGAGCCTTTCTTCTTCCCAGAATTCTCCTGTTCTGGTCACCCCACCTATACTTCCTGCCTGGCTGCTGGCCAATCAGCATTTTATTAAACCAATACAAGTGACAAATCTTTACAGGCTACAAGACCATTGTCCCACAGCAGCCCTACATTTCTTTTAAATTAATGCGGGGGACCAAAGAATCAGTAACAGTGCTTCATTAAATCCACTATGCAGAAATACCACCATCAAGAACAGCAGCAATAAGCCAAACAAATATTATTTAGTAATGCATCAAAAGTAAAACTAAAAAAAAATCAATGAAGTCCGTATTTGTTATTTTAAAACTTAAATAATAAATATGCGGTTATATTTAGAGACTATAGGCTTTGTTTACAAAATACGCACATATGAATATTATTGTTAAAGTTCCTCTGATTTCAGAAATGCCTCCAAGCTTGTATTTACCATCAGAGATATTTGATGTAAGAATATCCTTTCTCTCCTTTGCCTCCCCTTTCTGCTACAGAAAGTTCCTGCTTTTCAATCTCAGAGAAAGAACAGTGTCCCTGTTACATAGCCAAATAGCTCTTCCCTTCCTTCCCTTTCTTCTTCATTTCCAAAGAGAGCATTGTCTTCTATCATTTCACTGTTCTTGTATCTCTAATGCTTGAATTTCCTTTCTAAGCATGTTTCCCTCTGCTTTCAATCATGTTCAAATATCTCCATGAAGGATGTTTTAAGGGAACTTTCTAGGTTCTGAACCTATTCAATTTGCAATGTGTGAAGTTAATTAAACAAGGTTTCCTGTGAGATCTGAGAGGGAGGATGATAGTAACCCCAGGTTTCTAAACAAATGTTCATCCATTTTAGGGACTTGATAAATATTTGTCAACTAAATGAATAAAAACAAAAATGATTGAGCAAATGTATGTATACTAGCTGCTTCAACCCCCTCAAAATTTATTGCTTATTTTTCTTTTCCCCATACCAGAAGCCACAAAAGTAACCCTAGACTGATAGACGTAAATATCATCATCAGTGTTTCTTTATCCTTCTGTTTGTCTGTCATTACTACAGGTTTAAATAGTGTGGACTCCCTTACTATCAACATCAATAACATACAGAGAGAGAGAAAAAGAGAGAGAGAGAGAGAGAGAGAGAGAGAGAGAGAGAGGTGGCAGAGAGGAAGAGGGGGGAGGGACAAAAGGAGAATGTTTTCTTTTGTAACTTTCATGACCCTAGTGTCATTCTTGTCCAATTTCTTTATCTATGAGTCTTGGTCTCCTCACTGTTTCTGGCTTTTCAGGGATTTATTTTCTCCCTCAGTAGCAGGTTCTCTGCTTCTTAGATTTGAGTTTGTCTCATTTTTCTTCTTGGTGACTCAATGGCCTCTCATCTGGTAAAGAGGAAAAAGGAAGGGAGAAAAAGGAAAGGGATGAAGTTTTAATTAAACTAGCTAAAAAATAAGCCTAAGTCATTCACCAAGCATTTAATAGTAATATTAAGCTCTGAGTGGTTATTCAGGAACTGGTGGACAGGAGAGAAACCTCTGATCACAAAGAGATACTTGAAGAAATAGTTAGATTTATCCTAATTCTAAGTTTATCCCACTATTCATAATATGTGTATACACACATACAATTATTATTATGTGTCCAATCACAGTTGAATATTTTATGGTTCAGTTAAGAAAAATGCATATTGTAATTGGGCTGGTTTTTAATCACCCACATAATAAATGACATTTCTGTATAACTAGATGTCTCGAGTAGAAAGAAAGGGAAAGGTGAATTGATTAATAAGCAGCACTAGCTCATTAGTCATTGTTTCACTAATACATTAATATTATTCTGCCACAGTCCCAAGAAACAGAGTATTCATAGACGTCTTAGTTCCGGTCCTAACCCAGTGTCTGGTTGCATTATTCTTCTGTGTTCAGAAGTGACAGTTCTCCTTGGGGACTGTACGGAGGCATACCTCTCAGGCTTGAGGGGAGCAGAGCAAAGGACAGTAAAGGAGCACCATGGACTCTCTATCTTCCAGTCCACTTCATGGTCAGGATGCCAGGACTCTGTTTACAAATACCTGCGTCCTTGATGCTTTCATCTGTGTGTGTCGTTTGTTACTTGCTGGTGTTTAGTTTTTCTAAGCCCCTTCCCTTCAAGAGGCTCTTTGATGATGACTGACCTTAGACATCTGAGGAGAGAAAAGAAACGTCATCAAGGTATTGAGCACTTGTCTATCATCCCTACATTAATATGGAGAGATAGATGGCAAAGACCGGAAAATCCTGGGATGCTCACGGGTCAGCTAACCTGTTGTACGTAGTAGCAAACCGACAACTATCCAGACCGAGAAAACGTGGAAGACGATGACCAACACTCAAGGTTGTCCTTATACCTTCAGGTGCACCATGGCACCCTGGTATATGGTACACATATGAGTGCATGTGCATGCATACACACACAAACACACATACGCAAGCAAATAAAATAATTTAGAAATATTTCTTTGAACCCAAACAATGTTTTTAGATTTATTTATTTTATTTTATGCACGTTTCACCTGTATGTATGTCTGAGCACCACGTGTGTCTCTGGTGCCCACAGAGATGAGAGAAGGGCATCAGATACACTGGAACTGAGGTTATAAATGGCTGTGAGCCACCACATGGGTGTTAGGAATAAAATCCAGGTCCTCTGCAAGAGCAAGTGCTCACAACTTCCGATCCAGCTCTCCAGCCCAAACCCAAACATCTAACGTCCTTGTTTCCACCGGGATAGCAGGAGTGTGTCACCACGCTTGACCTATGTAGCGCTGCTGGGTGTCAAACGCAAACCCTCATGAATGCTAAACAAGCCCATTGCCAGTCCCTGTGACTATGTTTTCAAAAGCTTATTGTAAGAAAAGAATTCATACCTGATATTGTAAACTGTATCACATGTCTGTGGCAGGCTCAGACATAGAACCTGGGGGTAGGGACTTAGTCCTATTGTTATGTTAAATTGGAATAACACCACACATCTCCTAAATAAATATATTTATGCCTATAGACAATTACTGTTCTTTGCCTTCATCAGTGAGGAAAAGGGGTGAAAGATGGCTGCTCAGGGTACTGAGAATAAGTGACCTTTTGAGTGTCTGTATGATCTCCCCCAAGGCTCATGGAATGTTGTAGAAGAGGGGTCTGAAAGACTGTAAGAACCAGAAGATACAAATCAGGGCAGTGAAACAGACTCTTAGACAGCACACAGTCACTGAAATAGTCAACTTTCATCAACTATGAATGACTACACAGGCTCTTCAAAAAAAATAAAAAAATTAGAACATTAATAGACAGGCAAATATGAGAAAGGACTCATGGGTCCTCACCCTTCACTACTGACCCATTGCTTATGGATAGATTCAGAAGAAAGCGGAGTCATTTCTTTCTATTGTATTTCTGCTGGTGACCCCACCAGGTTTCAGTGGATAGACTCAATCCAATGATCACACAGGGGCCCTAATTAAGCCAAACTAGTCATACAATAAAACCAAAAATTATTAATCTGGGAAAGGGGTGGGCTTTGGGGATGAAAACAGTAGGAGAGAGAGGAGGGAGGCTTGAAGGCGGGTAACTGGAATTCATCATAGACAGGTATGAAATTGTCAAAGAATTGATTCAATTAAAGATAAAACATTCGAAGTAGTTTTTTAATTAATATTTTAATCATTGCATGATGTTCATAAACATCATCTAAGCAAATGTGCCATCATCTAAGCAAAATAAATTTATATTTATATGAATAAAGATAAGGAGCTACTGTAAGAAAAAATATCATTTAACATCTTCTCAGTATTTAAGTATAAGCATCTTCCACTTAATAAGAACTCAGTGGATATATTTTAATGTTCATATGATCTTTTTCTGAATGGCGATCATATAATTGAACTGAATGTTTTTCTCTTTTGGGCCACTTGAGAGTGTTTCCATAGATTCAAATAGCATATCTTTGAGAGAACGACAGAAAGATATGCTTTTTGTTTTTTGTTTGTTTGTTTGTTTGTGTTTTCAGCTGGTTTGTTTTCCCACGGCCAGGGTGCTGATGCAGACTCTGTGAATCAGAAAGGATGTTTATGGCTCTTGCTGCACAGGGCGCTTGCCCGTTTCCAAGGGTGGTGGTTTGTTTCACCTGGCTCCAGATTGTTGTGACTCCGTGGAGTCAATATTTATTTATGAGAATTGTTAACTAAAGGTAATGGAAGTAATTGAGGGGAATTTAAAAGGGGGAAGTAATTTGCTTGAAACTCCTACTTGGAAGAGTTATTTTCTCCCTGATCAAATTGTATATGCATTTTAATTTGGCTCTTCCGACGACAGAGAACATGCCAGCCCCTTCGGCTTTGCTTTATAAATCATCTTTAACTTTGCTGTTGGTTCCTACATCTGCTTTCTCTTCCACTTCTTGAGGGAATTTCCTCTCTCCGTTTCCTTGTTGTGATGCAAGTCTCTTGGCCAAGACAAAGGAGATGTATTCTTCTCTTTCTTCACTCTTTGCAATCCTTTCACCTGGAACAAAACCCAGGTCCTTCAGCTGTTTTCAACAGTTTGGGACTTCTAGTGTCCACCATCCAGAGGGCTAGAGAGACTTCTAGTGTCCACCATCCAGAGGATCAGGGGGGAATGTTACAGTGGGACCCCTTCAAAACATCTTAGAGACGTTGTTCTTATTGCTGCTGAACTCACATACTTCCCTATACTTTTCTCTTTTCCTAAAATAGGACTCCTGCTTTGGTTGAAGTCCCATCCAACAAACCTAGCAATGGATCCGAGTGGTCACATTCTAGAGACACCCTAGATGCAACAAAATCTGACACAGCAAACCGGGAATGAGCAAACCCAGCTGCCTTGTGATTTCTGAGTTTTGTTTGTCTGTATGATTTCTGCAAGATGGGCAAGAGCGTCACAAAAAAGCGCTAGAACTTGTCTTTTTAATGAGGAACATGGCATTCTGCTGAAGCAGTTCCGCATGGAGCCATGTTGCCTAGCAAATTAGCAACTGAACAAGGAATGACTGGAGAACATCTTCAGGTTTCTCTGTAAGCGAGGAACTTACTGAAAAGTGGGGGGGGGGAGCTCGAAAGCATGTGGCTTCTTACAGACGCCTCTGACTCTGGTTGGAAGCTGTGATCTGTGTTTTAGGTCAAAGGCAAGAACACGTTTTCCCTGATCAGTTTCCTGCCTGTGAGCGATCAATCATTTATACCCCAGGGCATTGTAGTTCATGGGTCTGTGGCCTGTTTCCCATTGACTTCTATTATCATTTGCTAATTAGATTATAGCCTAGTATTTACCTTACTGTGGCTCTCAGAGCCCTTACCCTGCAGTGTTTTTCTGTTAGCTTTAGAAATGTGGCTGATCTTGATGTCTCTGGGCCTGTTGTGTTAAACCAAGCCAAGAGGAATTTCAGATTCTCCTCCACTTGGGGAGAGCAGCAATGGTAAAAAGAAAAGAGAATTCAATTGCCCTGATTCATGTTCAGAACCTCACTTACCTTTGAGAATACGCATGTAGGAAATTTGAGAGATTGCAGCATCCCTGGATTGCCTCAGGTTTTAAAATATAACTCTCACCTTGAATTCATACCTTTCTTATGCTTAATACAAAATTTCTAATATAAAATAGTATCACATTCTCTGTTATGGGTACTCTGTGTATCAACCTGCCTAGGCTGTGGAGCCATTGATGGATAAACATTGGTCTATCCATCATTATGAATGTGAGTACTTCTCTGTATGATTAACCTTGAGGTTAGTGAAATCTGAGTAATACAGATCATTGTATCTAATGGCAGTGGGCTGTTTTGAATCAGTGAAGTCCTCAGATGACTAATATCTCCTCCGAGAAAGGAAGTTGCATCTCCAAATTGCAGCAAAGAAATTCTGTGTGCGGACCAGCAAGATAGATCAGTAACCAAGTTTCCCATTGCCAGCACTGATAAGTCGAGTTCGAATCTCAGCACCTACATGGTGGAAAGAAGGAGAACAGATGGCCAGGAGTTGTCCTGCTATCTCCACTTGTACACTGTAGCATGTGCATACATCACACACATGCACACACACATACACACACACACACACACACACACACAAAATAATTGTATATAGTAAAAGAGAGAGACAGAGAGAGACAGAGAGAGAGAGAGAGAGATCAAATGACATCAGTGATCCCATCTGAGGGACAACATAATCAGGCCTTGTCATTATCTTTCCATGTGGCCTCTGGTCTCCATTGTCCTCCTTTGGTTCCGTGAATGTGACTGGTGACGTAAGCTCTTCCTCTCTGCTCCAGCCAACCAGTGTGTGGCCAGTGTCTTATTCAACTATGTCTCAGCTGGCTTCGGGGACGGGATTTGGGCTCTTCTATGGCCTGCTGGCCTACAGTAAGCTGGGCTAGGGCTCTCATCACTTCTACCCATTATCAAGCCGTCTGCTTTCAGGGGTTTTCTTGTTTCTGTCTTTTTTTGCTCTAAGAAAGGAAGCAGCAAGAACCTCCTAACTGGGTTTGTTGATGTCTGTATATTCCTTTTGTGATCATCATGTAGTCCAGGATTTCTTTTTTTTTAAGTATTTGTGTGTGTGTGTGTGTGTGTGTGTGTGTACATATCTCTCTGTATGTGTGTATGCATTTCTATATTGTGGGTCTTTGTATGCTCATGTGCGTGTGTATGTGTGTGTGTGTGTGTGTGTGTGTGTTTGTGTGTGCCTCTGTATGTGTGTGACTATGTGTGGTGTACATATGTATCTGTGCATATGTCTGGGCATGAGTGGCTGTGTATGTGTATACTTGCTATGGTGTGTGTGGAGGTCTGAGGATATCTTGCCAGAGTCCATTCCCTCCATCCACCATGTGGGATTCTTTGATGGAACTCAGGTCAGCAGGATCGACAGCAAGCTCCTTCTAAACACTGAGCCATCTTGCTGGCCCTAGTCCAGAATTACTCCAGCCATCTGTGATGAACGGTCACCCCTCCCTCCACAGCTTGTCCTTGAACTGCCATGTTCACAATCAGAAAGGAAAAAAGTTAAATATCAGAATGGAAAAGCCATATCTGTGTCAGCAGACATGAAAATTCTCTGTTAAAATCTTTCCAAATATTTTATCTTAAGATCTCACCAAACATTATTGATACATGTGGGTCCCATACATGTTTCTTCCCTTAATTGGTAAAAATCTAGTCTTCCCTTTTGGCTTGAAAATATCTTTTCTGATTAATAGTTAAGTAGAAAATAAATTACATCAACTACCAAGAAGAAAATAATACCTCAAGACGTCTGC
This sequence comes from Myodes glareolus, assembly GCF_982192425.1. Taxonomy (NCBI): domain Eukaryota; kingdom Metazoa; phylum Chordata; class Mammalia; order Rodentia; family Cricetidae; genus Myodes; species Myodes glareolus. The sequence continues at coordinate 19,223,050 of NC_142026.1, forward strand.
CATATCCCACTGAAGTTATCGTTCTCTGAGAATTGCTTTGAAACCATCAAATGGAAATTTATCAGAACCCTGGACCTTCAAGTCAGCTCATTTGGAACACGGCATTACATCTGGAGCCGTATCTATCAATAGTCAGAGGGATGTGATGTAGGATCCTTCTGTATGCTGTGAATATGTATCTCTCTCATTGGTTGATGAATAAAGCTCTCTCAGTCAGTGGCCAGGCAAAATAAAAGCAGGCAGGAAATTCAAACAAAGACAGTGAGAGAAAGAAAGGTAGAGTCGGGGAACACCATGTAGCCACATGAAGGAGTAACATGCCAGGGCCTCTCTGGTAAGCCACGGTCATGTAGCAATACACCAATTCATAGAAGAGGGTTAATTTAATTGTGAGAGCTAGTCAGTAATATGTCTAAGTCATTGACTAAACAATTATAATTAATATCAAGCCTCTGAATGATTATCTTAAAAGCAACCGCAGAGACTGATAAAGAGAAACTGGACCAGTCAAGATGGAGAAAAGTCTCCGTTTACATGAGAATTCCCTGAGGAAATCTCTGGGGCTTCTGGCATGTCATGGGTAGGAGGAAGTGGTGACTATGACAGACACTGTGCAGCCAAAGGCATGGGGTCATTGAAGTTAAGGATGAAAAGACTTTGCCATCCATGTCAGGAAACAGATTTTCCAAACACAACAAACATGATTGGACCCGTTTGGTTTGTTTTTCAGTCTTCTGTGAAACTCTACCTCCCTAAGTGTATCCTTCTTAGCCTGGCCTGCACTTGAGGGCTGTCACATGCTGTAGTGTCCTATAGCTATTAGATCACGAAGAACCAGGAGCCCTACCACCTCTGCGGCTCAGGCATCTATATCTTTGATGACATTTTACACTTGGGTATTGAATGAGTCTCTCTTAGGTATGATTTTGAAAGCACTCATGGGTCCTGAAGGGTTATGCAGACTGTAAGAAAGTCTGCACTGAAATAATAACACGATACCCTTGAAATGTTAAATACTCCTACATACTGGATTTTCAGTAAAATCAAAGCAAACAAATCTTGAAGCTATCTTTCCTGTTAACTAAAAATGACACAAATTTAAATTAATATGTGATATAACAATAAAGTTGCTCAAAGGTAGGATTCATCATGCACCAAGCACTAGATTCTTCATTTAGGCCAGACGTGATTATGTGATAATAGGATAAATGCCCTGCTAAATGCATAAAAATGAAAATGCTCTGTATATCACACAGACATATTACATTTCCAGGGCATTAATTTACTTCATTATGCAATGAAATTATACTTTTTAAGTGAAATCTCAAGAAGAAATCAATTTGCTGAAGGGAACACAAGATATATTCACCTTAGATAAGAATCAACATTTACCACAAGTCCCACATCATGCAATAGCCTTCTCAGGCCCTTTTAAATTAACCAAGCCTAGAAAACTCTTAACAAATCTTGACAAACATTCAAGCATTCTTTCTGTTGATGCAAAGTTTCTTCAGAAGAAGAAGAAGGAAGGAGGAGGAGGAGAAAGGAAGGAAGGAAGGAAGGAAGGAAGGAAGGAAGGAAGGAAGGAAAGAAAGAAAGAAAGAAAGAAGGAAGGAAAGAAAGAAGGAAAGAAGGAAAGGAGAGAGGGGGAGAGAAGGAGGGAGGGAAGGAAGGAGGAAGGTAAAGGAAATAAAAAGAAAAACAGAGAAAGAAAAAAGGCTTGCATAGTCCCTAAGATGTCTAGCCGATCCTGTTATCTGTTAGCTTCTGTCTCTCTCTATTCTATACTCTCCCCACATCTAACCTAAGACTCCATCTTATCAGTCCAATTGGCAAACCTCATTTCAAGTTCACCCACTTCCCTCTATTTTCACAGAAACCTAGACCAAGACTCCATCATCCCGTTCCTTGTCTGGGAAATTGTTTTCTAGTCTGGATTCCAGACAGAATCTAAACTGTATATAGTAGGCAGAGGGATATTTTGGAATGTAAATCTTGTGTTATCACCAATGACGCTCCCAATGACATTCTACCACCCAATACATTCCTGTGATTCTCTAGATTAGTGGTTAACAACCTGTGGGTTGGATATCCTGCCTATCAAATATGGAAATTATGACTCACAACAGTAGTAAAATAACAGTTCTGAAGTAGCTTTGGAATTATTTTATGATGGGGGACACTACAGCATGAGAAAATGGATTAATGGGGTACAGCATTAAGGAATTTGAGTAACACTGCTCTAGATCCTGTGTTCTTTTTCCATCCCTCTTTTTTCATTGATTTTATTGAGCTATACAATTTTCTCTACCCCCTCCCTGCCTCTCCCCTCTCATTCAACCCTCTCCCATGGTCCCCATGTCCCAAATTTACTCAAGAGAACTTGTCTGTTTCTCCTTCCCTTGTAGATTAGATCCATGTCTGTCTCTTAGGGTCCCCATTCTCTAGGTTCTCTGGGGTTGTGAATTTTAGGCTGGTTTTCTTTGCTTTGTGTCTAAAAGCCACTTATGAGTGAATATATATGATATTTGTCTTGGTCTGAGTTACCTCAATCAATATGATGTTTTCTAGATCCATCCATTTGCCTGCAAAATTAAAGACGTCATTTTTTTCTGCTGTGTAGTACTCCATTGTGTAAATGTACCACATTTTTTAAATCCATTCTTCGGTCGAAGGGCATTTAGGTTCTGGTCATGACAAACAATGCTGTTATAAATATGGTTGGGCACATGTCCTTGTGGCATGACTGAATATCCTTTGGGTATATATCTATTGCTGGGTCTTGAGGAAGGTTGTTTCCTAATTTTCTGAGAAATTGCTACACAGATATCCAAAGGGTTTGTACCAATTTTCACTCCCATCAGAAATGCAGGAATATTCCCTTTTCCCCACAACCTCTCCAGCATAATTTGTCATCAGTGTTTTTGATATTGGCCATTCTTACAGGTATAAGATGGAATCTCAGAGTTGTTTTGATTTGCATTTCTCTGATACCTAAGGATGTTGAGCATTTCCTTAAGTGTCCTTCAGCCTTTTTAGATTCCTCTGTTGAGAGTTCTCTGTTTAGGTCTGGACCCCATTTTTTTATTGGAATTATTTGTTCTTTTCATGACCAATTTCTTGAGTTCTTTGTATATTTTGGATATCAGCCCTCTTTCTGATGTGGAGTTGGTGAAGATCTTTTCCTATTCTGTAGGTTGCTATTTTGTCTTGTTGACTGTGTCCTTTGCTTTGTAGAAGCTTTTCTGTTTTAGGGGGTCCCATTTATTAATTGTTTCTCTCAGTGTCTATGCTACTGGGGTTATATTTAGGAAGTGGTCTCCTGTGCCAATGAATTCAAGTGTACTTCCTATTTTCTCTTCTATGAGGTTCAGTGTGGTTGGTTTCGCATTGAGGTCTTTGATCCATCTGGACTTGAGTTTTGTGCATGGTTATAGATATGGATCTATTTTCATTCTTCTACATGTTGATATCCAGTTATGCCAGCACCACTTGTTAAATATGCTTTCTTTTTTCTATTTTATATCTTTTTCTTCTTTTTAAAAAATCAGATGTTCATAGGTGTGTGGATTCGTATCTGAGATCCCATGTTCTTAATGTGTTCTGCTTTCTCGACTTTTACCATAATCAACCTGTTGGTCTGCTTTATTTTTTCAAAACTCCAAACTTATTCCTACTTTAGAGCTTTTAAACACTTTGTTTTGGTGGAATATTTTTATTTGAATCACTTGGGACACACCTCCATTGTTTTTTTCTTGGAAAGATCTCAGACCACACTGTATGCAGTGACCTTTCCAAATCCCTTTCCATTTCTTCGGGGATTTTTATAACAATGACAAGGACATAGCTCACCCATCTACTGTGGTCTCTTTCCCTGGCCCAGAGGCTCCAAGGGATTAATGATTGGGTTTGCTTGTTTGGTATATCTCTAGACACTGTGCTTGGCACTCCCCAGATTCTCCACACCTACTAAATTGATTGACTGGTTGACGTGTGTAGATTCTTATAGATTCCACACTGGGTGATGACATGTTCTTTTCACCTGTGAAACAAGAGATATAAAAAGGCAAATACTCAACTTATTTGCATTGTGTTAATGAGCCCTCACCAAAGACAATTTTCAAAAGAGCACATTCATTAAGAAATGATTGGTCTGTTAAAACCCTTTGAACCACCTCTAGAGGCTTGGGATTGACTGATGACATTTTGTGCGCTTTTATAGAGGTGTTCTCAGTATTCCTGTGTTCTCTCATGGGCAATTTCAGCAATACATGTTACTATGTGACATTTTGATTTTTACTCCATCAAGTACACAAATCAAAAAGGATGCTGCTGTCATAGATGATAGACATTTTTATCAATTCCTGCTGCCAACATTGAAAATAATGTTCGGACACTTCCTCCTGGTGCATATTTAATTCTCTTGATGAATTAAAGTCTAGTTTTGGCCTCTGACAGAATTTAATCTATGCAATTAATGAAATGGGATCCTATGCACTCTTGCTTTGGGATGCTAACAATATTCTTTGTACACTTCCCGAAATATAGATGATAGACAAGCAAACATTCCAGATTACTCACTGTCGAGTTCACTCAATTTCCCATAAATAATGAAGCTCAAGTGAAGTTACACGAATTAGTTGCTCAAATCAGGAAAGTAAGACATCAGTAGCAGAAGGGTTCCTGAGACTCTGCAATACAGTTGAGCCAGTTCGAAAGGATGTGAAGAATGCGGTCTTAAGAGAAGGGGTGAACATCTGCACAGTGCTGTCTCCCCATCTAGCGTCACAGGGGCCCTAATCAGACCATGGGGAAGCAGGCCACTGTGTCACCTACTGATTGCCAGCAGCCGGTAGATTCAGGTCATGTATTCTGGTGTGATCTGTTCAGAGCTGATAGTGACATCCTGAAGCTTCCACTATAAAGGAGACTCTTGCTCCTTCTGGGCTTTCTCCAGTTCCAGGAGACACGATTCTTCAATTCTATACCATTCGTCCTTCCCCACCTCCTGATATCTGCTTCTCTCTCCTTCCATGTCTCATGTGCCCATGATCCAGAGAAAGTATTGGTGTCTCTCTGATACATTCCTCACCTGATCCAGTTCCCACTGTCCTTCCTCTGTTTTCATCTCCCAAATAGGTCTCTATCTGAACTGCTGAATGAATAAGTGAATCAGCATCATCTCTTCTGGGTGCCTTTTGTGAACCAGAATCAAAATCCTCAATTAGTGAGACTCCAGCAGAAAACATCAATATGTCCATTTGGCTTTGTTTACCAAGCACAAAAGCTTTTTACAGAAGAACGTGTTTAAGGATGACCTCAGCTAAGACTCCTAGCAATAGTGGGTAGGTAGCCTGAACTGGCCATCTCCTGTAATCATATTGGTGACTGCCCTAATTGTCAACATAGAACCTTCATCCGGTAGCTGATGAAATCAGATGTAGAGATCCACAGTCAAGCACTGGGCCAAGCTTTGGGAGTCCAGTTGAAGAGAAGGGGGAAGAATTGTATGATCTGAGGTGGAGGAGGGGGAGAGCTCAAAGTCATTACAAGGAAACTCACAGAGACAACTAACCTGGTCTCACAAGAGCACACAGACATTGGACTGACAGTTAAAAACATCTTCATGGGACTGACCTAGACCCTCTACATATATCTCTGAGAGTTGTATAGCTTGGCCTCCTTGTGGGACTCCTCGCAGTCTGACGCTTTGGCAGGCCTTGGGGAATCTATCCCTCATACTGCATTCCCTTACCAAGCCTTTATACAATGGGAGGAGCTTAGCCCTATCTCAACTTGATATGCCATGCTTTGTTGGCATTCATGGGAGGCCTGTCCCTTTCTGAACAGAAGCAAAGGAGGAGTGGATTCTGGGGGAAGGGGCAGAAGGGAGATGAGGGGAGGGAATGGGAGGAGAGGAAGGAGGGGAAACTGCAGTCAGGGTGTAGAATAAATGCATAAATTAAATTAATTAATGAGTTTGTTTTCGAAAAGGAACTTGCTTTGCTGTTATGAGCCTTGAGTCCATAACACGTATCGGCGAATCAATCCCACACCAGTTATGTTTTAAGGGGTTATTTATTTTGGGGGGTAAAACTTACATACACCATAAACCGTCAGGAAGGGAGCCTAGTCGCTGGAGCAGAAGCTGGGAGCAGGAGCCTGGAGTAGGAGCCGGGAGCAATCACCAGAACCAAGAGCCGGAACCAAGAGAGCCTGATCTGGATCTGCTTCTCTTTTTAAAAGAGAAATATACCACGCCCCAGTGGGCTGGTATTTTAGCAGCTATTGGCTGACGGAGCGGAAGTCGCTCCCCGCTGCACTGTGGGCTTGTATTTCAGCGACTATTGGTTGAGGCAGCGGAAGTTACTCCCACAACAAACACGTTCATGCAGGAAATGTCAGTGGTCAGAAGTCTCTGGAAAAAAGCAACGGCATAACCTCCAGGGTCCAAGCAGGAGATGGAAGAGCAGGGTTAGTGAGAATAGGAAATGTCTTTGCCTTGCTCTCTCTTTAAAGAGTTGCCTCTGACTGACGTGCCCCCAGGACAAACCTCCTCCTTCCTCTTGCCAGTCTTGGTCATGAACTTCTTCTTTACTTGGAGCCTTCCTCTAGCCACTACCCGACCATCCGGACTGAAGTGCAGCAACTGCTCCTCTATTAAAGCCACCCGTAAATCATCGGCCTTTGAATATGCTTGCAGCGTCCTGTACTTGTCGGGCAATGATTCTCATCCTGGTACCCTGCCGAATGGCCAAGACCCTGAGATGAAGCTGGGGAGATGGAAAGAGAAGTCACCCCAGTGTCTACTTCGGGGTATGCGCTTGTTCGAGGTAATCAACACCTGGCATCACTCGGGTTAATAAGCTTGTGGGATATTTTGCACAAATGTTTGCCTCCTTTTGGTGTGATTGTACTGTGATTTATGCCTGTATTCCGAAGGCAAATGAAGGGCAAAGGAGCACAATTAATCTTTGCCTATTTAGCTTTTTTTTTATTAAGTACCCATTATGGTGGGTGGAATATTGGGACAGAGGAGAAATAAGCAAAAATGATTTAGCAGTCAGTTAAAAGGACTCCAGAATAAAACAAAGCTGAGTGTTGAGTCGGGCTTTCCATTTGAGGCACACTGAGCAGGGAGGCCTCAGAGAATGGGTATACATTGAGTTAAGGGGAATTGGGAATGGGTTAAGAGGGCCACAAGCCATTCACATCCCATAATGGGATTCCTCCTCCTGGAGACCGTATGTAATCATGCAGGCATGTATTCTGTGGTCATATGGACTCAGCAGAGGAGACTGAGAGAAAGAGCAATCTCTATTTGGAATTTGTTGATCCTAGGTAGTTCAGTGCCCTACTGTGCTCAGTCTAGCCGCCAACAATTGTTTAACTAAAGTTGCCAGTGTAATAGTGAGCAGAAACAGGAAGGGTAAAGGTCTTGAGACTAGCACAGCACAGCATGTGCCGTGCGTGTGTGTGTGCGCGCGCATGCACGCATGTGCACATGTGTATGTGTTTCACTTAAATCAGGCTGTTGTGAACCATGCATCTTGACAATTTTCATACTACCCTGCAGCCCAGTGATTTCCACATAGCTCAGGCTGTTGTTCACACTTCCTTGAGTGTGGATTTTACCCAGGACCTGAGCCGAGCAGAGCAAGAGAACCTTTGATAAGCACAGATATGGTTGTCTTTCAGGCTGGAAGGAGTTACCGGTGGCCCCTGATTCTCATAAGACTGGAAAGCTCGGCAAGAGGACAAGGATCTGAAAGAGAAACTCTGCCTGGAAGGCTATTTGTACCGACGAGAAACCCATTGACACTCAAGAGGCCTTCACTCTCTTCACTGGCTACTGAAATAACTCAGCTTACCCTTTTTCTAGTCAATTTAGACTCAAATTGATCAATTCATGGGCTGTACTTGTAGAGAAATGTGACATCTTTACAGATTTCTCTTGCTCTTTGAGTGTGTTCATAATTTCTTTGAAAGTGGATCATCTGGGATCATTGGTTTAGACTTCATATTACTCTATGCATTTTCTGTTTCATCTTATTACAAAATTTCAAAAATAGTAGGATTAATAATCTTAGGCTGTGCCCTTAATAAATTCAACTTCTTTGAAACAATATGCTTCCTACTTAAAAGTCATTTAATATAATCCTCCTGTGTATTCAACCTACTCAACCATCCTCTCCTTAGTCACTGAGAATCTTACAAGCTTGTTAATGCTACTATTTTACCACCTTTGAATAAAAACAGAGATGCATCCCATTTTATTCTGTAATGTATTATATTGAAAAGCTTCCTGAAGAGGAATCAGAATGATGGAATCCAACTAAGGCTTGGGGGCTGGGCTCTAGCAAAGAAACCATGCAAGGTGACCTACTTTGTCTTTAACCAGGAGCTGGGAGAATGAAGGCGGGAGTTGAAGGGTGATCCTGCTAAGTCATTTCTTCACTCCGTCAAAGAAAGGTATTTCCTTCCTCTGGTAACTCCCTAGTACCCATATTAATAACACATACAAGGCTTGGTTGCTGGAGCTGGCCCGCACCTCATTTCTTTCTTGCAGCCCTGAAAGACAACAATTCATCTCCTGCTGCACCAAAGGCAGAACAAACTTGGTTCTTTGCATATTTAACTTGTGTGGCATTTATGATCAATTCCTGGGAAGGAATTTCTAAGTTCTACTGATCGGTAGAAATTGTTCTATGGACGTTTCTAAAGAGAAGAAACACCCATAAATGTGCTAGTGGCTAATTTTGGGGGGTGATTAGTACCCGGAAATCTAAACCGTGTTCTAGCTTTTCCTTTTCAGTTGATGATGGCCCTATGAGCATGGCCAGAAGAGCAAAACCTTGTAATAGTTTAAACCTCTCTGATTATAGGAATAAATAAAGCGACTGTTTGATTTTGTAAAAAATAAAGTAAAAGAAAAAAGAATAAAAGCCCTTCTTCTTTTGCTGATGGCCTTTCACTCATCCTGAGATGAACTCCTCAGAGACTTACACACAGGAATGTGAAAATGGGCAAAGCAGAGACTAGCTCTTTCCACAGTCCCTGTGCACTGTCCAATTTACATCAATGTTTCACGATTCTGGGTGATCTATAGTAATACCATGAAGGCGCTGCTAAGGCTTGACATTGTTGTTACCCTAAATATTGAGGGGAAAACAGTTTCTTTGAGGTTACAAGCTCCACAAGAGCATCCCATAATTATCTCCACTTCTTAAGTCCCATTTCAATGGATATACTTTTGGAGTTCAATTCATTCTTTCTTCCAAATTGTATTTATGTATCCTTTTAGGTATTTTTGTTGTCTTACTTATTCCCCCATCTCCTCCTCCTTCTTTTTCTTGATATAAGCAGTGGCAGATTAGTACAGATGCCTACTAAATGTAGACCAAATACATAAATTCAAACCCAGACATGCATACACCCAGCACTGGTATTACTTCAAGACTTATAATAGATGACCATCATCCATTGTTTAAGGCAGACTTACATTTTTTATTGTACTTTACTTATAAGTTGATTACCCAGTAAAGATTATATTTAATAAAGCAATAAAGTCTTTTCCTGACCATAGAGCCTTTTTTACTTGATTTTCACAACAATCCAGGGATACAATCTAGAGCAGCAAGTCCCAAGCTGAGAGTCGTGATCCCTTTGGAGATCAAATGAACTTTTCATGGGGATATTACATCAAATATCCTGCATATCAGATATTTACATTATGGCTCCTAACAGTAGCAAAATACAGTTATGAAGCAGCAATAAAATAATTTTACAGATGAAGGTCACCACAATAAGAAAAACTGTATTATAGGGTCACAGCATTAGGAAGGTTGAGAACTACTGATCTAGAGTATGAATCCTTGGGGCAAACATTTCAGGTTCCCTAGGCATTCATAGGCTGTGTAATGCTCCTGTGTCAGTGAGTTACATTTGGTATTCCCCAATTTTTATGCAAAATTTCTTTGATTCTCTTTTACTCATTCTGGGATGAATTTAGATTTTAGAACAAAATGGATGGTCCTTTGAGGGTAAATACAACTCTGTTATTCAAGCATGACATGCCATATGGAGAGACAAAATTCTGGATGGCTTGTATCCTTGCAAAAAGTCTTGCCTCTTCTTCAAGCTCAGCATTTGTGTTGTATAGTTTGTTTGAATCTACCTGTAGGACCAGTTGGAATTGAGGGGTAAATTAGTCAAGCAAAGACTGGGAATATGCCTTAAGCAAAGATGGTGGTTCTAAGAATTCTGACCATGACCTGGTCTTGACCAGACCGTGTAGCTAGAAGCTCAACAATCGGGAATCTTTGGATAAGAGAAACTTTTGCAGATATCCGTTTGCACTAAAGAGTTCTCTAGACTGGGGTCTAGAATTCATTAGAGAATACATGGATTGTAAGAGGAGGAGTTTTTGCAAAAGGTAAGCATCAACTAGCTAGCAATAGATTATATATTATTTGGCAGGCAGAATAGTCCAAAATCATTGCTGCCAGTGTCAATTCAGCCCTAAAGATGAAGATTCATGGGGAAAGCTTAGCTCAACAACATGGTTATAGGGAAACAACTCCTGATAGCATCTCAAATGAGAGCATGACAGAATCATGGACTGAGCCGGGTAGAGAGTGTAGGTAAAGGAATATAGGCAATCTTAATGCTCAAGTATAGGAAGATCCTGCCTCAGTTTTCAGTCTATAAACCCTGATGCTGTCCTAACTGGTAGTGCTTCATGTCTGCACTGCAAGAACATCCCTAAGCAGCTTTTGTTAGATCACCAGCAAGCTACTTCTAAACCAATCTGCCAACAAAGGATGGCTTCTCCCAGCAGTTAGACTCTGAGTTAAATTTCTACCATTTCCTGAAAAAGTCTTAGCTATCAAATACTTGTAGGTCAACCTTGTCATAGATGCAGTCATTTTCATGATCAGTGTAAGAACTGTTACACAGAAATAGTACGTGACTTGTCCGAGATAAATTAATCCCAGGGATGGGGACACACTGAGACACCTAGTGCCACTGGCCTTCTACTCTTGCTTTCTTTCCCACTTCAGAAATGGCATTTCAGGTCATCATGTTTGGTGATCTGACCAAGTTATTTCATCCTTTTACTTGTTGATCCTAGAATAAACTTACATGTAGCTCACTCCTCGTGACATTTTCCCTCGTTTAAAAACCTGAAAGAAATAATCACAATATTGGAATTTCTAATAAAAGAATCAGCAGGCCAACCTAATTGCAGAAGGTCAATTAAACATCATACTTGGCAGCTGAAGCAGAGCGCCATCTTCTATAAGATACAGCAATTACATGGTTAGTTTGACATGTAACCAGGATTCAGTAACTCAACATGCAATCCCATTTCTTCGACTTTTAGCTTGTTACTTTAACCTGAGTTTCATGAGGATTCATTTGTAGGTTAAATTTTCGTCCTAGGTTGCTTTGGAAACCACACAGTTGAGTATGATTCAATGATACATTTAATGTAGTCTGACTCTATTCTGTGGTTATTCTACCAAAGCTGTCTTTTGGTTAATTCTTGACTTGGTATCCAACTAGGAAGACATTGAATGAATGTCCTTATGAAGAAAATAGCCAAGTAAAACCTCTTTCAAGTGAATGAAGAAAATTTTCATTTCCTTAAAATGGTTCTGAAAGAGCAGAGTTTTATAAACATTACCCGGAGAGGTGATTAAAACAAACCAATTCCAAGGCTTCTGAAAAACACACTTGGTAAACATCTAGTCCGCAACTCTGCATTTTAATAAATATACACTAGTGAATTTTAAAAATGTGGTCTACAGAATATATTTGGAAATGACGACATATTAAATACATGTCAAACCCTCTCCATTGCCTTCCTTGCACAGTTATGATTATTAAGCTAAGATGGATAAGTGATCTTAGACAATGGGGATTCACTTTATAGTCTCAGTTAGAAAAAAATCACTTCCTGAAACTATAACATCTTAAGCTTAATCTCTATTTAGACAGAAGCCCAGAACCTGCTGCCCATTCCTTTTGAAATCTAGCCATCCTTAACCATGTACTTCTCTAGATGGAAAGTGAGTGCTTATAGCTTCTCTGTATCTCTCCAGGTTATGTGGACCCCTCTGTCTGCCACTGGGGGGTTGATTTCTGTGTCTAGAGTAGTTAGGCACATCCAGAGGTCCTGAGACATTGTACAGGTTTCTGGATAGCAATTGGAGTTAACAGGGAGTGTTAGAAAGACTATGGGGGAAAAGAGATTTTTCTTTAAAAAAAACCAAAACAAATATCACAGAATATTACAAAGCTTCCATATTCAGCAATATCTGATCTCACTAATAGAAAGAAATAAGACTTACAACATGGATTTAGGGGAAGACTCATCTGTCTTTTGAACATATAACTGTGATGCATAAGAAAAAATTCATTTTCAGAGCCCAGCAATCACTGAGACAAGCTAAATAATGGTATTCATCAAAGTGTTCTAGCCTGGAGTAGCTGTCTTCTAGGCCAGACCCTGCTCAACCGTCACAAATAAGTGGTCCCCAGACCCATCTTTTGAGCAGAGACACTCCTGGCTCAGTACATTTGAAACTTTTACTTAAGTGATTTTTGCAACCAGACTAATGAAAGTTCTGCTCTTAGAGTCCCCAAAGCCTCCATTCTGGGTTTGCTCAGCACCTAGGGTTGGTCCATGGTGGTCTTGGACCCCCTAAAGTAGGATCTCATGGACCCTAAGAAATGATTGTGCTATAATAACTTGTAACCCCAAATACTACACTGGCCCAAAGAGTTTTCTAGAGTGTTCTTTTGTGCACTAATCCCAGAACTCATCGAGACTGTTACCACAGAACTTTCTTACATTCAAAGTAAGATTTTAAGATACTGAATATTACAAGATCTTTGGTGCTATTATGCCAAGGACAATAGGCCCTCTCAACTAGTCTTATGCCATTTTCAATGCCCTTCAATGCAAATCATAGAGCTAGCACCTCTCAGAGAATGTTAAACCAGAGAGCAAGGCTTCCCAAGTTGAATCTAACCCAGCCTCAGCCTTGCCTATTAGGTGACCAGGGACTAGGTAAGTACGTAGGGTTTTTGTAGAGCATGCATTCCTACAATAACAAATTGGCTTAAAAACTTAGGATGCAGAAGAAATTATATTCATATAAACATCTGGACATTTTGGAGAAGGGCGCTTCATTTTGCAACATGAAAATAAGATTACAAAGACGATGCCTACTTACACTGGCTTCTGAGGCCTCTGTCTAGTAATTACCTCAGGGAGCGTGTTCATTCTCCCCTGTCACTTGGGGTCTCCATCTGGAATTGGGAATCGTTGCTTCTTTCTTCATCTTCCAGAAGAGAGAAACTGAAGCCATGATTTGGTCAAGGTCAGCAGTGGGCTGTTGTCAGAACTAACCAAACTTTGTCAAAGGCAATCTTCTTTTTTTGTTCTTTGAAAAACTTACAGTGTTGTGAACCCAATGTGCATGAAAGACATTGATATATTTTTAAATATATTGGTCATTGATAGGTTGTAGTATTTCACTGGAGAGAAGAGAGGCTGAATACGATAGAATCTAGAAGTGAGTGTGACCGCTGTCTGAGCTGTGTTTGTGTGTGCGTACGTTCATGCACATGTTTCTATATGTAAGCATCATGAGTCTAGATTTCTGAGTTTCACAGTAAAAATGCACCAAAGCCAGAGAAATAAAGCAAAAACAGTGACTGTTCGGAGCACCGAGTATTTATTTTCCTATTTTCCAATTTGGTACAATATAATAATGCTCATTAAAACACAAGTGTGACCCACCTAACCTCAGCCCTTTCCTTGGGAAAAAAAAAATCATGCGTCCTTAAGTGTTTCTATCATTCAAGTGAAAATCTAAGCAGGCTCAACATCTTTCCACTCGCAGCTGCCTGCAGTAACGGATTACGCCTTTGAACTTGCCAGTAAACTTCACGGTCCTCGTATAAATATCAGACTTGTCAAACTTGCTTTCCAAGGCAGACGGGTAATGAAAGGCTTATCTGTTTGGGGAGTAAGTTAATGCCTCAACTTCACCTCAAAGTCCGATCCTGAGGAAGTTTCAATTCTAGAGAAGTTCCTGTCAACTATCGGGGTCATCTCTGGCTAGGCCTGGAGGCTGCGTCCACTGAAGTTTGGGCCCACTGTTCTCCCCACCTTCCACAGAGCCTCGAGCACACTGATGAACTCTGTGCCTTCCTTTGCTCTTCCCTTCCTTTTGAGTCAGGGTACCTGACGATCAAAGAATCCAAAGGCATGAGGTACCGCAGAAAGAAATCAGTGTGGATGTGCCAGGGTCACTCCAGGGACCTAGGGGGTAGCCAGTGCTGTGAGGTGAATAGTCAAACACTACCCACCTGGTTCAATTCGGGGCTCAGGCTGCCTTCCCAATGGAACCAAGAGCAATTTTTCTGTGTCTATAACTGGACAACTAACAGTTTCTCCTTTTCTAAAAAATATATATGTATGTGTGTGTGTGTATATGTATGTATATATACAAGAAATATCCCATAAATTCATATGTGTATATACATACATATATACATGTGTGTATTTGTATGTATATTGTATATATGTATATATGTGTGTATGTGTACGTATATGTGTATATATATGTGTGTGTGTATACACACACACACACACACACACACACACACACACACACACACACACACATATATACCAGAATGGATCTTTCATCTGATAACAATTTCCACCACCATTTTTCAGCATCAGATTGCGGGGCACAAAAGAACATGTTACAAATTTGAAGGAGAGCCTTATTTAAAATATGAAGAATGGCTTTTTGCGCCGGCAGCCATCCGTTTTCGCTCCTCCCAAGCATTCACATCATGTTTTCATAACACAAAGCTTGCCTCACTCTCAGATGTCTTGTTAACTTCTTAACAACCCCCACACGGTACTGACCGCTTGGGCAACATAAAGAGCCCTCCATGGGAAGATGGGGGGGGGGGCGGGAGTTGGGCTTTGTTTTCCTCGTAGGTAGTTGAGGAATGAGCTTCTAATGAGAAACTTCTGGACTTCTTCAAACATGAAACTCTGTGATCTCAAGTTTCTGCGGCATGCCCCAGAGAAAGGGTTGTGGGTTTTAACGTATGCAGTGGTACTGGCTAAGGGGAAATACAGGAGCAATTGTGGACCCCCAGAGCCGCCCCCTTGGAGCAAATCTTTCTACCAGGGCCTTAACAGAGACATCAGACCTCTTGTGCTTGCTCCACCCCAACACCCCTAACCACTCCCAGATCTATGACCAGCTGTATTGTAGTTAAATTTCAAAATCCTCATTTGGCAGTGTCGTACAGTGGTGCGGTGATGGTTATAAAGCCCGCGGCGCGCGTTGGAAAGTGGCAGGCACAGATACACGCTTTAAAAAGGCATAAAACAATCGAAACACATTACCAATGCGAGACCCAGTGTTAACCACATTCACATGAGTTGTATGCTTGTGCCAATAAACCAAAAGTACCAGATGTAAAATAGGCCTGTAAAGTTTCTATCCGCATTATCATCTACTGTTGTTATGTTCAAACACCAGCGAACAAAGGTGACATCTTTCTTTAAACGAGTAAAAGCAGTGCACACCACTCCAGCACATGTACATTTGCAGTACACCATGTAGGTCGATACGCATACACCACATCATGTATTGCTATACATAGTATGCCCAGGTACATAAGTCCATGGACATGTGTTTCTATAGAATAGTTACAATGACATTGATTGCTGGGGAAATTGAATGAGACTCTGGTTTCCCCCTTTGACTTACATCAAAGAATTTTTTAAACTTATGTTAAAGAATTTGGAAAAGCCCATGTTCCCCAGACTTGTCCCGTGAGACTGTTCTAGAAAGAGAACTGATGTTTTGTGGGAAAGTTCTCTGATGTTTGTTCAGCCAGTGCACCCCATCCATTCTTCAGACAGAAGCATCTGGATATTCCCCCAGAGACTCCACCTGCTGATCAAGACACTTTAACTCAAGGATGAGTACAGAATCCAGGCCTGGATAAGTTGGTCACTTGGTACCAAATTGTCTCCAGTTAGTTTTCCTGGGTTGCCGTATAGGCCAAATCAGTACCGTCTGTTGGGACCTAATCAGTTTTGTTTTTCCTCACAGTACTGGAGACTGAAGCTAGTGTCTCACACATGCTGGTGTGCATGCAGTCAACTGCTGAGCTACAGCCCCAGCCCTGGTGTTGAACCTCATTAGAAACTTTGGGAAGTTGGGGGTAGTGGAATATGTCTGTAATCCTGGCACTTGGGAGGCAAAGCAAGCGGACAATTGAGTTCAAGTTTTCCAGGCTGGGATCTAGTAGGAGGAAGGAAGAAGAGAATGGAAGGAAAACGAGGGAAAGAAGGAAGGAGAAAGGAAGGAAATAAGAAAGACATGAAGGAAGGAAGGTAGGAGGGAGGAAACGAGGGGGGAAGGGACAGAAGGAGGAAGAGAAGAAGAGAGGGAGGTAGGGAGAGAGGGAGGGAGGGGAGAAAAGAGTGAGGGATGAAGGAAAGGAGGGAACATTTAGAAAATACGACGCTTTCCTCATAAATCCCGAAGCTGTGAATGAGCTTTGCTGTTACTAATGTGGACGTCTTAGGAGGATGGGCCACCCAACCAACCATGGAGCTGACTCGGGGAGCACAATTAAAGCCGGAAGAGGAGTCACCCATGAAACCATCATTAAAGTGTCTGACTACAGTGCCTGGAGCTGGTCCTTCCATGGCCTTTGCAGTTGATTTGATAAATCAGTTTTTAATGCATAAGTGCTATGTTGTGTTAGGTTCTCAATTGTTGGCTGGAATGGAGAATGAATGCTGGTTAAAGCATTTTGGTTGAGTAGGTTCTCGTCAGTCTTCTCGTGATAATCGGTGAGACGGAGATTACCGTCATTTATCAGATCCTAAGTATCTAAGGATTAGAGGACACAAGTAAGTTCACCCATTTGCCTAAGACCACCCAATAATGAAGTCATAACTCAAAAACTTGGTTTTCAATATAGGTAAACCTAGGGTTTAAATGTGACTTTAAATGTAAATATCTTTGGAAGGAGAAATAATTTATTCAAGCTATAAATAATTTAAACCTCAATTAAGTAAAAGAGCTATGTGTACTCTCAGTTCAGAAATGAACTTCAAAGGAAGAGGCAGATGGAAGGAGGCCAGATGTGAATTTGTATAAGGAACACCGGGGAGAAGCCACAGCGAAGAGTTGACATTCACTGAAGACACATGTATGAGGCTGGCTTCATTCTCTGCCAAGTCCCATGAGATAGATAGATCTTCTCTGTGTTTCACTGTAAAAACAAGGTGTTCAGAGGGGGAACGGGAGACCCAGCAACACACAGCCTGCAGATGGAGGCAGCCTTCTGCATCTGATTCTCGCCTGGTGTACACAGACAGGAGGCAGGACGGCATTGCCTGTGTTGGCAAATATTCATTAACTGTTTTGGCCATGAACTCTTGAATTCCACAGCATCGGGAAGTTGGTCTGAGACGGCATGTAATCAGACAAACGAGTTCACGTTTGAGACTTTAAGGAGAACCTGCTGCTGTGTAGAAACACGGCATACACTATCCCCTCCCACTTAGAGATCTAGAAACAGGTGGACATTCTGCAGGAGATGCAGACTACAAGAGCTCTCACTATTGAAAACTTTACCTCCCAGACGCTGAAACCCAAAGATGCTTCTGGTGTAGAGGGTAAAGAGAAAATATGCCAGAAATAATTTGTGTCCAAACTGCTAAAGACATTATTAGTTGTTTGATAATTATAGACTCTGTGCTACAGAACCTGGGGTATTTGGAAGGGCTCTCAGTAATGATCTTTCATGACTCTCGAGAATTTGGATAAGTTCTGAAAAAGAGCACAGCTGGCCTGTGGGAAGGTGTCTTTGGAGGTGACACACCTGAACTGTGATCTTCAAATCTTCAGAGAGCTCATTGATAAGGAAAGGGACAAAAGGTCACCTCCAATACCCCTTTAAGCCCTGTGTATTTGAGTGGCCCCGTTGTCGGCCCATTTTAAATGGTCCGTGGCTTTTAGACAGTTCTAAAAAGATCTTTGTCTAAAAGGAGTCTTTAGATGGTCCTGTATGACCCTACCCTAATTTCCCAGTGACACTGGGCTGGCTTCTCTTTTGTGGCAGAGGTCACACAAGAATATCTTAAAAGGAGATGAAAGGAAGGTTGAAGAAATGAAGAGAATGTAATTCTCTCAAAGCCCTACCATAGAGCTACCTCTGTGTGCTAAGAATAATTTCACATTATAGATGCCTGCTACTTTCAGGGCTTTTATGTATAAATAGTAACTTTAGAGGAACTTGTATTTGGTCATTTTTGCTCCCTGTTAGCACTGCCCAACTTATTAGACCTCAGATCTCCAGCCAGGACTTTCTTGGACCTAACAGAATAAAAAGGGAGAATGATCCAATCCATTTAAATACATTATGTGTATATATATATATATATATATATATATATATTACATTATAATGGATTTTATTATTTATAAGAGTGTACAGGCAAGAAGGAATATTGCCTAAAACTTTTGAAATTGTCCCATTTAATTATAAAGACAGTCTCCAGAGAATAATTATTACTTCATAAATGGGCACAGAACTTCCTACAGGTGTCTTCCAAATTTTGGGAATCATCGCCTAGAATCTCAAGTTGTTGTTTTTGTGTTGCGTGGGTTCTCAAACCTGAAGGAATTCTAACTGAAGCTTGCAGTTCATTTCCCTGTTTCATTCCTGTGAAACAGGAAAAGGAAGTGAATGAAGATGTGGATATCTGAATCTAAACAAAGGGACTTCTTTGTTAAATAGGACACTTGCTTACACCAGCCTGGGCGCATCTGAAAAACAATTTGTTGCTAGAAAGAAGATGTCTTCGGCCACTTCTGGGGAAATGATTTATTATTTGAAGTGTGTGTCAGGTGTTTCTTGGCATGTCACATTTTGATCACGGTTTTACTTTTGTTTTCCCAGGGGAAGAGCCAAGAGTCCCAGGGCTGTAAATGGGGAAATATCTTGCCATCAAATCGTAGCGTAGCGTCTGGCAGATCCACACTGGTATAGACAAGCACTGACCCAGCACAAGCTCTGATGCAGATGAGTCTCTGCGTTGAGGAGCAATGGCCCAGCCATCTCCTACTTTCTCTATGTGAATTTTGAATTTTGTATCATTCATATTTTGGTTTTCCTTCATTTGAGAGGGTAATGGAGAACGGGCTGTAATTGTATTCAACTCAGTGCTTTTCGGGCTTGAGGTCATTAGCTGGCTATTATTTCTTGGCATTATAAATTTCCCTACTCCTGTGATGAGTGTCCTTAGATTCCGCATATGCCTGGACTTTTTAAAATTTGAATTTAAGAATTTCCCGAATACTCTTTAGAAAATAAAGATTAATAAACTGTGCCCTACATTAGATAAATCAAGCATGGATAATTACATTCATTTTAATAATTTGCCTTTAGAATAGTCTTCCATAAAAATAAATCAAAAGTACTTAGATTTGATTACTAATCGGCCTTTCTCATACACAGCATACAATAAAATGTAATTTGCTTAAAAATCAATACTTTAATGTGAACCCATTCTGGAATACCAAAGCATATAATACAAGTGAGCAATATCCTTTGGATGTTTCCTGCAACCTGTATTTTGTCCAAGATATTTTCTGTGGTGTTTCCAGGCCTGGAGCTTCCTTTAGTTGTAAAATAAGACCTCAGTTTAATAATCATTTTCTGGGAAAAATAAGATTGGTATCTACTTTTTAATGTACCAGTCACAATAGTAAATAGATATCTCAAATTATACACCTTACTTTCTTTTGTTTTATAAAGTATGAATGTAATTATATTTCATATACATTATATACATATCTATTGATCATGTTGGCCTTTATATATATACATATATATATATATATATATACCATTTTTCTATGAATTAATACCCTCCATCTTCACATATAAAGTATTCTTAAAAGCTGGGGGGTGAAAGTGGCCCATGCCTTTAATCCCAGCACTTGGGAGGCAGAGGCAGGCAGATTTCTGTGAGTTTGAGGCCAGCCTAGTCTACAAGAGCCATCTCCAGGAAAAATCCTGTCCCAAAAAAACCCAAAATTAAATAAATAAAATAAAAATAGATAAATAAAAACAGAAAACCAAGCTCCCCACCCCCAAAAAACAAAGCATTCTTAAAACTGACAGCGTAACATCAGTATATAGGAAACATGCTACGCTATTCAGTCTGAATTTACATTTAGTAAACAATATTATAGTCTTAGTTTGGGAGTATTCAAAATAGTTTCCTTATTTTTTTGAAGTCACATGAGAACTCTTTAAACTCCGCCAGAAGATATTGACAGATGTTCAGGTCTTTCAACTTTCAAAATTCGAGAACAAATTATATTAGCCTCACATAGCTTTGAATATTCTATAGTCTTTGCTAAGTGTTTTGGCAATTTCTACTGCCTTTAATTATGTGTAACTTGCTGTATATACAATGAACTTTCATTTTGATTGTATTTTCTATCACGATTTTATTGGAAATAATGAATTTTAATCTTTAGTGAAAACCCAACTGCAAGTGGAGCCACTGTTGCCAAAAATCTAATTAAGGTGACAAGAGAAAGAAAGTCACCTCCGTACACAGCTGATCTCACATATGTGCCTTCAGAGATCACCGCTTCGCAGCGACTCCCTGCTTGGTACTGAGTGGAACAGAAGACCCAACTTCTCAGTGATGTTTTTAAAAAATGAAATAAAACTTGTACCTTATACTTGGGTGTTTCTATTTTCAAACCCCTTTAGCCCCTTCCCTATATTTATTATTAAAACTTCTATGAATTTTTCAAGGCTCCTTTATCCTCTGGCAGAGTAATTCCTCTCTCCTGTAGCTTCTAGTGCATGTTTATTGCATGTTTCCTTATGCATTTGTCTTATTTGTTCTACTAAGCTGCAATTATTGAAACATGCGTGGAGGCCCACGCTTCTCCATGCATGCTTAGCCTGGCTTCTGGTGGGAGCCCACTGCCCATCCCTGCAATGTTCTGGGAGTTTCATCAAAATTCACTCAATGCAGATGATCGGTGTGATTACGACTCTGTCTTATTGCATAGTCATATTCCAATGTTATCAAACATCGGAACTGAGAGAGCTCTAATTCATGTAATATTATTTTCTGGAAAATAACATGGAAAATATTTAGTTATATCTCTGTATCGTCCCAGCAAATGGTACACCCAAGGTAGCCCTGAAGATGCAACCTAGTGCAGAAATAAGTGACTACTCAGCTCGTGGCCTCTATTTATGGGGAAAAAAAATAGAACCTTGAAAGTTGTTGAAGGTCACATGCAAGTTTATGTCATAGTCAGTGTCCCCAAATTATGAGCCCTGCTCTTCCCCGCCCTCCTCACGATACACTGCCCTATTCAGATACTTTCAGTCCTCCAGCTACTTCTATTAGGCCGCCGTTCCAGCATCTTCTTATGGCCTCTCGGGTCTGACTCAGATCTCCAGGTGGCAAGCCTCTGCATTAGTTTCTCTTTGCTCGGGTTGAGAAATTAAAAACACGTTGATAATTCCTTGCTGTAAAAATGCAGAAATTAAGGCAGTGGGGCTAGCTGATGGTTAAGGGCTTGCCTTACACAGAGTAGGACTTGAATGTGACCACTGGAACCCACATAAGAAGCCAGGCATAGTCCCTTACACGTGGAATTCTAGTACTGGGGAGAACAAGACAGGAAGGCCGCTGGGGCTTGCTAGGCAGCCAACCTAGACGACTTGGTGAGGCCCAGGTCATGGAGGAGAGCGACCTCACAACAAACAGAAGACAGCATGGCTGTCCTCTTATAGGCACATGCACAAGCATGCACAAACACCTGCACACGTGCGTGCACACAAAGTAGAAATTGAATCTGCATGGATTTCCACATGTGTACTTTTGCTGCAAGCAAACCCCTGTTAGTGGATGGCTGGCAGCCCCTCGCCAAGTGCTGAGTGCTCCATGAGTTTCAGGAAGGAGACATTGAATTCCTTCTTAGAACAATTTCCTGGCTTTTGTTTCCCCTGTTTTTAATCTTTCTGCTTTCTCTGTTCTTTATATGTAGTTAACAGTGACTGATTGCCCACTATGCATACAAAGAATGGCCTTTTCAATTCCATTCCTTACAGAATTTAGATCCATGGGGATCATACTGAGGACTCAGTAGAGTGTGTGTTGTGGACCCAAAGTGCCCAGGTTCCAATCCAGGCTGTCTTGAATTAGCTGTGCAAATAACAATACTTCCTTCCTGTCTATTGTGAAGAATGAGCTAATACATGAGTTAGCTATTCTAATTGGCCTATTACTGTAAATTCACCTATAAGTGTAGACAATCTCTACTTGTGGGGAGGGCCATAGACTTGAATCTAGCAGATCACGAAGAGTATAACACTGATTAACAAAACAACATCATTTGCATTGACTTCACCTATAAGCAAGCAAAAAGCATTCTCTGTAAGTAGAAATTAAAGTGAATCATAGAAGTCTATTGTTAAATTAGCTTAGCTATTAGAGTGTGTGAATTGTAAAAGACTACAGCTACTTACTACCATCAAATCACAGTAGAATATTTAGCAAGAGGCTAAATGATAAGGAAGAAGACAGTTCCTACACAGGGTGTAAGAATTCCTCAGGGCAGTATGAGTCTCTTTGAAACCAAACAACAGTAGGGGAGGAAGATGTAAGGACTCCATAAATAAGGAAACCCCTTTGTTTAATTCAAAAAGAGAGAAACAAAATGACCACCAAGAAATACCTATAGTTAGCAAAGCTGCTTATGGTATCTGAAAGGAAGCACGGTGAGGAGTCAGTCTGTAGTAGGAAGACACAAGCTCTCTCAGGGAGTCGTACAGACATGTTCAAGACATCATGAAGGAGCCATTGGGGGTTTAAGCAAGGAAACTGTAGAAGTTATGAGTTTTCGTGTTTTCTCTTACCAGTGGGCAGCTTCCCTATTTGTTACCTGTTCTCTCCTTAAACCATCCTGCTACATGCATACATGCATGTGTGTGCATATATGTACACACACAAGTATACACACACACACACTGGTAGATGATTGCATAGGAGCCTCATGGATTCATAAAATAAAGAAGAAAAACTATCATAATAAGTAAGGGCAGATGTTTCTGAGGGTTTATTTTTTTAACGTAAATAACACAAGCTTGAATTTTAAGTTACAGTGTTTATTAAATTCCTGCCCTTGCCTCAGCAGTGGCTTGTGTAGAAAGTCAAGCCTCCTGAAACTTTGGAACCGCCAAGGGAGCCATGCCCAAGAGGAACTATGAGAACCTGAACGCCTCAATAAAAGAAGGCATTGGTGGGAAAAGAGGGCGTATCCCACCGGTATTCCGAATTCAGCTTCTTCCAGCTCTGACTGGTTTTGCCCTTTCTCCCTGCCTCTTCTGCCTCCCTCCCCAGCACACACATGTGCATACTTTAGATGATACATCTGCAAAACATTTGGTCACCAGGAGACTCAAACACACTGAGTCAAGTGATTGCCAAGAAACCTGATTTCCACTCTCATCTTCTATCAGGGGGACCTTGTGATCATCCTGGAATGGTGAAGAGAAACAGACAAGTTTAGGATCCCGAACGAGGCCGTCTCCAGATCCCTCCGCCGCTTCTCACTCTAGTTTGAAATATGACGGCAAAGAGAAGCAAATGGGTTTCTTTCAAAAGAGCGAGATTGGCTCCTGACGAGCGTAGGGGGAAGTGAGAGTGGACGGTTCGGACTTCTCGGCTTATGTTTCATGCTATTTTCCAAAGGATGAAAAAAATATCCTTTGAAAAGAAATGGGTGATTCAAACATGGTTGGTAGGCATACAATTTTTATTACCAAACTTAGGTGTCCAAATGATCTCTGCTTCTTGTCTTCAGTCCACATCATGACTAACGGCAGCCGGGAACCCTCATGGTTTCAGGGCAGAGCCCCACGCATTTAACCTACGAAGAATCACACTGATTCTCTCTTAAATGGTCTTAATTTTAAGATGTTCATTACAAAAGAAAATTCTTCAGCCTCTACTTACCTTGTCTTTATCTATTTGCAGGGTTTTCCTAAGCTTCCAGTTTAACCACGTTCTCGTCAACCTAATTTGTCTGTAAGTTTGGCATGACTCAATGTTAGGGCTCTAGTCGTAGTTCTTATGAGTTGTCTAACCTACTCTGTGCTGCTTCGGAAAGATTCTTAATAGTTTCGCAGACCCAGGAAATACCTCAAGAGTTGGTTATCCCGCCTTCTGTTGCCTGCTCTTTTACTCCCTGTTCCACGGTACACAGCATAAGCTGGGCATCAACAGACAAACATGTACCTGTATTTGCTGCACCAGGAAGGATGGCATGGGACCCTGCCTGTTGACCCTTGCCACCCCTATCCTGGCTTCTCAAAAACTGTCTTGCCCTCCCAGATGACTCTGTGAAAACATAAGCCCCCCTAGAAACGTGTTCACCAGCTTCAATCCTCCCACTTTATTAAGGACAAATCTTGCATCTAGAGAAAGGAATGGGTTCGTAGAACATCACGGAGGCAGTGCCAGCACATCTAAAGCTTCGTGAACACCTTCTACCCATCCTGGATCGTGCAAAGTCTAACATGTTGGAGGTAAAAGCTTTATGATCTAATTATTTTTAGTCCTTTCCCTCATTCAAATCAAGTTGGAAGTTTGACATCGGATAAATATTTATTAATTAACTGCCTCTATTTCGCAAGCCAGTACAGAGATGAGTGAACTGTTAATGGTGGAGAGTGAGGTTTAAGTAAACAGCCCAGCTATAGAGTGAGGCAATGGGGAGATTAAATCTCGAGGGGAGGAGATGGGCTGGTTGTAAATATTGCCTACTATCAAGATTTGTTAAATTCCAAACCAAACGGATTCGAAGACACTACATTTCTCATTCTGAACTATTTCTTTGCAGTATGACCTAATTGTACTATGTGAAGTAACAAGAATGCCATACCCCATGTTAAAAAAATTAATACAGCGCATTTTCAAGTTCAATACACATGCCTTTTGGATTACCTGTGATTGTTGAATTTTTCACACACTGTTTCTTCTCATTAAGACTAATGATCAAGGACTAATGGTGAAATTAGCTAAAGGGAGAACATCACATGTCCTAATAAATTCTTTCCATCTTTGGTAACAAAGACCGCACCTGAACGTTAACTCACTGCAAAGTCCTCATCACAAATAGCCACCGTCACGTTTCATGAGGAATACAGATACTTGAATTTTGTGCATGAAAATCCAAGTGCTTTTAAATGAAGCAATCAAATATTAAAGCACAAATGTCAGCAATTGATGCAATGCTAGAAATTATATTTTACATCCAACAGTTGTTTGCCCCTAATCTCCTCTGGTATCTTAACTGCAAGTGTCCTGTAGTTGCTATGGCTCTATTTGGGAGTCAATTTAAATTATTACTACTGAAGCCATATGTTTCAGATTTCCAAGGAGGGTTCTGATTTCCAGAGCCATCCTGATTGCCAATATCCTGCCCTTTTATTAAACCATGTGTTCCATGATTTTTCAAAATTTTCAGTTAAAAAAAAATCTTGAGGAGCCTGGTTAGGTTTTGGTCACCATTCCCATGCTCCCATTTTGGACGTCCACTCAAATTTTTTCTTCCCCAAGGGGCGTGAGAAGACAACCTGTGTATTCCAACCTGTTGCGTGTTAAATATGAGGCATCTCTGGCAAGTGACAGTGACCTCTGAGACTCTGAATTCCACAGGGTGAGACCAGAAGCCAGCAGACTCCCTTTGTGCGCTGTATTTGCCCTTGTTCCAGACTGAAGCGTCAGGCTTTGGTCTTTCACTGACCCAAATCCCTGTGTTGGTGCTAAAATCTGTTTAAGTCCCCTGAGGGGAGGCTTATTAATGCCCCTCCCTCTGTTCTCTTGTTTAAATTGAACCAAAAAAAAAAAAAAAGGCTGCGGATTCCAAACCCTATGGTTTGATAAATGTAGTGCAGACGGAAAGCAGAAGAGAGGTCAGAGTCCATCGCCCTTGGGCTAAGGTTGTCCTGTTTTCTTGAAAGTGTGAAAGACCACTTATAATGTATAAAATCAATGTTCACGTAGGACCCGCGTTAAACTCACAAACCCCCATTAGCAAACAATAGGACTCGGCAGTATGAAGTCTCTCATTTCGCAGGTCAGGTGGCTCTAAATCTTTTTCAGTCTCCCACATGTCCTAAGCAGCATCAGGAGATAGAAAATAGGATGGTGTGTGTGAGTGTGAGTGTGTGAGTGTGTGTGTGTATGTGTGTGTGAGTGTGTGTGTGTGTCTGTCTTGGTTCCATTTAGAAACTAATGAATATAAATGGACTGTAAGTAAATGAATTAAATACAGTGTATGTGTGTAAGGGTGTGCACTTGTGTGTATTTGCATATGGGGGCCTGTATGAACATCATATGTCTCCCTCAGTTATTCTCCACCTTATTCACTGAGGCTGGGACAGTGAACCCAGAGTTCACTGGTATGGATTGTGCAGCTGGCTAACCTGTTCTGGGGAATTCCCCTTTCTCTGCTTTCCCAGAGCTGGAATGACACACAGGGTGCCATTCCTACTTGGCATTTACATGGATGTATTTTAGTCTTCATACATATGGGCCAAGTTCTATACTTGCTGAGCCACAGGCTGAGCACAAATATACCTGTCTATGTATGCATCTATAGCTAGATGTGTCTGTGAGGATTCACATATGACCTTTTAGAACTCTGTCCACCCTCTGTGATACATAGTCACTCACTGGCCCTGAACTTGCTAAGTAAGGTTGACTGGCTGGCCAGTAAATCACAGGGATGTCTCTCCCTCTCCAGCACATATCTGGCAGTTTTATATATGTCCTAGAAATAAAATTCAGGTTCTTCTACTTGAACCACCTCCCATACCCATGATACATACCTTTTTATGATTTTTATTCAATTACTTTAAATCTGTCCCTGATAAAAGAATGAGGGATCAACAAAACTAGTGTTCAAAAGGGTGGCAGCTTTGGAGTTTCTTCATACATTACTTTGACTTTTTTTCTATAGCTGGCAAATGGTGGTATTGGGTAGGGGTCTTGGAATTGAATGGTCGCCTCCTCTGTGAGTTAGAAATCCTGGAAGGCGCTCGACCTGCTATGGAATCTTCAAGTACCCTTTAACAAGTTTCCACAAGTGGTTTTGTGATCAAAATGCTTTAGAACCCCATAAACAGGATTTATCTTGGGACTTGGCTATGCAGCTGGTTCCACAGCTGGGAAGCCGGACCATGGACTAGTCAATTCATTTGACCACTTCCATGATTTCCAGTAATTGCTCCAGCTGTCCTGATGTGCAGCGATCAATATTCATGGTAAAGATGGCAAAGATGGACATGGATGACCCCTTTGTCTTTTCATCTCGCACATGTGGACCTGGCCTTCTATACAGAGAGTGATTCATTCACCACACAGCACCTGGCTTCTAGTTCTCCACCCCCCCCCAGAATTTCACAGCATCAAATAATTGTTTAAACGATGAAAAATAAAGCTCTCTAGCAACTGAATGTCTTCATCAATATAAAAACTAGTTTGGCGATAGATGTTTGGGAGGATGTATGAATGGATGCAGAAGATGGCAAAATACCAATGGCCCAACATGCAGTAGGAGAGACACAGAGCCACATCCTGGAGGAATGAGTTGAGCCCTTGAACTTATGAATAAAAAGAAAGGATGATCAGAAAGACAGATTGAATCCCCAACACTGCAGTGAGGAGGTGGCTTTTACCCATGGGCTTCAGTCAGCTAAGCCCCAGTAGGATGACTGTCTCTTCCTAAATTCCCTTAGCCCAGTGATTCTCCACCTTCCTAATGCTGCAATCCATCAGTACCGTTCCTCATGTTGTGGTCACCCCCAACCATGACATTATTTTCATTGCTACTTCATAACTGTAATACTGATACTGTTGTGAATTGTGATGTAAATATTTTTCAAAATAGAGGATTGCCGAAGAGGTTGTGACCCACATGTTGAGAACCTCTGCTTTTGAACAACTTCCTCTTCGAGGTAACTCTTTACATTATGTGTGAAATGAGACCCTCTAAGATATGAAAACTTGCTGAAACCATTACCAAACAACCTAGAGGCCTAATATTTAGGTGCAGGAATGCTAAAAGAAAGAGGGCTCTTCACTGATACCTTGGCAATTGGCCTTGAAACCTGTCCTCTACCCACTGAGGGACCAAAGGGTGTCTCCTCATGTGACACCTCCTCTCGTAATTAGTCTTGGGTCTATTAATGGGAGGTTAAATGTCTAAAGACAAAATTTACAAAGTAAATGGGAAAATGAGCAGGTGATTGAATAACAAAGGTAATATCTCTCTACATAGAAAACATACAGTTGCCTAAATAATAAAATACAGATTTCAGTCAAGTCATAATTATTGTCTAGAGGGAAAAAACCTGATGATTAGTTAAGTTAGCAAAGCCAATCTGAGCTCTTTTCTTGTCTACCTTTTCTTTCAGTGTTATGTTGTTAGTATGCTTTAACCTTAACCCAGCTGAAACTGGTCTAATCAACACAAAGCGAGAGTTTTAATCTGGAATTTCGCCTGGACTCAGTGTGTATCCTCTATCACACTATTACCATAACATCCTAGGCTTTGGTTACGTTGGTCACAAAAGTTAAGCTCAGCCACCTTTAAGTGGAGGGTGATCTGTAATGAGAAATGATGTAGGAGGTAGGGGACAGTGATGAATTCTGTGTCAAGAGCTCTTGAAATATGACCCTTGGCCTTTTCTTCTCTCTTCTCCATAGCATTAATCTGTTCCTTCCATAAATACCTGTCTACTACATAGTCTTACCCTATTGCCTTTCAATTCATATGATTCAGTTGATCGTGTGACTATACATGCATGTATACACACCCACATACACACAATGACACTGTGTTGGCATACATTGCCTCCTTAGTCACTCTTTACTTAATTTACTGAGATGGAGTCTCTCACTGAACCCAGATTTCACCTATTTGGCCAGTCTAGGCAGCCAGCTTGGCTGAGAAATCCTCTGTCTCTGCTTTCTGAGTGCTGGGATTCTAAGTGCGCTGCCTCGCATGCCTGACTTGATATGGTCACAGGGGTTTTCACATGCGCAAATGCCATGACTAGCTCACGTTCTCCCAACACACTTTTCTTGGGCTGAGAGTTGCAAATCTCGGGGTTTAGCTCCTATTGGTGCTAGAATTGCAGCAGAGCCCAAGCTTAGTGCGGCTAGTCCTGCAGCCACGAGTGACCCTGAGCACTCTAGCAATAGTGTTTCCCCTTATGGGACTTAGAGGTGAAATTTATTCTTTTAACCATTTCATTTCTGGATTCAAAGTGAAGAAATCGTTCCTTAAGGTCTCAAACTCCAAGTTCTAGATTCCTTGGAGCTGGTAGCAGGATAGCGCTTTAGTCCTAGGTATTACCTTTTTAAATCAATTCATTGGTTGTATTTTGGCCTTTAAATCAATGTTCATAGTCATAATGACCCCTGTGGCTGAATCCTTGCTCAGTCCTGGCACTTGCTTTGCTTCATGCAACTAATCACATATAGAACAATACAAGGAAAATAGAGATTCTGAACTGAGTATCACAAACAGATTTTTTTCAATGGAAAAATTTTATTTCTATTAATTAGAGATGGGGCATTAGTACTTAATCCTGTGTGAGATTCAAAATTAATTGCTTGGTCATCTATATTTCATTCAATGATTTAAGTGACAGAGAAGCTCGTGAATATTTGCATTGTATGCAGAAGGAAATTGAACTTCAGAGAGATTTCTTGGTGAATGTCACACTGCAGATGAGTGATGGGTTGGGGGTTCAAACTTTTGTGTGCCTTGTGTATCAAAAGCAGTGTGCTGTGTGGTGGTTTGCTTTTGTTTTCTGAGACAGGGTCTCACTATATATTCAAGGCTGGTCTTAAATTGGTCCTCCTACCTCTGCCTCAAATTGCTGGACTATAGGTGTATAGCATCATGAGGGACTGAATCAATGTTCTTAGTGGTTACCTAGTAATACTCCCTATTAAGAAGGTGATTGCAGCACCATCAGCATACTGTGTATTGTGTGCATACACTGACATGTACATATGCTTGCACACGTGTCAGAAAAATATGTCTACATTAACGTGAAGAAATAGCTGATGGAGAACTAGGCTGCAAGTATGCATGCAGGCAACATTGTGCCTGGGTACAGTTTTAGTTATACAAGCTTCTTTTCTAACTCAAAAAACATCATTCTTCACCAACTGGTTTTCTGAGTAGCTGCCAACAACAAATGTCTTCCTTGAGTTATTTTTTAATTATATATATGTGTGTGTGTGTGTGTGTGTGTGTGTGTGTGTATGTATGTATATATAATTTCACATATATGTGTGTGTGGAATTATATATCTCCTTGAGTAGAACACAAACACAAACCCCAGGAATGCCTTTGAAACTGTCTACCATTTAATAAGAGTCAGAATAGCGTTGAACAGTGGTTGAGGGAATGCTGATGTGAAGCCCTGCTGGTTGATTTGAGAGAGCTGATTGCATATGGCAATTGACTTTATTTACAGTCTGGTGGCTACTCTAAGCCGGGTAGTTTTTCAAATGAAGGCTATCTATTCAGTAGACAAGGTGGATATTCTTTAGAGTAATATTTCTTGCAAATAATATCATCAGATACATTGATTTGTTAGGTAACTGGAGCAGAACAAGCACGTCACCATTTAAAACGTGCATGCCGTTCCAAAATTCCCCTGACCATATTCCTAACCCTGAGTGTGCTTGAGCTATCGACTGTCCAGAAACATATCTATCTTTCAGTCTATTACGCAGCTACTACATCTTTTCTTTGAGAAGAAAGGCCAGTTTCATTTGGAAGTTATTACCCCTTAGATGACCAAATCCTGCCCCATGATGCCTAATATTTACTTTGCCTTTGAAGCATGATAGTTAAAGTTATTTTCCCATCTGTATGACTTTTTTTAAAGGCTTCTTAAACTCTTTCTAGTTATGACAGAGACCAAGATTCCACAATGTAAATGTGCCTCATTAATCAACTGTATTATTTAGGGGAGTAATGAATATGTTGCTTTTTGACATCTGGTAGTGATTTACAGTAACTGGAATTCCTAGCTTGCAAAAGTGCGCATGTATGATTTGATTTCTTTTGGTGTATTAAAAAATCCCTATTGCTTTTCTTGGCAAAAAAAAATTAATGTAGGAGCAAGGGAGCTATCAGAATGGGGTTAGAGCTTAAACTGTATATAGATTTATAACTAACCAGCCAGCTTAGTGCTAACCTTCCTATGTGCTACGTAATGTGTAAAACCTGGTGTTTATGCAGGTCTGAGGCTGGCTGGATATCAGACACTAGTGAGTGGTAGCTAAACATGAAATAATTTCTACATAAGTGTGGATTTGTAAAACTGTAAGCACTGTATTTTTGTATAGTCTGAAAGAAGTGTTCTTTCAAATAGATTATTAGTGCAGGGCACAATTCTCTCTCTCTCTCTCTCTCTCTCTCTCTCTCTCTCTCCCCTTACTTGGAAGGTTGATTAAGAAGTTGGGCCTTTACCAAAAAGTCAACATGTACTTATAAAAATCTTGATATGTGATCCGCTGACTAAAATGAAGTTTGTGATTTCCTTCAAGTCGCCCTTGCTACTGTGCAATGGAAGCTTTAAACAAATGCAGCATAATCATTAGGAATGTGTAGCCTCCCACTAAGCTATTAGTGCGCAGGCAGGCTTCTCGGTAGTGTTACCTTACAAACAACACTGATGCTATGTTAATGATTAAATATAGAGGAAAAAAATCCCTCAGCTTGAGGCGGAAAGAAAAATGAGATTAGAAAAGATTTTCAAATCATGAGAATTAAGCATTAATGGGCAGTTGTTTAGATTGAAGAAATGCAATACTGTCTTCTACAGTGGGCTATGAAATTAGGTATTTATCCCTTTTAACAAATTCCACATGCAATGGATGAATGTCAGGGCGAGTTGTGGTACTTTTCCAAAGAGTGCCTTCAAGTCTTCTTTGCATACTCAGACTTCTTGTGTTCTCCTGTTAGAGTCATCTCTAGCAGTACATAGTCACTTAGACATCTTGATAAGAGCCTATGCTTCCAGAAGACAACAGTGGGGGTTGGCCCATTGGATACTGGTGGTAAGACCAAAGATAATCTCATGAGGGACAATAAATCAGGAAATGGATCAGTTCAAATCCAGAGGTTTCTCCCTAATTCCTGGCTGCCTCTTGAGATCAGAGGCGGTAAAACCCTTGTCAATTATTAGAACTCTGGGAAGACAGAGTTGTGATTATGATCTATCGAGTGTGCTCACCTGCTACTGCAAATGACTGGGTCTGATTGAAAATGGATTAGAAAAGTCATAGTCTTATCAGCTGAGTGTCTGGGGATACTGTCAGCCTCGACTGCAGTAGGATTTGGGATCCATGCCCCATCATGAATTAGCTACATGTCCTGTTTTTGCTTCTTTCCATTGGATCACATTTGAGCACCATACAGTGATCCATAGCAGCTCCATACTCACACGCAACACTTGTCTTAGATCCAGGCACATGGGAGTTCACTAATGCCACAACTGCAGGTTCATGAGCCCACATGCCACAGACCCAAGAGCTGGGTGTTACTAAAGAAACAGGATTGGCTGTAACAGGAAACGGGGGACTTAGATCTGGAGCAAACACCAACCACAAGCCTTAGGGCAACTAATACTTGTTCCATCCGAACAATTAACCATTAACCATGGCTTTCAATGAGGATTGTGGCAGGTCAGGCTGCTGACGGGGGAGGTGGGCATTTCGTTGGAGGACAGGAGCATCTTAGGTACCATAGGCACTATGTAAGAGAACGGTAAAACTTGTTAACCTGCCAACTCACCCAGAAAGCATAAGGAAATATTCATCCTGTGTGATTTGGGGCCTTTGTTTTCTTTTTTTTAAACCCACTCCACAGGTCAGGAAGAACACATGAATTAGCACCACACTTCCCATAGCTGAGCACAGTGGCTGAGCAATACAATATAATAGACTATTATTCTTCTTAAATTTGTGCATATTTACATCTAGATAACTCATACTAGATGAAGATGCATAGAATGGACACTTACCCTTGAAAGCTAGAGTAACTGTGTCATTTTTATGAGAATACTTAATAAGACATGTTTCAAAGATTAAAGTGAAACTTCACTTAAATATTCTCATTAAAATTATTTAAAGTTTTTTTTAATTAATTTAAAATTATTTAAAGATAATTATAAATAGTATATTATCCTTTAAAGCTATCTCTATTTTGAATATTAAGAAATACTTCAGAAACTACACTTACAACATTCAATTTTTACCATGTAATTTTATTTACATTTTTGATTAATATATACTCAGATATTATGGTTTCATTTTACCCACAGCCTTTTAGATGACGAGATAATTAGCTAAAAAGGAGACTAAATTGAAACAAGAAGCTTCCAGTCTTATTGAAAAAAAAAGAACAAAAAAACAAACAAAAAAACCCAGTAGCATTAAGCCTGGCTCCATTTTTTTTTACAGCATTTTAAAGGTCAAGATGTAGATGGGGAACCAGAACACAGGGTATTAAATCTTATTTTCGTGTTGAGGTATATCTTTAAGGGGTGACTAATGTTTGCCTGGGTTTTTGTTCTTTATCCCGAGTATAGACACCGGGAAAGGGTCCACTCACATAATTTCAGTACCATGACCAGCAGAATAAAGACTCCTGGAAACAAAGAAAGAAATGTCACTTAAAGTGTTGAAATTCCGTTTACTTGTATTAAACAGTTTGATGTCATTAAATATCCCTCAATTAATACCCATCAACATTTGTATTCGATACTGCCACAAGAGAACGAGCGAGTGGATCAACGTTTTTGAGGCTTTCAGGCTCAGTATCCGGGGTCACATATCACAAGTTCTGGCACATAGTTCTAGGAGAAAATTAAATATAGTTTAGTTGTAATGGTAAGGGCATTAAACTCCGTACCACTCGCAGACATTTAGGTTCAGTTTGAGAAGTTTTTGCTTTGCTCTACAAAGGTGACCCCAAAGATTAAAGATGAAAGCTTTGATTTTCTTTGTGCATCTGAATGGTTTCACTCACAAGAGCCTCCACAGTTCATTTCCCACCCGAAACATGCCTGCTTGTGGGTAGACATACAACCCACAGCTTGATGTTCATATTACTGCACATATAATCAGGTTAACTCTAGCATAAAATGGATAACCATCGTTCAAAATATAAGCCAGCAGCTATCTGATTTTAAACAGTACATCATTAAAACAATCCCAAAGACTACCACACTGGTAGAAACTTACTAATAATTATAATACTATATTACCTTTTGAAAAGTTTTACGTATCTTTTTTAAATACCCTGACACACACACTGTCTCATTTTCTTATGTAATTCCAATGATGTGTTTTATGAAGTTGCTTTGGCATCCTTTTCAACAAAGAGGCATGTTATCCAAGGAAAGATGGAGAAGCATTTCCTTAAATTAGTCTACAGTTTAATTGGCTTATTTTTAATACAATATGTGTGAGTGTTTGATTGTGTTTGTGTGAGTGTTTGATGTGTGTGTGCGCGTGCGCATGTGCGTGTGTGTGTGTGTGTGTGTGTGTGTGTGTGTGTACACCTATATGCACATGCCTGGAAAGCCAGAAGACAACCTCAGGGACTCCATCCCCTTCCTTTGAGACAAGGTTCTTATTAGCCCGGAGCTCACCAATTAAGTTTCACCTTTTGTGGAGGGGGCATCTAGCTCCAGGGACCCCTGTCTCTACCTCCTCAACACTGGATTAGAAATACACGTCACCATGCCTGACATTTTCACATGGGTTCTGGAGATAAAACTTAAGTCATTGCAGTAAAGTATCTTCCCAGTCCTGGGTTTACATCAAAAATCTTTCCTTAGTTTTTGGCTTCTTTGGTTGTGTCTAGAGTCCCTGAAAACTATTTAAATGAAATGATCAAAAGTTATGATAGCACAACTTACTAGCAGTTGTCAGTATTGAAGATCACAAAGGACATGACATCCCCATCCCCAAACATAATTGATAACTGAGTTCTGTATCTTCCAGAGGATACATTTTATACCTTAATATCAAAGGAAGATGCTTACTCTTCAATCTAGCTGGATGATATCACATGTTTTGCTCCCTAGATTGCAATTGGCTCCTATGTATGAATATTCTTTGAAGGGCATACAATGTAAGATTCACTCATTCATTTACTTCCCAAGAAATGTTTCCTGAGCAGCCTTCCTCTTGCTAAGACTAATGCGTCTCAGGTAAACACACAACCTACAGTTAGGCTAAGAGGCAGGCATTCTGTTTTGAAGACAACTTACCAACACACATCTAAACTTTATCCTTAGGTGAAGGCAAGGACTTAGGCAGAAACCACTTATAGGATATAGTGTGGATGAAATCTGCTTGGTGAGTCTTCAGCCAACTCCACCTCCCCTCGAATTTTTCTAGCTCTTCTTCAAATTCCCTTGGCTGACTCCACAAAGAGGTTCGAAGGATGTCTCCAAATCTTGCACTGAGATTATCCAGGCTATTGTTTTGTCTTCCTCTCATTACTCAACCATGAACATGATTTATAGGTAGAAGAGAAGCTTTTTTTAAAGAAATATCTAAGGCTTTAATGATCTAACCCTCTACAAATAAGAAAATAAAAACCCAGTAAAGAAACAATTTCAACCAATTTATTTGGCTTTTCATTGTCTGTTACACTTCCTACTGACCAAGAAACAAAATTCTCTTAGCCCTTAATACCTTAATACAACTTCTCCAAATGTGTGCCATGGTTAGTTTTCATTATCAAACTGACAGAATTGAGAACCATCATGAAAACATACCTCTGGGAATTTCTCAAAAAGTTTGGCTGAGCAGAGGTGATCTCCTGTATGTAGGTAGAAGTATTTCATGAGTTATATCCTGAACTGAATAAAAAATACAAAGCAAACTAAATGCCAACATTTGCCATAATTTGCTTTTTGCTTCCTGCATTCAAATGCATGTGACCAGTAATCTCACTGTCTACTGCCATAACTCTCCCGCCATGATGCATCGTTCCATCCTTCTTCTCTGAACCTTGGATGTGTCAAGTATATTGTCTAGTCAATGTAAAAATTAACTAACACAGATAAGTGTTTGACTGATTGCTTAATTTGCATACAGTATTTTGCTTGAACCAAATGGGGAAATTTATCTCTGAACTCAGTGACAGAATACACACCACACACACACACACACACACACACACACACACACTTCATTCTTGTGTAAGAATGAAGGCTCAGAACTGAGTTTATAAAATAAGTGTGAGATGATTTCTTATATTGCAGTACATCATTTCTCAGAATATCCTAGGTTATATTCTATACAGATATCTCAGTCCTCTGTGTTTTGGGAAACATGGATTTGAAGAAACATATAGATGAAAGGTCCCATCAGAACTGGGCCAGCACACATTATGTGGATAGCTGCCCAATAGGCAGGGCAACCTCAATCAAGAGGAGCAGGGTTCAGAAGGTTGAGATCTGTTGATTTACCTTCAGGGGCTACTTGTGAGAACTTCCCAATCACTTCTTGTGATTGTGAGGATGGGCCTCTTCAACCCAGGAAGCTGAGAGTGAAATTCCCCCACTAAGCCAGCTGTTCTTGCAGCATCAGCTGGGATTCTGTAAGTCCATGTTTGCTAGTTTCTGACTAGCTCTGGATTGAAGAAGTCTCTAGCACTTTTTCAGGCCCACGACTGCAGTTCCATCCATGACTACCACTATTATTATTGTTATTATGGAGAAAGACGTACCACGAGATGTCTTAACTAGTTCCAGTGAACTGGATGGGTGCTGACTCACCAAAAGTAGGTGGAAGGGGGAAAAAGGATAATCTATTTAGGTTTTAATAAACTCCTATTTTTATGGGAGCTCTGAGTTTATTATTAAGATCTCAATATTGCTACAGTCCAGACAGTGTTTTGTTCCCGTACCTCTACCTGTTCTCAGTAACCAAGTAATCAAACCGTGTTAACATTTAGTTAACATTCTGTGATAAAATGCCTGAAATAATCAATTTAATAGTCAAAGGGTTTATTCTGGTCCAGTTTTCGAGACTATAGTCCATAGCAGCTTGGTACCATGAGCCAATGTCAGGGCAGGAGTGCCTGCCAGAGGCAGGAGCTCATTTAACATAAGAGGAAGCAAAGACAGAGGAAGTTGAGAGTCTAGGGCCTGTCTGTGACTTTAAGGGCATGGTCTCCAGTTACCTTACTTCCTTCTATTATAGTCTGTCTCCTGAAGGTTCTGCCCCCTTCCGGTAGTGTCAGAGGCTGGTGACCCAGCCTTCAACATCTGCACCGTGAGGAACATACTCAAGATTCAAACTGTAGTATTGATTGAGTTCTCTCAGTATTCAAATCAATTAGTACCTTGAAGAGTCCTTAAACGAGAACATGCCTCTGCGCTTTCCTAGGCACCCTGGAGCAGCCTCTGAAGCATCACGCTCTGTATGTTCCCTGGGGTTGCCCAACTTTATCCATGCACCGTCAATGTATCAGGTAGAGCCACAGACCCACACGCATGCTACATTTGCACAGAGAAAAGTTAGATCTATGCCTTTGATTTTTCAATAAGATTTACACCATTTTTGGAAAACAAAAGATCTTCCTTTTATATCAGTAGTCAAATACTAGGGAATTGTTTTCCCAGGGGTGTAAAGCCCTGACCCACTTAAGCAAGAGATAAGCAACCAGATGATGGCAGACTGTTTATATGACCTCTTCAGACCTGGGGGAATGTCCCCAGAGACATTGAAAGATTTGCCTGCTGACTGTGGGAATGGAGGTGGGGGAGAGTGGGAGAAAGGGAGTTGCCCCCTTCACTCACAGCTGACTCCCGGCATTGGTTTTGACTTTGCCCGATGCGGTGGGCTCGCTTCTGCGCCCGATTCCTCCCAGCTTCCATCAGCTACGGATCAATTTCTAAATTGTTCTGGGAAAGCCACATAATGAAAACTTGTCAGGGAAGAAAAATGACTAGCGTCAGTTCTAGCCCTGACTCGTGACCGCTGACTAGCGGGGGTTTAATGTTCCTAGCATCTCCCTTAGTGGAATATTATATACACCCCCTTCCTAATGCACACGGCGGTGCGAATTAGCCTTCTGAAACTGCAGGAGAGACTGTAATTTAGACACTCCAGGCCATAACCACAGCAAAGGAAAGGATTAGGGTCAAAAATAGAATGGTCCTGAAATACCATCAGAGACATTTTTACCTAGGTTTCGTCAAAAGAAAAGACAGCGAGTATACCCTCGATGTCTCCTTAGAGGACCTTCAACACAGAAGTATGGTTTAGATTTGTCAATAAGATACACAAAACCCAATACACCATGACTATAATTAAATCACCTTAAACCCCCAATCTAAAACACAATAACATCCTAGTGACATTGTGCTGTTTGCACAAAGAACAAGGACATTAGAGATAGTGGGTGAATTGTCGAAAGGTGGAATTGTATTGTACTCAAATGAGCTCTGGCTAACTCTACACGAATGGGTAGCCGGAGTGCACAAGAGGGGTTTCTGTGAATCTGTGGGAATGAGAGGCTCCTGAAGTTTTGCCCTATATTATTAAAACCCACTATGAAAAGCAAAGTGGTCGTTCACATGCTGTGCTCTGATGGCAAAATCCAAAGGCAGGGCCAGAAGATCCAAGCCCAGCAAGAGTATTTATTTGAAAGTTCCCCATAAATCTTGGGGGGAACCCACCGGAGAAGAAAGTTCACACAGGACCCTGAGGTTGTCAATCTGAAGATCATCTAAGTTCTTCCCAGTAAGAGGCACTGCTGCAGACTCTCATTCTGGATTTCCTTTGGCCTGTGCCCTCTTGCAGGGCACATGATCACACTGCGGTCACCCTGACTATGGCTTCTGATTTCCCGACCTTATTTCTAGTTCATTCTTGGTCCTCTGAAGCCTTCAACACTGAACTGATGGACCAGAGCTTTCTTATGCTCTCCACGACCTAGCCACCTCCACTGGGCCTCACACCACCCAGCCTAACCCCCAATTTTCTCTCTATGATATCTTGCACCCTTCCTCCTCAGTGACCCCACCTAGTTGTCTGGGCCATTGGGGGTCTTCCTGAGAGAAGTCAAGTCTTCCACTTCACTGACCCCTCACCCCCGACTCCCAAACACTTGTCCTCAGTTAATTTCAGAAAGTTCATTCAAACTTCGGGGCAATTTTAACTTTATCAGGAAGCCGAATATGAAGGTCACAGACAAAGCCACCCCACCACCCACCTCTCTCTCATGTTTCCATTTTCCCAAAGCATCTCACACTACCCTA
This sequence comes from Myodes glareolus, assembly GCF_982192425.1. Taxonomy (NCBI): domain Eukaryota; kingdom Metazoa; phylum Chordata; class Mammalia; order Rodentia; family Cricetidae; genus Myodes; species Myodes glareolus. The sequence continues at coordinate 19,262,545 of NC_142026.1, forward strand.
GACTGCACTCCACCGCTATAACAGATGCACGAATGTGTGGCTATTCCATAGCCTCTTTTTCTCTGACTGAATGGCACATTCTAGAAGGAAGAAGCCCATTTGCATTTCCTGTTATATTCTTACCACCTAAAACAGAAAAGAATCAATAAATCTTGATCAATAAAACTAGAGACATCCATGAGTGTGAAAGAAAAGAATTTGAAATGAAATCCATACAAGCAGAAGCGCCCACAAGACTGACCTTTTACACTAGTACTTACCTGTAACACAAGGGCCGGCTTGTTGGGGTTTCTATCCCACCCGGTACCCCACAACTGGCAAATCCCAAAGAAAATCAGACACAAGACTCCATAAGATTATAAACTGATTGGCCCATTAGGTCAGGCTTCTTGTTAACTCTTATAACTTATATTACCCCATTATCCTTATCTACATTAGCCACATGGCTCCGTACCTTTCTCAGCTGGGCAAGTTACTTGCTGCCTCTTCGGTGGTCTGCTGCAGGAGTGCCGGAGGGAGCTCTGGAGGGAGCTTCCTGTTTTCCCAGAATACTCCCAGTCTCTTTGCTCCACCCCTACTTCCAGTCTGGCTTTCCCACCTACACTGCCTGCCTGGCCAATCAGCGTTTTATTAAAATATGATTGACAGAATACAGACAATTCTCCCACACCACTTACCAACTCACCAGATCATAAAAGCCATTTTGGTTGCTTTAAAAAAAAAAACAGTTAAATCAGTAAAATACAATTCTTCAGACATCTCAGACATAGTAAATTAGGGACTCTAGAGTGAGACTTTCCTCCTTGGTGACCTGCAGCTGCCACACCGAAATGCCACAGACTGGGTGACTCAAATGGCAGATTTATTTGTTTCGTGGGTTTTTAAAAGATATTTGTTTATTTATATTCGGAGATGGGTACCCAGGGTCTTATGCTCATCTCCAGGAATGAATTCCCAGGCCTCGGAAACTTGTTCTTTTACAGTTCGGCAGTATAGAAGGCGCAAGTTAGGATCCTGTAGATGCAAGTCCTTAGTTTCTGAAAAGAAGTCTTTACTTGGCCCACACACAAGCACCTTCTAACTGTTTCCTCAGGAGCCATCTTGTTTGCAGCACTGGACAGAATCCAATGGCTCCTCCACTTGTGAAGGCCCTTGACTTGTAGGATTAAGCGCCCAGCGTTGTGTTCTTCTCATTTAACCTTGGCCAAGGTCCTTGGAGGTCCCAAGGCCCTATACTGAAATACAGTCACATTACAAGGAGACAACTCAGCATCTAACACATTGGAAGACATGATTCAGTTCATAATGCTCCAGAAACAGAATTTATAAAGCATCCCAAGTTACCAGTTAGTTTCTGATGAGGGAAGTGTGGGAAGCAAGACTTAAAAACATGCCTACTCCTTCAGTCTGCATTGAAAAAAGGATCTGTTGTTCTCGGTGGTTGAGTCAGTCTGAGAATTTGGGATAAATTCTTTTTTTTTTTTTTAAAAAAAGAATTGTCAAATTCTGGTGGAGTATTTAAAAACAAAAGATCATAAGCACTTCTGTAGAGAGCCTGAAGGGTTCTCTAGTCTCACTGAAAGTTAACAGATTCTTGTTTTTATTGAGTTCCTTTACAGGGTCTGCTAGCATAATGTTGAGGAAAAGGAATTGTTCTAGGAATTCCTTCCATGTCTTCAGCTGTAACCCTTGGAATACGCCATTGCTGACCTCAGTTGCAAGGCTCAGAAGTAGCAATAAAATCCAAGCATTCAGGAGGCTGGTCCTGGTCCTGCCAACCGCCAGCTTGATTCACAGGTCCACTAAAAAGGTACCCCTCACCACCCTCTAAGCTCACAGAGGGAAGTTTGTAGAGTACCCCACCATGATGGTGCCCTGCCATGATGCTTCACACTCAAGGCTAGGAAGGGTGTGTGTGGGAAGGGAGGGTTGAAAGGACAGAACTACTTTGCACTAGGGGTTGTGGTATTCCCCCTGTGGCTTCTGATGCTCCTCTATGACATAAGAATTCAAATCCTGTCTTGTGGAGATCTCAGTGAATTCTGTAACAGGCACCTTGGGAAGAATCTCCACCCCAGAGTTGCTGACTGGAAAGACAGACTATGGAACTCTTTGGAAATCCTCTTAGCTCCCTCCCCTGTGAATGTACACTGAATCTCTGCCCATCTTCATGATACTTTAATGACTAGTGGGGAAATGGAAAAACAGGCCAAATAGTAGAAATTTAAGATGCTTCAACATTGTGTCTTTTCCCTCATTGTTTTCTCTCCCTCCCTTCCCCGTCCTTCCTCTCATCATGCCTCCCCCCACAGCACCCCTTCCCTTTCCTCCTTTTCTTTCTTGTCTTCCCGCTTCCCTTACTCTTAGTTGAAGAGACACCCTGCCTATGGCAATTACGACAAAGGAAGACATTTAATTAGGGTGACTGGCTTACATATCAGATGTTTGTTCAGTCCGTTGTCACCATGGTGGGACATGGCAGTATGTGGGCACACACGCTGCTGGAGAAGAAGCTGAGAGCCCTGCATGGAAGTGGTCTGTCTCACTGGGCATAGGTTGAGCATCATATGAACCCTCTAAGCCCGCCCCCACAAGACACACTTCCTCCAATACGACCACACCCACTCCAGCAGAGCTACACCTAGTAATGCCACTTCCTTTGAGTTTACGGAAGCCAATTACAATCAAACAACTGTAACTTACCTCTTCTTCTCCTGTCCACCCCCCTTTTCTTCTCCCTTCCCCCTCATTTTTCATCATCGTCCTTCTCTTTCTTTCCTTTCCTTTCGTTCACATAAATCAGCATGTCTGCTATCCACCTTTATATCCTATAAAAGATGGGAAGGCGATCTTTCACGCTGTCGCTGTCCTCACCATCAGGAGCATCCATCCAGGGAGCATCTTTGACCATCCCATCTGCAGAGATCCTCAGATCGCCTCTGCAGCTAATCCCTCCCTAGACTGGCTTGGTATTCCCTTTCTTCCTGTATTTTTGATTACCAGAGTTTGGAGGGAGGAAGATAGGACACAGACAGCTGATTGGACCTTCCCTGACCCAGAACAGGTTCATGGACGTACCAAAGCATTATTCTTACCATTACTGTCCAGCTGCAGTTATGGGAACACTAAGAAAGGCCCTTTCAAATCCACTTTCAAATGCTTCAATGATATATTCAGTGTGGACTTAGTGTCATGTGTTTCTGAAAAAGGCAACTCAGGATATCATGCCCTTGGTCATTAAAGGGTTTCTTGAAGCTTCTCATGGACTATTAAATGCCATGGCTGTTTGTTTTCTTTTTGTCCTTATGCTACTGAACAGCAAACAAACATATTTGATATACTCAACTTGCTCAACAAACCACGCCCTTTCTTATAAAAGTTAAATACCACAGAGATATTGTATGACCACATGTTGGCTAGTGTGGTGATATTTTGCTTGTGATCTATCAAAGCCTTACTGAAGATCAGAGTGCAGAGCTAAGGCACTCGGCATCCATAGAGGTCAAGCAGTGGTGGCGCACACCTTTAATCCCAGCACTTGGGAGGCAGAGGCAGACAGATAATTCAAGGCTACTCTGGACTACACTAGTTTATCCAGTCTCAGAGAGAAACAAAGTTAGGTACTGGCAGGTCACACTTTAATCCCAATACTTGGAAGTCACAGGCCTTTAACCCCAACACTAGTAGGGAGGAGGAGACCGGAAGAGATACGGCTGGGCAGAGAGAGGAATATAAGACAGGAGGAGACTGGAGCTCAAGGCATCCATCTGAAGGTTTGTAGAGACAGGATCTTGCCCCCTTGATTCTGAGGATTTCGTAGAAGTAAGAACTCGTGACTGGCTGCTCTGCTTCTCTGATCTTTCAGCTTCCACTCCCTGATATCTGTTGGATTCCAGGTTCTGATTATTAAGACCAAGAATTCAAATTCAAACTACACGCTAGTCCTTAGGATTGTAACAGAACCAAGACCACCTGACTGAGGAAGTATCTCCATCAAATTGGCCTATGATCATGTATTTGGGGCGTTTTCTTTATGTTCAACTGATGTAGGAGTGCCAAGCCATCCCTAGTCAGGGCCTGGTCTGTACAAGGATGGTAGCTGAGCAAGTCAGAGGGAGCAAGGCAGGAAGCAGCATTTCTCCATGGTCTCTACTTTAGTTTCTGCCTTCAGGTTTCCACCTTGAATCCTTTCCTTGGCTTCCCTAGATGATGGACTGTATGTAGCTGTAATCCAGGTCAGTCCTGTCTTCCCAATAGTACTTTCGCCTACTTTTTGTCACAACAAGAGAGAAGCTAATTGGGACAGCCTGTGAATGTAATTGTCTGATATTTTGCTACCCCCATCCCAAGAAGTTATTTTACCCCCTAGAGGACAATATTGTCCCACTGAGACCACGCAGGGCTAAAGGGATGGTGGTGGAGCTACAGTTTTCAGTATACTCTGAAGTATAATATTAATTTATAAATTATCACAAAGTGTATCTGATAAAATTGCTGAAATGATTAGTATGAATTCCTTTTGTCCATTCTGCAGTAACTCCAAGAGTTTCACACCAGGGTTCTTGGGCTAAAGGAAAAACAATTAGCAAACTTACTTCCTAAAATAGGACTTGCCTCCATCACCTGCACAAGCTCGTCAATATATTTCCTCTTCGGTTTCCATTTTTAGCTCCTTAAAAAATTTCTAATAATCGCAAGTCCTTTCCTGCCATAGATAGCCTCTTTATAGACACAGGACTTCATTCGGTCTTAACCTCTGAGGGCAGGGCAGCTCTCGGCAGCTTCAGACAGGTGAGTGCTGGCATTTTCCAAGTCTAGCTCCCCACTGGAGTCTGCTATGTCAGAGAGGGGCCCAGCGTGTGATTTTTCTGCCCCACCTTCACTGTAAAGGCGAACTTCAAATTTCAATTAAAAGTAATAGTCTATAAACCTCCACATAAAAATGTACAATTTTCCTTCCCGATATATAGTCTTATTCTTTCTCATTAGAGAGCCATAAGGAACAATGGGGCTTTGCTTGTGTGCATTAATGAGAGTGCCAAGCCCGGGAAGAGAAAGCTATAAACTGGGAATGAAAACAAAAGGCTGGAGAAATTTATATAAAGATTTGGGGCTTTGTGTAATTCCTCTGGAATAGTGTTACACACGGTGCCTTTTAAATCTCTTCTAAGACTACAGGGAGGAAAATTGGGAAATAATAGACCAGTCCTTTATTTGAATATTCTCTTTATGCCCTCCTCCCCCAAACCTAATCAGCTGAGAATTCAATTGTAACAATAATTACAAAAGTGGAAATTAGAATTTGGACTTGTACAGAAGGCAGTTATATTTTCTGTTAAAAAAGAACTCTACCGGAATAAAACACACACACACACACACACACACACACACACACACACACACACACACACACACAAAGAGGAAAGCTGAATAAAAGATAATAATAGAAAATTAAGGGAAAAAGCCAGGAAATAATCTTCACCTATTCTTGTATTGTATTCAGCTACAGGAAATAGAAAAGTCTGATATCTTAATAAAAAGAAAAACCCAGGGAAGAAAGAGTGACGAATTTTTTGGTAGTGGTGTCACGGACTCGTCTCTGCTCTGCCGTGCATCCCCAGAAACTATTGTCCTCATGGTCACACGACAGCTGCAGGCGTTCCTAGCATCTTGTCCCTGTCTGATAAGGACAGAGTGAGATCCTTCCTTACATTTACTTTTGTTAGTTGAAGAAACAGTATCTAGGAGTTCTCCAGCAAATGTCCTATAACTGTTACTGACTGATACTGTGTTATTTGTATACTCAGGATGAGGCAGACCTCCTAATTTAAAAAAAAAATAAAGTGTGGGGTTGGAATGAGTGGAAGATAGAAGCAAAGTTAGTTCCAAACTCTGTTTGCCAGGCAAAGAGGGTATGATAAGGCAGTAATTACTTGGCAGTCACAAACGTCCAGTTTATATTTCAAATTTAACTTGGGACTAGTTTTCTCTGTATGTACTGGCTTTTTGGGATCCTAGTCTGTTTGGATGCTCAGCTTCCTAGACCTGAAGGGAGGGGGGAGGAACTTGAATTTCCCACAGGGCAGAAAACCCTGACTGCTCTTAGGACTGGAGAGGGAGGAGGAGAGGGAGTGGGGGGAGTGGGAGGGTAGTGGGAGGAGGGGCGGAAGTGAAAATTTTTATAAATTAATAAAAAAATAAAAAGTAAAAAGAATTTAACTTGACAGAAACACTTCAATTTCTCTTTTGAAAGAGCTTGAACTATCTAATTCAGAACTTCTGCAGATATTTTACCTATTTGTCTTGGGTGTGTCTGTTTTTGGCCCTTATATGCAGATCCATATGTCTTAGGTGTGTCTGTATTTGCTACTTCTTATGTGCAGTGTCCCTTCTTGGTATCATGGTGAATGTTGAGGAAGGACTCCTATCACGGTCCTTCCAATTGAATCCTGCTAATTTGTGTTAGACCACAAGCCAACCTCCTTGACTTTAGTGGTCTTCACTGTTGATGTCTTCCTCCATTGTGCTCCCCAATCTTCTTGAAGTTTCCCTTCTCTCAAATTTCATAGCCCCTCTCCCGAGTCACACACTAGTTTTCCCTTACACCATCTCTGTTGACCCTTTAACCCATCCCTTTGATTAGGCTTTACTACCTCTCGCTCTGTGTTGGGCATTTTGTACTTGCCATTGGCTTTCAGGAGATGAATGTCCAAGTCTCTGGGGCATAGCTCAGAGCTCACTAGTCTTGCATGTTGCATTTGCTGAAGGAAAGCCTCCCAGCCTCAATACTGCCACAAGTTATGACCACATATTGCTCTCCAGTTTATTGAATTTCCAGACTTCACAGTATCATCCTTCTGATATGCTAAGACCAAAATTCTTGTAGTACATTTGAATACTTATTTATTACCATTTGTATTATCAAGTGAATTCTACTTTCTTTTTCCACTGAACTATTTCTTATATTGGCATCTTAAAGAAGATACTGGGTGTAAAGTGTTCAATAACACAGCATAAAAAAGCAACCCATGGTTTTGGCTAATGTTCTCGTAATAGTGAAGAGTATCCCACTTGGGTTACTGAGAAATCTTCCTTAAAATCTGTTAATTTATGCTTCAGCTTTATTTTAACATTCACCTTGTTTCTTCTCCTCAAGAGGCTTCATATTTTTGAGGCCCACTTAACACTCGTATCTCATCCCAGCGTTTCAGCATGGATATAAGATCCCTCACAGTCAGGGTTTCCTACCCATCCCCAGCACACCTCTCATCCCACCGAATTCGTCAAGTTTTATAATCTTGCTTTCTTGAATTATTCACTCTATTTTCATTCCTCTACCTTTATTCCTACCTTTAGATGTTGCTCTAAGTTGGGAGTACTTCATCCACCTTCCTCAGAGTGTAGATATGAAGACTAAACACCATAGACTTGTCTGGGGACCATAATCACCAAGAGAGATCATCAGGAAGAAACAGAGTTTGGATTTATACTCAAATGTTCTGCGTCCAACCCGACCAGACTAACCAGATCTCTCATTTTCCCATCTCTGCATCCCTTCCTCTCCACCCTCACCCTCCACCCCCAGTTTACCCAGGAGATCTCATCAATTTCCCCTTCCAAGGAAATCCATAAGTCCCTCTTAGGGTCTTCCTTGTTACCTAGATTCTCTGGGGCTGAGGGTCATAGGCTGGTTATTCTTTGCTTTACATCTAATACCCTCTCATTAGTAAGTACATAGCATGTGGGTCTTTCTGGATCTGGGTTACCTCACCAAGCCAAGTACTGGGTCAAGCTCTAGGAGTCTAGTTGAAGAGAGGGAGAAGGGATTACATGAGCAAGGGGTGTTGGGGTGGGGGTCAAGATCATGATGCGGGAATCCGCAGATACTACTGACCTGAGCTACTAGGAGCTCAGACTCTAGATTGACATTTAGGGTGCATGTATGTGACTGACCTAGGTCTTCTGCATGTGGATGACAGTTGTGTAGCTTGGACTGTTTGTGGGGCCCACTAGCAATGGGATCAGGACCAGTCCCTGGTGCATGAGCTAACTTTTGGAACTTGTTCCCCCTACAGGGACCCCTTCCCCAGCCTTGATAAAAGGGGAGGAGCTTGAACCTGCCTCAGCTTGATATGTCATGCTTTGTTGACTCCCATGGAAGGCCTGCCCCTTTCTAAATGAAGGGGGAAAGGCTTGAGGGGGTTAGACAGGAAGTGGGGGAGGAAGGGGAAACTGTGGTTGGTATGCCAAGTAAATTTTAAAAAAAATAATTAAAAAATGAAACAAACAAACAAAACCAAACTCAAATGTTCTAGCTTTCCATTCAAAGATTTTCCTAATTCTTCACATCTTAATATTGATGCTGATTTAAATTGAATTTGTATTTAACTACCTCTCTTGTTGATTGTTATGTAAGTCAGTATAAGCTTGCAATAACTGGTATACTAAAATTTTGACAGAGAGAATATTAATTGACTCTCAGTTCTGAATTTGTTAAGAAGCACTTACATCAGAGACTCTGTTCTGACCTATCCCATCTCCTCAGCTCCAGCCCTTTCATGTCAGTAGTTCTTGGAGTCAAACACCAATGTTAGTTTATGTGGGATTTCCCTCTGTATGCTGTGATTACCATTAATGAATAAAGAAACTGCTTTTTACCTATAACTTTGGCAGGGCAGAACTTAGGTGGTCGGGGAAAACTAAACTGAATGCTGAGAGAAAGAAGGGTGGAGTCAGGGAGAAGCCATGGAGCCACCGCCGCAGATAGATGTGCTGAAACTTTGATCATAGGCCATGACCTCATGGTGATGTACAGATTAATGGAGATGGGTTAAATTAAGATGTAAGAGTTAGCCAATAAGACGCTAGGGCTAGTGGGCCGAGAAGTGATTTAATTAATACAGTTTCTGTGTGATTATTTCAGGACTAAGAGGCCAGGAACAAACAAGCAACCTCCTTTCTACAGTTAGTGTCCAACATATGGGAAATGCTGAATAGGATCCAGTGACTGACAGTGGTGGAAGCTCAGGTTAAGGCATACACACTGGTGAGCCACAGGCAATACAGTTTGGTCTCACTCACATTTAAACCAAACCTTTAGTAGTTTCTTTATCCACTCGGTCAGCATTGTGTTTAGTGCAGAACCCGGTCACATAAATCACCACAGAGGCATTTTCACAGTGACTCAGAGTGCTAAAGTTTGTGTGTGGTGGGGCAATAAGCAACCAAAGCTTATTCTGCAAGCTGGAACATGCTTATCAATAGCACCACATTCATAATGGATGCTTCTGTAACTCTGGCCTCTCATTGTCCTGAGATGATGCCAAGGCTAATAATTACGTTCCTAATATCTCAATCTGTATTTCCAGATCAGCTTTCTCATTTACATCATAGTCCGTCAACAGAGAAGAAGAAGTAAGGTGGGACAGGCTAGTCTGACTCTGAGGTCGGGAGAATGAGAATAAGGGAACGGAATGTAAGAACAGATGTAGTGTAAACTTTACAAACTTTGATGTGCAGCATCCAGAGCAATTCAGACCCAATGCATGACCCGGTAGGAGGCGCTGATGTGTGCACCATAGGGCAGGAAGTATACGACGAACAGGGTGGAGTCCATGTTCGATAACTCATATGCAGGTGAAAATAGGACTATGCACAACAGCAGGAAGTAGCAAAGGAAAGAACGACTCTGGGTTTCTCTTGGCAGTGTCCCCATCATGGAATTATTCCCAGCACTGCTCACAGTTTTTGCATCGGGGTTGCTATGGAGGATGTGACTCGGGATAAAGGCCTTGGAGAGGCAGTGAGGAGCAAACAGGCACAACTGATGTCTAAAGCTGGTGCCAGCAGTACAGTATATAGTTGGCTTGCAGAAGAAAATTTTGCTCGTTTTTATTATTATTATTATTATTGCATGTGCATTCATGCTTCACCTGCATGAACATCTGTGTGAAACAGTTAGATCTCCCTGGACTTATAAGCCTCCATGTGGGTGCTGGTAATTAAACCCAGGTCCTCTGGAAGAACAGCCAGTGCTCTTAACTGTGGAGCAAACTCTCCAGACCAGAAAATTTACTCTTCAATGAAGATAATACAAATGTGCCATTTGCCTCCTCGTTCTGCATATTGCCTCGCTCTGTGGTGCTGATGTACTCGGGGTCTGAAGATGGGACTCTGACACACTGGAGTCCTCATGCATTGATCTGACTTCAGACTCACTTCATTTGTTTAGGAGAATTTGACTATTAATGAAAACAAAACTCTTTCCTGAGATATAAATTGCTTTCCACCAGTCTCTAAGCTGACTCTAAATTTCTGTAACTGCCTCTTCTGAAACTCATATCTATGACCTATTTTAAGTGCGCCATTGCCCCAGGGGAACCACTCTTTCTTATTATGACACAAGATCCAATTATCCAATGAGTCAGTATAACCCAAGAGATAACATACATGTTTCTCCCCTTAAGATTTCCTTAGACAGAATGACTTGGTTTCTCTCTAGAAGAGACCAATGGGATTTTCCTCTGAAAGCAATCATTTATGCTACGATTAGTTCTTGTTCAAATACTCCCCTGATGTGTCATTTGTCTCCTTAGTACAAAGCAGATATTGATTAAGAATATTTTAGCGTCTTTAGATTTAATGATGAACTCAAAGTAATAATGATAAACTACTAAAATAGCTTGTGTTTTATCTTTCATGATCTCTATAATCCTTGACAATGGAGGATCAATTAACTTTAGAAAAAGTTTAGCAGAAAAGATCTATGGTAGCCATGCTGTCTGAAGTCTTATTTACTACTTCCAAGGGAAAAATATGTCTAATCATTCATACAGAAATATTTCACCTTCCAGGACAAAAGAATAACTGCACCCAATTGCCTTCATTTAATCTCTGATCCTTGGCTATGTTTTTTATATATCTAGTGTTTCTTACAAACATTTGTCTTGAGTCATCTTGAATAGTTCAAAATAGTTTGAGTGTAAAATGGCATTTATTTGAGAAATTCAGGATGCTTCATGGTGTCTTTATGAGTGGCAGAACTGAAAGGGGGTAAAGATAGAAACCGCACAGGTGTCCATTTACATGATGAAGGTGCTTGGGGGTAGTGAGGAGTTACGCCCACCTTTCACTTGCTTTCTTTCTTAATTTGGATTGCTTTGCTCCAATCCCTGAATTGATAGGTGAGCTACTGAAGATTTCAGTTCCCCTGTAGTCCAGGACCTTAGGTAATAGCAAGTATACTTCTATGATTTTCCTAGGCAACCAATTTGCTGCACAACTCTGGCTTTGAGATCATTCTGTATGCCACTGTATAATTTATTTTGAAATATGACCAACATCAGCCTTCTGGACTTCCTCACTCAGGTATGTTCATTGACCATGTCCTTGTAAGGACAGACTTCAAACAATTTGTACTTTTGTTTGTCTCTGACAAGATAAGGTTATATAAGGAGACATCAGAAAATACAACTAGTAAAGAGATGCAGGTATAGCCCAGTTGTAAGATGGAGAAACTAACCCATAATGGTGGTTTGCAGTCACTGATAGGATAGAATGAGTTTTTGTGTGGCGCTTGAGTTAGGGCTTGCTATCAGGGGATTAAGTGGGCTCCTCACTGCTCGGTTGAGCTGAAAGGATTCACCATGTTCCTGGAGTTAGCAAGTGGAAGAGGATTTTTCCTTCTGCTATATAGCTGAGTGATGGACCCAGGGTGAGGTCTAAGCAGAATTTGATTCCTTTAGTCTTGGAAGTCAGTCAACTGGCTTCTCTAGTATGAATTCTCACAAGCATACACCAGCATAGCTGGACTGAATTTTTCTCAAGCTTTGATAATGGAGATCTACAAAAGATACACATATTATTGCTCATCGCTACTTGGAAAGGACCTAATATCTGGATTATTATTAATTAGTGTGTTTAAATATTTTTATGTGTATTTATATTTTTTCATGCGTGTGTATGTGATATACAGAGCCTTTCTGTTTATGTGGGTAATGTGGTACCACAGCACACATGTAGAGGTCAAAGGACAAAATCCAGGGTCAGTCCCTGTCTTCCACACTGTTGGATCTCCAGGGTTCACTGCTACATGAATCAGGCTAACTGCTCCATAAGCTTCCAGACTCTACCTCCTACCCCTCTCTATGAATGAGATGGAATTACAGAACCTTGAACTATGCATATGGATTTTACAGGGTTCTGGGACTCCAAACCCAGGTTGGTTGACAGGCTGACACAGTGACCACTTTACCCACTGAAACATCTCTCCAGTCTTATTTACATACATTTTAACAGCACACGCAAATGAGTACTAAGTTCAATAGACTGGTGTGCTGGCCCTGCCTTTAAAATTGGCCATGTCTTTATAGAGTCTCACATTAATAATATTGGTTGTCCTCATGCTAAAGAACATGATGTGATTCTGAAAGCCTGCTGAAGCCACATGCATCCAAGATGGTGCTGGCGTGAAATCCCCCTGGCCAGCAGTGCTGTTGTTTTCCCCATTAGCACTGGCAGCCAATGGGTCAAGAACTCAATGACTGTACATTGAATGAATTAAATGGATAATGATGTTTTCTTAAACAGAAGCACATTAAGAATAATGCCCCTTAAATCCTACAATTAGGGCCAATAAAACAAACTAGGAAATTTGTGCCAGGTTAAAGTTTCATTGACGTCTCCAGTTAATGAAAATCCCTGCCTGTTGTGCTTCAAATAGGTTAGAAGTCAAGCTGCCTCACTCCCCTCCAGAGCCATCTTTTCCCGCGGGCATCTCAGCACTTCTGGGCTTATTACAGACTGTGTTTCTTTAAAATGCTAATATACACACAGACACCAACCTTGGAAGCAGGCATGGCCCATCTTTAAAACAAAACAAAAACCACATGCTTTCTGAGTACTTTGGAACAAGCACATTAACACCTCCTTGTAAACTTTCTGAATAAATGAAATTTTATCATTAATTTAAAATGTACGAGAACAATAATTCAGATACTTGAAAAATTGTTAAGATGAACTTTGTGTTCCTTCCTTCTTTCTTTCCTTCCTTCCTTCCTTCCTTCCTTTATTTATTTATTTATTTATTTATTTATAAACAGCTCTGGTGGTTCTGGAACTCACTTTGTAGACCAGGCTGGCCTCAAACTCATTGAAATTCACCTGACTCTGCCTCACAAGTGCTGGGACAAAAGGTGTGCACCACCACCACCCAGCTGTGTTACTTATTCTTTCCTAAGCTTGTCTCCTACATTCAGAAAGTTAAAATATAAGATTTTCAGGTTGTAGAGATGGCTCAGACGATAAGAGTGCTTGCACAGCAATCTCAAGGACCACAATTCAAATCCCAGCACCCACATAACAGCACCCATTCCCTTTCTGAGGGATCGGATACGCTTTGTTGGCCTCTGTGTGCACAGGCAGACACATATGCATACTTGCACACACACACACACACACAGAGAGAGCGAGAGAGACAGACAGACAGACAGACAGACAGACAGAGACAGACAGAGACAGAGAGAGACAGAGACACACAGAGAGAGAAACACAGATAAACAAATTTAATTGTTTTTAGAAAAGGTAGGCTATTTTTAACATGAACTCATTCCTTTCACAGAATCGGTATGTATGGTCGTGAAGAATGTGGTAGAGGTGGCTGTCCAGGTTTTGAAGAAGTGCACTGACCTTCAGAACAGTATTTTAGAAAATACTCATAGATTCTTCTTAGAATTATTTGGCAGCTGCCTATAAGCATCTGAGCCTGTTGCAGGGGGAAAAGCGGCTTGCAACATCAAGACAACAGTCCCATTAAAAAGAAGTGGTTTTGAGCATCAGATTCTTACTATAATACTATTGGCCTTTTGCCTCTGTCATAACACACGTTAAATATTCATGCTGATGTTTATTTTCTAAATACAAAATGGAGTTAGGATAACAACTAAAGCCCAGCATCTGGTGCTCAGATTGGGTATATATTATATTTTGTTTTGTTTGTGGGTTTTTATATCTTTGATCAAGGTAACTCACTGAATAATGCATAAACATTTCAAAAATGCATTTTCATGGTTGAAGTCAGGGTGGGTAGTCAGGTTCTCATACTGAACGAAAACTAGTGATTTTCTCTGCGCACAGGGCCAAACTACAGTGAAGATAGGTTTTGCACCCCTAACCAGTTCTGAACCAAAATATTCTCTGTCAGTTCATTTTCCAGGAGGAAAGCATAAGGCTATTTGCAATAAAGGCTAGATTACATGAGAAATCTTCTTTGGAGTAACCTAAAAATAATCGGGGGATCAAAGAAATATGTTGTATTTACAAAGGGTAAAATTACAGACCGGTGAGAAATGTAGAAGGGAGAATACTCTAGAGAGTTACTCTATGATGGTTGTGCCTTTGTGGTGGTGGTGGTGGGGGGTGTCATTTTTATCTCTCTCTTCATCCTAAACCAAATGGTTCATGTAGTTAAACTTTTATTGGGGGTAAACAGATATTGGAGCTTTCGTCTCTTTGCTGAGGGCTTTCAAAGTGGCAACTATATTAAAAACAAACAAACAAACAAACAAACAAAGGTGTCGTAGATCTGAACTCACAGAATTGCTGTGAGATTGCCCACGCTTGGTTTAAGCTGACTATAATTAGACAAACCCACTGAAGATGAAATCCCTCCGCGCTAACTTTTGACAATCAAAGTAACCACACATTAGACCTACCAGCTACATAATTGGCAGAGTCCTGTGTCAAACAAAACCATGCTTTGCCTCATTCAAAGTGACAGGAATTTCAAGCTAGTAGCCACAGAATAGCAAATGTAGCCTCACTAAGAGTGAAAGATGTGAGCCACTGCATGGTCACGTGTTCACAAAACTGGCCTACATTACACTAATACATCCACCATAGACTGTGTGTAAGTATTAAGGCAGGGGATTTGATTACACACCGTATTCCCTGCAAGGCTAGCTCAGTGGCTCTTCCTAGTGCTGGAGAGCGAAGGATACACATCTGTACTTCTCACTGCTGGATGCCATTATTTAGCTCTCTGGCCTTTTGCTCCAGCAAGGCGGTGGCTCTCTCCATCGAGTTATAATCCAGCTGAGCTGCTAACATCTTTTGTGAAAAGCATCTTGTCTTTTTAATTGGATTCCATAGATGATCCCTTTCGTCGGGCACACTTTGACAACATGCCTAAGTGTGCATTACATTCTGTACATAATGGGCCGGCTCTCAGCGATTTCTATTTCAGAGGATTGTCATTCTCAGCTTTATGTCTGAACTGTGAAGAAACTTAGAACAATAATCTTTTCACTGACTAGGCAGAGGCTCTCATTCAACACATCTTTATTGAGTGCCTAGTGCTTATGTGTGAGGTGCTTCTGCATTTGCTATAATTTAACAGAAAAACAACACGTCTCTTTGCTTTTGTTGAGTCTGAATATTAATTAGGATCGTATTAATTGCACTAGTGGAATTTAACCTATTCTATTCTAAAAACTGCACAGGTAAGTATTAGAGTTACTTACATAGATGATAGGTAATAGACTTAACTGATGGGTGAATAATAGGAAGTTAATAGAGTGCTTGGTAAGTGGGTAGTATGATCAATAGATTGATGATAGATGATTTATAGACAGGCAAGTAGTTAGATAGATAAATAGCTAGATAGATGATAGATGGATGATTGACAGTTTGATAAGTAGATAGGCAAACAGACAGACAGGTAACCTTCATATTTGTTTAGATTTGGAATACAAAGCATGCTATTGGAACACTGTTTCTCTGCCTTCCCCCTTCCCCTTCCCCCCTCTGCCTTCCTCCTTCCCCTTCCCTCTGCCTTCCTCCCCACCATTTCTTTCTTTATTAGCACACTTCCTGTGGGTTGGTTTTATTATAAAAACAGGACTTTTTCCATGTGATGAGGCAAATGCTCATAAATTCTTCCATGGCACATATCATAAGGGAAAAGACTTTCCATTTTATCATCCAACATATATTCATCATCCATCAGAAGCAGCTGAATTGCCTTGTTTCTGGTAGGGAGGGTCTGAGCCGCTATTTCCAGGTTCATGACCTCTTGCCCAAAGAATTGAAAATGGAGCTCACACATACACACACAAGAAAAAAAAGAAAAAAAGAAATGAAAAGAAAAGAAAAGAAAAGAAAAGAAAAGAAAAGAAAGGTGCAGGTTGTAGGAGGATATACTGCCACGACTGACAGCAATCACATGTGAGGCTGCTCCGAGGGCCCAATTCTCAGGGTTCCTTTCTGAAGTGTTCTAGAGAAGAAGCAGGTACTAAGTGCTGTAGCAGGAGTGGTTCTGTGTTTTGATTGATAGATTAGGTCATATATTCACTGTCCCTACTGTGCACGTCCCTTCTCATGCATCTGATTTTGATCCTGTGCTTTCCCAATTTTACATAGTCATAAGACAGTAAGTAATGGATCCTCCACAAAAAGTTAGTAGAGGCCACAATTTTGCCTTCCTACCTGTGCACACAAAACAAGTTCAGGTCAGAAGAGCCCTTTTATTCTTCATACTTGGATACATTAGAACAGGTTTGAATACAAGTGTCTGAATTTGATTGTTACTGAGGACAGGGGAAAGTCTACCATTGTTCAGAAATGGAGTAAGTGTAGCCCAGTACAGGTGAGGGCTTGAAGTGTTTCTGAGGTTCCTAGATTCACTGCTTCTAGAGGAGTGTGTGTGTGTGTGTGTGTGTGTGTGTGTGTGTGTGTGTAGACACAGGTAAAAAAAAAAACACAAGGAATAGGCACCAAGTACATTGTTATAAGACTGGGTGGGCACAATCCAAACCCAAATGGGCAGTGGGGCAGCTAAACTGTCACCAATGATTGGCTACTTAAGTCTTACTTACAACACATGCCTGCTCTGAAGGAATAGTCACTTCCTGACGTCTAAGATACTATCACTAGCCATTCATGAGACCAATAGTTGGGGCATCCCTCAATACCCAAGGAAGTAGGGGTTGGGGACATTTATAAAAGTGAAAAGAATAGCTTTGGTTACCTAAAGAGGAGGGCAGGATTCTGGGCAGATGACATAGTGACTGTCTACATTATGACTACACTAAGAACCACAACTCACGGCAAAGGGACCTGGAGATCAAAACTCTGGAGGAAGGTGTGTGCTGTTGACACCTGCTGTCCTATGTGTGTGTGTGTGTGTGGTCCAATTACCGCACTAAGAATAGCTATTTACAAGCCTTCGCGAACTGGCTGGTGGTGGCACATGCCTTTAATCCCAACACTCTGGGGGCAGAGGCAGGCAGATCTTGTGAGTTTGGGGCCAGTCTGATCTACAAGAGCTAGTTCCAGGACGGGCTCCAAAGTTATAGAGAAACCAGGTCTCAAAAAGCAAACAAATGAAAAACGAATGTTATTCACATTAATTCTCAAGGGAAACAATGGATCTAGTAAATCTGTCTTCTGTGTGTTTCGCTTACGCTTTGGAATTTTTCAACTGTTAATTCTGCCCAGTTTTGTTTCATACATGCAAAGATGCTGCTGACCGTTTTGTTCGCATGCATTAATTTTACATAACAATAAAATGACAGCTTCATACATGCATGCACATGCCACAACATTTTCATATATGTATATGAAGTCTTTTGTTTGGTCACTATTGGCCCCTCTCATTTCCCTTCCTCTCAAATTCTCCTTCTCAATTAGTCTGCTCCTGTATTCATGTCCTTATGTGAGGCCCATAATTTATTTAGAGTTGTTTCTATAAGAAGCCATGTGTGAGGGCAGTATTGGACTTTTTAACTTGTTTAAAATGTTTAACATTTACTAGCCAGAACTGCTAGTCAGTGAAATGGGACATATACTGGTCATAGGGAGTCATTTATCTGTGACAACCAGCATAGGCAACGGTAAGACATCTGACTCCCTTTAAAGAGAGCTCAGATACGCTGGAACTCTTTTGGCCTTTTTCTCGAACTTCGGTTGTTCTTTGTGGTGAACTCTGAAGAAAGGTCATGGTATCCCTGTCGAAGGCTAGGGAACCTGGTTCTAGAAAGACAGCTGGCAGACAGCCTTGCATGTGACAACTAGGAGAAGTGAGATTGTCACTATGTCATTGCTTCCTCCCTGTGTGTGCGAGCAGACCCAGCAAACCCAGAAAAGTCACAGTGCGCCTTGCAAAGACATGGTAGGCCTCTCCTTCCCCGGTGCTACCTCGTCCTCCACACCCACACTCCAAGCGTTTGACAGCACACTCTGACCCGTGTGACAACACCCTGGGAAAATGTCCCTCTTGTATATATTCTTTACCAGTGGGGTGATGGAAGCCTTAAGCTTGTCTCCAAAACTCCTCAACTACATCAGAGGACACTTCTGGGGGCCATGGTGTTGGTTGGAGTCCATCCTCTCCTAACGGAGGGAGGGGGTGATGGGAGCATTCCTGCTGCTCTGTGAGACGCTCCACCAGGTCAATGGGGATAGCAGGTCCCATTGCGTGGCAGTTATTGCAGTCTCTGAAACCCCAAGTCCGTGAATTGCTGAGCTCCCGCCGAAGATGAGCAAAGCAATAACTTCAACAGCAGCAAGGCTGGCCAGTTTTAAAGAGTTGCATCGCTACTGTCTCTCTACTGTCTCTTCTCACCGTGGCCTGAGTGGTGTGGTCATTTTGGCGCAAGTCTCAGGGCAGGAGTTTGAATGAAGTGGATCAGTGCATCTGAAGGACAGGGATGGCCCTGGGCTGGTGATAACGCCTGCTTGGAGCAACAGTGCACAGTAGTATCAGGTTTTTATTGGGTAGCAAATAAATGCACTGTGTCTAGGTATGGTGTGTGTGTGTGTGTGTGTGTGTGTTATGTTATTGTTTTTAACTTTAGACAGGATGCAGAAGGGAAGGAAGCAAGGTAAATAAAGTGGTATGAATAGAAACTTCAGGAACCACCTAAGGAAACCTAAAATACCACATTCCCTAAGTGGCATTTGCCAGCTGCCTGCAGTATGGAGCTTTGGAGCCTGCGCTGTCCAGGGAATCTACCAATGTCCCAAGAAGCTCGCTGTTTTCTACCTTTAACGCATCCTGTCAGCACACTAACAGCCCCAAATCTCTCCAATGGCAACAGTGTTCCCAACAGGCCGGCTGGCAGCTGTCTGAGGGAAGATCTTCTGCTCAAAATGGCACAGTCCTTCTGTGTCGCCATTCTTCCTACGGGCTCTGGGACTCACGCAGGTGTCCTTTTGGCTATAAAGAAGCAAAGCTGTGATCCCAAAAGGGTCTTATTTTTGCCTCAGGTTGCTGGAACTTGAGGCAAAAAACTGAAAACAGCTTACCTTTATGAAATGTTATTACAATAACCTTGCTCATATTAAATAATGGCAACAGGAATGGATTGCCTGATACTGGGCTTCGATTTGATGTAATCTATCAAAAAATGTCCACAACTCCTCTCGATCTGTTTTTTACATTATATCCTATATTTTAGGCTTGTCAAAATCTTTCTATCTTGCAAGTTCAGACTTAGGTTTTCGGTAGTGGTATTTATTTCTCTTTCCATAGATATTTGTTCAAAGCTGCCTGAAGGCAATGTGAAGATGCTTGCCTATGGTACCTACCTTATCTGTCTTTTATTACTGTGCCCACTCTTTAAAGAGCCCTTGCTCCTGCTTCCTTCAGGCTCACAGGATTTTTTTGTTTTTGTTTTATTTGCTGTCTGTGGAGGAGCCTCCTCCATAGTGAGACCCCCACTTACCAGTCTATGCCCAGGCCAGTTCACCCCAGAACCCCAAGGGCAGAATTAGGGAAGGTGAACTGGAACAGACACCTATCACTGGCAGTCCCAACCTGTAGAACTCCAGGCAACTCAATCATAATGGGTCTCACTAATGCGGGATTCTGTATTTGTGTTGCTTTTATTGGTTGGTGAGCAGCAAAGCTGTTTCAGCAAGTGGCTTAGCACAGTGAAGCCAGGCAGGAAATCTGAACAGAGATATATAAAGAGAGTAGACAGAGTCAAGGAGACGCCATGTTGCCACCGAAGGAGAAAGATGTCAAACATTACTGATTAGCCACAGCCCTGTGGCGATACATAGATGAATAGCAATGGGCTAATTAAAGATGTAAGAGCTAGCTAGGAATATGCCTGAGCCATTGGCCCAACAGTGTTGTAATCAATATAGTTTCTGTGTGATTATTTAGGTCTGGCAAGCCGGGAAACGAAACTGCAGACTCTGCTACATTACTTTTCCATCTGTAAAACAGAAAGATATTTACTTCAGAATGCTTTTTCATACCTGAATCTCTCCTCACAGTTGGGTTCTACCCCGCTCAGCCTCACATCTCCTCATCAGCTCTTTTCTTTTCTTTTCTTTTCTTTTCTTTTCTTTTCTTTTCTTTTCTTTTCTTTTCTTTTTTTTATAAACAGTCTAAGTCCGACCAGATGGCTCAGCACTTGCCACCAGGCCTGAAGATCTGAAGGAAGCTCCAAGTTCCATATGGCAGTAAAAGAGAACTTCTAGAAATTGTCCCCTGGATTCCACATGTGGGCTGTGCAACATAGACACACACATAGACACACATGTGTGTATGCAAAGACACACATACACACACACAAATAAAATGATGTAAGTTTCAAAACTGGGAAAAATCTGTTCCAAGGACACATAACAATCATTCATGTGTGTGGAGTATCCGGTGATAATTACATATACATATTTAATACATAATGATGCCAAAATATCTGTGTGTTTAACATTTGCTGGTTTTCTTTTCCGTAATGAAGCCTCAGATTCCTCTTGTCTACAGACTACATGTGACATTGGCTTCTGTAAACTGCAGCAATTGCCTATGCTGAAGGGCCAGCCCTTCCTCCTCCTCTTGTGTACCTTCGTGATTCTTCCGTCCTGCCTCCCTCCATGCTTCTCTCTCCCCTCTCCAGCCTCCAGACACAATTATTCTATTCTACTCCCTTATGGGATCAACTGTTTCAGTTCCCATATTGAAGCGAGATCTTCTAGTGTTTCTGTTCTCCCATTCCATCTATTCGCTGCAGAATTCCACTATTTTTAAAGCAAAATGATGTCTCATTTTGTATATATTCTACGTTTGCTTTCTTCTTCATCTGCTGGTGGCTGACGGATACCCTGTAGGTTGGCTATAGTCTATAGGGGAGTTATTCTGTGGTCTTGTGCTCCCTGACTTCTCGAGTCTCAGCTTAAGGTTCACCTCAGGGAAATCATTCCCACCTGTCTAAGCCTAGTCAGCAAAGCATCCTTAGTTTTAGCCACCACAATTTTAAATCATCTTATGCTATTTATTTATCCCATTGTTTCCAGCTTTTTAAATGTTAGATGACTTATTCTTGAAGGTTACAATCCCTATTTGGGCAGTGACTACCTCATTTCTTCTTTGTTCCACTTCTTAGGACAGCACCTAGTGACCAGAATCAAGGTTTTATAAGGGTGATACCAAAGGGGAACTAATAGCCCATTTTCTCAGACTGTTATGCAGCCAGAGACAGCCACAGCTTCTTATGTTTGACAGTTGCTTATAGGCTTTCAGGAAGTGAGACAATTCATAGTAAGAGGAAATTTTAATAAAAAAGCATGATATAATTTGACCTTGGGTGTACCTTACAGACTTGTGTTCTAAGCAAGATATAATTTGATCCTAGATGTACCTTATGGGCTTGAGTGCCTACGGCTTGGTCTCTAGCGTGTAGCAGAATTGGAAAGGGATAGGAATCTCAAAGATGGAACCTAGTCAAAGGAACTTGGGGCTTTGAGTGTGTGTAATCAGAGACTGTTCTTTTGTTCCCCAGCTGCCCAGAACCAAATAATCACACAGAAACTATATCATTTACAACACTCTTTGGCCTATTAGTTCAGGATTCTTATTAACTAACTCTTACATTTTCAATGAACCCATTTCTATTATTTTATATTTTGCCACGAGGCATGGGGTTTGTTACCTCTTGCTTCTTGGCTGCTACATGGTGTCTCCCTGACTCCACTTTCTTTCCTCCTCTATCTTTGCTTGATTTTCCCACTTTGCTGTATTCTGCCCTGCCATAGACCAAAACAGATTCTTTATTAACCAATGGTACTTCTACATATTCACAGCTTGCAGAAGGGAGTCGTACATCAGGCACGTGCTCTTGAAGAGGACATGGAGCTCAGACCTTCCCCCACCACTCTGTTGGGAGGTGACAAACTCACTTTGTCATGTGCTATTCTTCCACAGAGCCAGTGCCACTGGACCAAGTTACAAAGACTGTGTCTTAGCTACTTTTCTAGTACCATCATAGAACATCGTGACGAAGGTAACTTATAAAAGAAAGCATTGGATTGGGGAGCTCACAGTTTTGGAGAGTGTGGCAGAATGTCCCTATGGCCTGGCGCCAAAGGAATAGCAAGTAACCTCCAGTAGCCATGAATTCTCACTGGGTTATACCTGACCTGGCTCTGGAGTTTTCACACAGTCCCTAGGCTTTCCTTTGAGCTAAAAATACGTTTGGTAGTTCTATGTGAATCTTGACTGAGAGTTTCCCATGGTTACAAAGTTTATGCAAAACTTGGTTCAGGGGAAACCCGGAAAATTGTGGTACCCCATGAATCAGGTATTTGCACCTGGCATTGTATTGTCGGAAGCTTCTATCAGTTTGCTTTGAGAGATGGAAATCTTCAGCTAAAGTGTAAATATAAGGAAAAAATAAAGATTCTGGAAGGTGAAGGCAAGGCGCTTCAGTTCACCAAGACTGAGTCCCCCGCAGTCGCAGAAGCTGAGTTCATTCTCAATGTTTCTCTGAGTCTTCATTTCTCAGATCCGAATGAACCCACACACCCATGCCAAAATATTCGCAACATGAGAGTTGGAGTCCATGACCATCATGACAGGAAGCAGGGGGACAGGCAGACAGGCAGGCAGGCATGGTGTTTGAGCAGAAGCTGAGCACTTAAATCCAACCCATAGGCATGAGGCAGAGAGCAAGAGAAAGAGAAACAGAGACAGAGAGAGGCAGAAAGAGTTAATCAAGAATGGCATGGGCTTTTGAAACTTCAACTCCATTCCTGATGCCAACAAGGCCGTATTTCCTAATCCTTCCAAAATACCCATGAACTATGTACCAAGCATCCAAATATGGGGGTCTATGGGAGCCATTCTCATACAAACGACCACAGACCTCTAAACACAAGAGCCCAAATAATCCCTTTCTCTTCATACCTCTTGTACTTTGTCACAGTATCACCCAGATCACCAACCGCAAAGAGAAGGAGAAAACCACTATTGACTTCCGAACGGGGACTGTCCAGCCAGGAAGTTGGATGAGAGTTCTCTGCAGGAATGGCATCTCAAGCGACAGGATTTTGGGGGTGTTTTTGACTTTCTGTGGGTGGGATTGGGTCAGAAGAGGGAACAAAATGCAGAGAAGCTGGAGTTGTTGATCAAAAGTTGTTCCTCTGGCCTGGTGGCTACAGAGGTTGTAGGTGAGATTGACCATTGTCACAAGCAATTTAGTGACAGTATCTACATTCAATCTCTTGTTCCACTTTCTTCTTTTTCTCCTTGTACCTGGATCATTACTTACTCTACCAAAAGAAACTCATGGATGAGCAGATGGGACATATAAACTATCTTCACAGATGCTGCTGAGAATATATCAAGGCCTTCTCGGTGCCAAGAGAAGTGACACTTACTAGAATTATTGAAGAATTAAACAAAGCACTAGACAAGGAATGATAAAGACCAATAAGGTAAACATTACCGGGGTGGGAGCATATTTTTTCGTTATTCTATTTATAGGGCTCTTTCAAAACAATTCTGTGTTGTGTTTCTTTTTTAAACAAACAAATAAAACTGGGTAGAAATTTCCAGCAATACTCAACGTATAAAGAAAAACTAAAAATGCTACTTTTGATGCCTGGATACTCCATTTACATACTGGCCTCTCCAGTCCTTGTGTCTTAGGCCCTATGTCCCTTGCCAAGAAAAATCTAGGTTCTGCCTTTTGACATATATGTGAGGAGTCTTCCTCCACACAGTCAGCAGCCAAAACAGGGATGCAGCCGCTCACTGTCCTCTGGGTTTCTGAGTCTTTTATCTGTGTCATTCAACCCATAAGACATTTTGCAATAAGGTATTTCTCAAGTCTGTGTTCTGTCTAACCAACTTGGTTGAAAGTTCCCTTGACTTTGTGTATCTATGCCAGTGACCATTAACAGGTCCCTTCTCCATTAACAGCAGTAGAGAAGGTACCAGAAAGGGAGTGCTAGGTGATATTTAATTACAGGAGCTCTCGTTTTGGCTCTGTGGTTTAGAGCTATAGTTAACTATACTGTCTGTACAATCTTAGGTTAGTTTTTTAAAAATACCTTTAAACTTTGTCTCCTTTCTTTATGAACTGAAAAAATAATGTAATAACCCCTTAAAGCCTACTGCAAGCCAAATATTTGGGACCTAATCCGTGATCATGAATGTTACTTCTTATATTATTTCAAATATGAAAGCAAGTTGAAATTAATTAGAAGTAGTTTCTTTGTAAAATATGTGTGCACATACATAAATATTTCCAAATACTAGACTGTTATGAAAATTGGCTGTTTTTGAAAATGTTCAAATCAGTGTGAACACTAATTCAACTGGAAATAATGGGAATATGTTCATTCTATGGTTATTTACTTCAGTGTGATGGTCAAACCAGAAGAGAGATTGGTCTAGAAATATAATATATCAGCAAATGTATGTGTGTGTGTGTGTGTGTGTGTGTGTGTGTGTGTGTGTATGCATGATATTCTAGAAGAAACCGTCCAAAGTACAGTTTTCTTTTATGAACTTCTCAGGCAATATATTCACCCACTGGCCAAATGATAACTCCTGAAAAAATTAACTCCCATGTAAAATGGGGCCATAACTTTGAACTTGGAATTAGTGAATCATACATGTGAAGAAACTTCCATTCTGGGCTATGATTGGCATGCTCATCTGAGAACAGAAGTAGCTGGAATGGAGAAAATATATAAAAATATATTTCCATGAAGACAGTGGGAGGAGACACAGGTTAACCACATCTGAGAGTTAAGATCCTACAGAAAAAGTGCAATGGCCACAATTTAACTCAACTTCTCTGTCTTTCTTTCCTCTGAGGACTTCTGTTTGTTTTTGTCTGATTGAGAGCCTGCAAAGCCAGGGAGAAGGTGGCTGCCAGAGGGCGGGGGAGCCAGCAGTCCTGCACTGCCCTGGGACTATGCAGAGAACTGGAGTTCAGGCCAACAAGAAATCAAGGGCTTGAGAGACCAAAATCATTGAAAATAAAGAGGCACAGAGAAGGAAGCCTGGCGTTGTCTGATGCTCTGCCTTAGGCGTGGGCCAATTCTTCATTAAGCAATGTCAGAGGTTAAGAAGCTCAGTAAAATGCAGCTGAAAAGAGAAGTGAGATCTGGCAATCTCACCACACTGAGTAAACAAAACTCGGAATTCAACACTGCCAAGGAGAGAGAGGTCACTTGTAAGCACTCCCGTCGTTTTAGTCTGTCTGGGTCCTTGGCAAAGCTGCACTCTAGGAACTAGAGGGGAAACAGAAGTAGGGCCAGGACCTAAACTGAAAGCAAACTCTCTGAAGGTGAAGTGCTTGAGAGCAGGGAGAGGTGAACCTTACCTGCAGGGAGGAAGTCATCCAGACTCTATCACAGGGTCGTGTGACATGCCCAGAGAGCTGCAGTAAACCGTAGGCAGGCCCCAAAATCTAAAGAAGAGAGTTACAGGTCAACTAGATACTGACTGATAGTTTTTAGAGACAGACCTGTAATTAATGACTTGAAGAAAAATGACAAGTGCAAATTCCACTAGATTGGCGGCTGATGTTCAATATTCAAAGGGAACCACTGAGTTCTGCAAAGCGGGTGGGGAGCATCATAGGGGGAGAGGGCTACCAGTGTCGCAGATCTTGAAGCTAGCAGATTCACTGATGTTCGTATGAGATTATTCTCTTTTCCTGTGAGTTCTTGCATATATATTCACCAAAGTATCAGTGGGTTTGCATGCACATGCGTGCACATGTATTTGGGGACCTACTTGATATAAAAGGCCTTGTTCTTTGAAGAGGGTCTCTCAAGTAAATCCAGAGTTTGCTCATCTGGAAGCCTTGATGACCTACTTTCCTCCAAGATTGCCCCTTCTCTCCCTTCCAAGGTTGGAGCTACAGTCATCCAACAAGCACTTGGCAGTTACATGGGTTTAGGAAACTCAGTCTCCGGTCTGCTAACTTATACTTTAACCTACTTGGCTATCTTCTTAACCCAGAGAGTATCTTAATCAGAGCAAGTTCTTACATTTTTGCGAGGAGCGAAGTGAAGACTGTGGCTTTTCTTCAGCAGTGCAGCGTTGAAGCAGCGTTGCAATGTGAAGTCCTTGTACATCCCTGGTGCTCCCCAGGTGTCTCTGGTCCTCCCCTGTTCTAGAACATAACTCTAGAATTTAGTCCAGTGTGGCTCACAGGGGTCCAAGCCCCTGCTGTGTCCTGCCCTCTATTTGAAATCCAGCCAACAGTTTGGAATTGAGGAATTTCTGTTCTGGATGTTTCCAACGGTTTCCCTGCTGACGGTTCTACACTCCCAGAGTCTGGAAGATGAGTGGAGAGAGACATGGAGACATCAGCTGGTGTTGGAGCCTTGACGTCCTCGTTTTTGTTTTTCTGGTGTTACAGAACTGTAAAAAGTCTCTTGTTTGCATCTTTTCAGCCTTTTTCCTCAAGCAAGACCTGGATTCTTGGACTGGTGCCCACACCAAGAATCTACACATCCTCCTAGGGAAAAAGAAATTGCTAGAAACGAAAATCCTACGTGGATTCACTTCTCCTCTCTTAGGAATCTTGGCTTTTCTAGCTCGTGCTGTTTTTGCAGCTCTCACGCAGCTCGAGGGAAAAGTTTCCTTGTAGACACGTTTGAGCTGATCGTATGAAGAGGCTTTGTCTGCCTCAATTTAAACTTATTCTTTTCCACTAGGTAGGACCAATAACACGTTGACACTTTTTGATAGGAATATGTCACAAGCCTTTTGTTCTAGCACTTTAATCCCAGCAGAGGCAGGCAGATCTCTGTGGATTTGAGGCCAGGATGGTCTACAAGGCAAGCTCCAGGACAGTCAGGGTGACACAGAGGAACCCTGTCTCAAGGAAACAAAAGCAAAAACAAAACAATGACAACAAAAGAATGTGAATGGTGACTCTCAAGCTGTCACTGAGTCCCTAAGAATTAATAAACACAACTGTTTAGAAAAAGTGACCTAAGGGCTGGAGAGATGGCTTAGCGGTTAAGAACATTGCCTGTTCTACCAAAGGTCCTGAGTTCAATTCCCAGCAACCACATGGTGGCTCACAACCATCTGAAATGAGGTATGGTGCCCTCTTCTGGACTGCAGGCCTTCATGCAGTCAGAATGCTGTGTACATAATAAATAAATGATAAATAAATAAATAAATAATTTTTTTAAGTGACATACGGTGTTAGTAATGCATTTTCCTCACTATGAGAGAATACCAGGCAAGAAGCAACTTGAGGCAGAGCAAGTTTATTATTTATGGCTTACAGTGTGTGGGAGTTCAACCCACCCTGACTGAGAAGCCTTGACTGTGGGTGTCCTGTGATGGCAGACGTGAGAGACATCTCACCTCTCACTCATTGCTTCCTCACACCTCAGGTGACCAAGATGGGGACAGAGTTTTTCTGAAAGCAGAACCAAAAAATATGAACCTCAAGACCAAGTCTCAATGAACCACTGCCTAGGCTAAGCTCCATCTATCAAACGCTCCACAAAGTCTCAAAACAACACCATCCACTGGGGACCAATTATTCAAGTATAAGAGATGGTGGCAGGGTGAGAGAGACATCTCCCATTAAAATCATGGCATCAGATTAGAACACTTCTCTACCAATGTAACATAAGGGCCGGCTTGTTGGGGTATCTGTCCCTCCTGGTACCCCACATTTGGCAACTCCCAAGGAAAATCAATCACACAGAGATCTCTATAAGTTATAAAGCTGATTGGCCCATTAGGTCAGGCTACTTATTAGCTCTTATAACTTATGTTACCCCATTATCCTTATCTACGTTAGCACATGGCTCAGTACCTTTTCCAGTGGGGCAGCTTACATCTTTCCTCTCCGGTGGTCTGGGCAGAACTGCAGAGGGAGCTTCCTGCTTCCCAGAATACTCCTGTTCTCATTGCATCATCTCTACTTCCTGTCTGGTTTTCCCACCTACACTTCCTGCCTGGCCAATCAGCATTTTATTAAAATACATGATTGACAGAATGCAGATAATTCTCCCGCAC
The DNA here is from genome assembly GCF_982192425.1 of Myodes glareolus. NCBI lineage: Eukaryota > Metazoa > Chordata > Mammalia > Rodentia > Cricetidae > Myodes > Myodes glareolus. The sequence goes on from NC_142026.1 coordinate 19,290,839, forward strand.
CATACCAACACGTTTATGTATTTGCCAATGTATGTGCACCAGAGCCCCATTAAAAACAGCTCAAGTCTTTGCCCCAGGAGAATGGTGTCACCTGTATTATACTCATTCAGAGAGAGAACAAACCACAGCCACTGTAGGGGTGGAGGCTAAGTGTCGACTTAACTGTGCCAAGCATCTAATCCATGCAGCACCGAAAAGATACCAAAGACAATGGAAGGAGAGAGCTGCTGCTTTTGATTGCCACCTGCTTGAGATGGGACAGTGGTCTTCTGCCAGTGGATGGTCATTTATCACTTGCCTACCTGCATCTCCAGTTTGCAGGGGTCTAGCAGGTGGCAGGAGTTGTCGACCTCCATAACTTTAGCAACTGATTTATCTCGATGACTATGTTTCTAAGTAAGAATGTTGCATCTGTGTGAATGCACACTCTTGTGTGTGTGGGCACGTCTGTGAATCAGTTGTTTCTCTGGAGAATCCTGGCTTGTGCAACCACTTACACCCTGGGGAATTGCACAGTTTCTAACAGGTTTTTAAGTCCTTAGAAATGGAATGGCTTGAGTTCTGAGAAAGAATTGTTAAATAGCAAACATCACAGACTTGGTTAATTTCTAATATTCTATATAATTTCAGTGAAAATTTATAGGCAGAAAATTAATGAAAGAGAAAATAAAAAATATGCTGCCCTAGAAATAAACTTAGCAGCATCAAAGCATTCTGTTAATGCCTTCCCCAAATCTTTTATTATTATTGTTATTCCTGCAAACTGTGAATGTTGCCAGTATGTCCAATATTCCAGGTTATTTTTTTTAGTCTCCACTGCTCAAAAGCAAGATACATTCTTTATTGTTTTTGCCAATTGTCTCTTAGTTTCATGCCTTATGTTTAGAAGTGTCAGGTTCAAATTTGTACTGCTGTATCTTAAGCTTGATGTGTCTGGACTTTAATGGATGTAGAGGGTACTTTACCTGGCTCGTCTCAACATTCCAACAATAACAAGACCCTTTGCAGCAAGCAGCAGCTCTTGATCTCATTCTGTGGTCAGACATCAGGGTAATGCAACTTTCCCTGCACCAGAGGGACTATTTGAGAAAGATGTGAAAAGACAAAGACTTTTACAAAAGTTACACAATGCTGTGTTTTGCTCATAGAAGTGACCTAATATAAAAAACTATCAATACTTCAAAAACTCTCATAAAATAAATTATATATGAGGCTGATTTTCTCCCAAATACAAATTCTTGCATTTAGAAATGTCAGCATGTTTGCTAAAAGCAGAGCGGCTTGCCTGAATTTTCATTGTTTACTAATGCAACAACTTTGCAAACGGACCTTGAACTTAGAAAAGTCACTTCTTAGTCAAAGCCAGGATTCTGGTTGTTACTGTAATTAAAGGGCTATCTCTATGCTGCTTAGATTTTTTTCTCTCATTTTAGAACACACTTGCATACTTTTGCAGAATTTCAAACTGACACACTTTGTAATAATAGCACAAGGGATTGTTACACATATGTAACATGAGGGGGCCGGCTTGTTGGGGTATCTGGTCCCACCCGGTATCCCACAACCGGCAAATTTCAATGAGAAATCACACACAGGACTCCATAAGGTTATAAACTGATTGGCCCATTAGGTCAGGCTTCTTGTTAACTCTTATAACTTATGTTACCCCATTATCCTTATCTACATTAGCCACATGGCTCTGTACCTTTCTCAGCTGGACAAGTTACATGCTGCCTCTTCGGTGGTCTGTGCAGGAGTGGCAGAGGAAGCTTCCTAGAATACTCCCAGTCTCTTTGCTCCACCTCTACTTCCTGTCTGGCTTTTCTGCCTATACTGCCTGTCTGGCCAATCAGCGTTTTATTAAAGTATGATTGAAAAAATACAGATAATTCACATACATTAATCTTATTTACCAACTATTTACAGTAAGTATATATTCTTTATTCACCGTTTCCCTGCTCCTTTTCTTGTTTACATATATGTATATATATATATATATATATATATATAGAGAGAGAGAGAGAGAGAGAGAGAGAGAGAGAGAAATGAATAGAAAGTATTATGCCGTCATACCTCTAAATATTTCAGTATTTCCTAAGAATAAGAAATTCTCACAAGTACAATTATCAGAAATTCCCATTGATCCTGTACCATTTTCTAATCAACCATTAATATTTTATACTCATTTCCTTAATTTTCCTCCAATATGGGATGGCCCAGCACATTTATTGTATATGTCTCTCCTGTCACCTGGGCACAATGGCTGTTTGCCGTTCTTAAACTTGACATTTTTAAGTGGTAAAGAAAAATTAGACTGTGGACTCCTTTTCACCTTGGATTTGCCCAGTGTCCTTGCATGACTGGATTCAGCCAAGCATCCGAGCAACAGAGACAGCACACAGGGACTGCTGTGTCCCCCTGTTTCACATCAGAATACACATGATGTTGGGTTTGGTACTCTTTTTAAGGCTATCATTTGTCACCAGAAGGTGCCAGTCAGATTTTTCCTCCAATTTTGTCCAATAGTTTTAATAACTCTGTGGTGTGTGCGTGTGCGTGCGTGCGTGTGTGTGTGCGTGCGTGCGTGTGTGTGTGTGTGTGTGTGTGTGTGTGTGTGTGTTATATGTATTCATGGTACATGTCTAAAGGTTGGAGAATTGAAGAATAACCTCAAATATATGTGGTGATATTTTGTTTGTGCTATAACAAGCAAAGCTTACCTGAGGATCAGAGTGTGGAGCAAGTCACCAGTTAGCCATGGAGGCCAGATAGTGGTGGCATACACCTTTAATCCCATCCCAACACTCAGGAGGCAGGGGCAGATGGATCTCTATGAGTTCAAGGCCATCCTGGGCAACAGGAGATTGATCCAGTCTCAAATAGAAACAGAGCCAGGTGGCTCACATTTCTAATCCCAGTACTTGGGAGTTACTCACCTTTAATACTAACACTGGGGAGGTGGAGACAGAAAGGGAAATGGCTGGGTGGAGAGAGAAATAAGGTGGGAGGAGACAGGAGCTCAAGGCATTCAGTCCATGGGACTTGTAGAGACAGGATCGCCCTTTGGTCTGTTCATTTGTGTAAACAGGATCTTATCCCCTTCAATCTGAGGATTCGGTAGAGGTAAAATGTTACTCTAGTGACTGACTCCTTTACTTCTCTGATCTTTCAGCTTTTACCCCGATATCTGACGCTGGGTTTTTTATTATTACGACCAATTAGAATTTGTGTTTCAGGTTTTCTGTTGTCTTCTTCTACCTTGTTTAAAGTAGGGTATCGTGTTAACCACTATGGATGCCAGCTTAGATGGCCCTTCAGCTTTCAGTGATTGGTTCTCCCATCTCAGCTTCCCAGCCTGCAACAGGGATGCAGGAGTCACAAGCACACCCCACTATGTTTGGAATTACAGATTTATAGGCTCTGGGACTCTGAACTCAGACCTCACCTTTGTAAGACAAGCGTTCTACCCATCTCTGCAGATCCTATCTCCCCCTCTGTGTTGCTGAGCAGCCTCTCGGCTGTTGTGCTACAGACATCTTCTTCCCTCCCTTGGATTTGGTGCTAATTAACTTATTTGATGACTTCATTATGGAACCAAGATTCATAGCTTAATCGATGCGTTACAGTGGTTGCAATCTATTAATGACATTATTTGTTTTTGGGCTCAAATTTTCCAACATTTGGTAACACCATCAAAGATAATTCATATGTATGTGAATATGTATATGAGTGTCCCTCAATGTGTGTATGTACACATGTCCCTGTGTATGTGTGTATGTAAGTCTACACGCCTCTATGTGTATGTATGCCTGCCTCTTGTTCACATATTTCTGTCGTTCACTGAGCATTTTTTTACTTAGGAGTCAAAGATAAATTTCCATATCCATTTATCCTATTGCTTCTTTAAAGACTGGCCAAGGACTGGAATCCTAGGTCATACCAATCTTTCTTCCCGCATGTGTGTATCTTGAAGAATAAATTGATCTTTTACCAAAAGGTTTGGATCATTTTCTGGTCATACAGAAAATACTAGCTGACTGCAAAATGTGATCTTCCGAATGCTGCAGAGTTCATTGCATATGCTCAAAGAGAATTACATTTATTAAAATCATCTCTAATGTCACCAGAAAGTTTCTAAGTACCAGGATACTATCAAGTTCACCGTAAGGGGTACGATTTTTTCCAAAATTCTAATGTTTACTTGAAAGTTTGAATTTAATACTGACTGCAAATACTCTCAACTGATGTCCTGAAACTGACAGATTGATTTCAATCTATCCCAACATAATTCATGTGTCAATCACTTCACCACTCAAAAATGGTATTCCATGAAAAAATTGGCAAGCTCAGTTCACAACTCAACAAATTGAGCATGTTTTTTACGTGTATTTCCTATCTTATCACATACAATAATAAAAAAAAACCATGAAACTGGGCTCAGGGGATGGCTCAGTTTGTAAAATTTGCTATGCACCCCAGACCAGATGCAGCAATGCATATCTGCAATCATACAGCAGTATGGAAGGTCAAGAAAGAACAGTCCCCAGAAGTGTGTAAGCAGTTAGCTTGGTGTATAGAGTGGTAAACAAACAAAACAAAAACAAATACTGTCATATTTCTATCCAAACTCACTCATATTAACACACACACACGTGCACATTAATACATATGTGCACATCCATATCTACCCATGAACACACACATGAACACATGAGAACACACACAGAGCCATATACCCAAGAACTATGATTTTTTTTAAAAAATAATCCTTTTGGTGTTTCACCTAAGATATTCCTATGTGAAGGTCTATACCCCTTTCCCTTTTGATTGTTAATGCAAAGCAGAGGAAAGATGATTTGCCAGTACAGGTGGATGCCACAGCCTTGAGGCTCATTGGGTGCTAACAGTTTTTCTCAGTTGCTTATTATGGTGTTCGTGAAAATGCTAACAGCACCAGAAAGAAAAGAAAAAGCCGCTGACCTTCCAGCAGTAGTGTGAAAATAGTATTATCCCCACTGACCCCTCAGAGCCGTTCTTAAAAAATTGCTGACAGAGCTTTACCAACTGCGAGAGAGTTAAGTTTTACATCAATCACCATCAGTAGTTCTTAGCAAGATTTTGAGGAAGGAGATGTGTGGTTTTATTTGAAGAGAAGCTTGGCAGAAAGGCTTTATAATGAAGGATGTGTTTGATGGTATCTTTAACAGAAAAGAGGAGGAGTCTGTCAGAGAAGGATTGTGGGGGGTGGGTGAAGGCAGTCTGAGCCACATTATATTTGAATTGTCAAAGAAATACCTAAACAGAATGGCTTTGTAGCAGCTTCTAAGTCCAAAGCTCAGAGTGAGTTGTACACTAACTATGTGCCTAAAGGTCATTTACATACAGATAGAATTCAAAATTAATGTAACTGAAGCTATTAAATAAGAAGAAGGTTAGAGAAGGGAGGGAAAAAAAGGAGTCCTAAACTACTCATGCATTTCAAATGTGTTGCAATACTTCATCTTTTGAGAGCAGATGTGGAGCAATAGAGACAATACAAGAAAAAGAACTCACTTTCATAAACTTCACAGATTCCAGAAAACATGTACTTTTGTTTTTCATTGAGCTAAAATCATTCATAATGAACATTCTGATTTATTGACCAAAGAAACTGTGTCTGTGGTCAAGAAGACGCCATGTAGGCATTTTCTGGTTACTCTTCAGGATCCACCTCTCCTCCTACCATACGTAGGTAGTTACTATCAGCTAGGATAACTTTTACTCATCAATAAGATAAATAGAACAATGAAATAAACAAAGCAAACACGGTTTTATAGAAGAAAAAGAATCTGAGAACTGAACTGGCTTTCTCAGAGTGGTTAATTTTTTATGAAGCACAGAAGGCTCACAATCCCAGTGTACTGACTCGCAAAGGAAGGATTTCTCTGTCCCAGCTTCCACTGCACCATGATCGTGTTTCTTTCTCATTTGACCCTTCCTGGGATCCTTTTTCAACAACTTTGAGGGAGAACTTCTTGCCTGCAAGTTGGAGTCACTCCTTGATATGAGATACACAGAGCCTTCACCTGTGACCGTTCCTAGAGACTGCTACCGAACATGGCTATCAGGCCTCAGAAACACACCAAAGACACTTCACTCTCCCCCCCCATCAAGAAATTCTTGTGACATTTCACATTTTTTATAAAATAATTCAGCAAATCCTACATAACACTGAAATTGACTGATCGTTGCGTAAAACACTGTTTATCCATAAGGAAAGCATTAAGAACGGGATAGGACACTGATTTTTCATGTTATTAAAATTGTATTACTTTGTAAGTTGTCCGTTAGTGGATCCTCCTAGATGCAGCCTTTGAATCACAAATTTGAATGCCCAGGAAACTCTTGGATAGAGATGAGGAGCTGAAATTACAAAGGAACAAAAATCAAATTATGTGTTGTCCAATGAGCAGTCATTATAAACAGCTGAAGTTCAGTCTTGCTGGCCAACCAGAAGATGCCATAGGCTATGCCTCAGAACTGCCCCATCTGAAGGATGGTAAGTTGAAATGCCCATCCTTTAATCACTTCCCAGGGAGCATGAATCCCGAGATATCCACCTGCCTCCTGCTTGGCTGTGTCACAGTGAGACCTTCGGTGATGAGGCCTGGATACTAACATTCACATAATTTAGGCATGTGCTAGGGGATGGACTCCAGGGTACTGCCAACGTCTACTAAATGAACTACGGAATGACTTATGTAGATGGGGAATTAAAACTTTTGAAGAGCCCTGGGATTTTATTCATCCCTATTACTTCACATGTGCTCAAAGCAAGCTGCAATGGGAATCTGCCAGCCCAATTAGGTCGGGATCCATTTCTCAGTCATGTTGGTACCTGGTAATAGCAAGTACTCAAAGAGTACCTAACGGTGACTGTATAACCATAGCTAGGAAACTTCCTGTAAACCACATGCAGGGTAACTACGAAAGCGGATGTTGGAGTTATGGGCAGTGCATGCTTTATTGTCAGACTGCTCGGTCGTGTTTTAGCTCCATCCTTTAATCAATAGTCTAGGTGTCAAAGTTCCTCGCTTATATAAGTCATGGTGTGTTCATGCGTTACGTAATCGGTTTCTACGTAAATGTATTATTGTAGGTATGACATGAGGGAGTTCGTGGGAAACAGTTATCACTATATTTGACACTTGCTAAATGTGAATGGTCTGCTAGCGATTAACAGCACTTTAAACTAACCAATTAGATCACCTGACATTTAAAGAGTCTGTATTATGGTTGGCTACTTGGAATGGCACACATGCATACAGTCACCCAAAACGTTTCTGACCTCATCTGAGACACACTTGTCAAAACCACTCACTTTGCAGCAAAGGTAGACATAACTTCATTCTGATCATCACATGCCTCTAGGTCATGTTTTCAAACCTTTAATTTATTTGAGGAAGTTAGAACCGTGTTTTGAGTTAGGAAAATAATACAAACCACTTGAGTAAGAGATTAAAGTAAAATCTCAGATATTACTTTTCAGCATATTATTATATGCTGTATATTATACAGAGTAGGATGTACAAGTTCCTAAACATTACTTTCACTGGTTTTTTTTTTTTATTTTACTTGTACATCTATTTCTTTCTAAAAATTTTTATTCTTAGTTCATTTCTTGATAACTCCATATATAAGTACACTATATTTACTTAATATCCACTTCTTCTTCCTTCAACTCTTCCAGGATGCTCCCTCTCTCTTCCAACTTCATGTTTTATTCTTATTTTTTTTAGACAAGAGAAGGCAATAAAAAGGATACAAATAGGAAAAGAGGAGTCAACTTATCATTGCCTGTGGATGATAAGATACTGTTCTGTGCATATGGGATTCCAAAGACTCAAAAAAGGGTCTTAGAAATGATCCACCCACACACCCAGCAAACCCATAGGATATAAAATACATATACAAAATTCAGTAGTCTTTCTGTTTACCAATAACAAACATAGCAAGAATAAAACATTGAAAACTATCCCATTCTCAAAATCCTCTAAAAAAAAAGCCCTATGAATAAACATCACAAAGGAAATAAAAGATGCCTACATTAAAGCTTTAAATCTGAAGAAATCCATGAAAACCCCAGAATATGGAAAAACTTCCCATTTTCATGGGTTGACAGATACAATATTATGTAATGGCCATTCCAGCAAAAGCAATTACAGATACAATGTAGTATATTCTTCACAGAATTAGAAAAATAATCTTAAAATTCATATGGGTGGGCCATAGACACCCAGATAGCCAAAGCAATCCTGAGAAAAACAAGTAAAGCTGGAGAGGGTACTACATGTGATGCTTGGGCTCCAGAGCCGTAGTAATTAAAACAGTTTGGTATTAGCACAGAGACAGAGGAGTGGGTCAAGGGAAGAGAATGGAGAACCCACATACAAGTCAAAGAAGCTGGAAGCACACATGGAGGGAAAGACAGCATCCCGAAAAGAAAGACAGCATCCCAGAAAGATGATGGTGGCAAAACTCATTGTCAGCATGTTGAAGAACAAATCTGGCCCCTGCCTTTTCATCTTTTGTTAATACATCGTGTATCTCACAATCCATGGGTCTACTTTTCTTTAAACTGCTAAATTCATTCTGGGTAAGAGGCATCATAGTGAATGTTTGGGGTCTGATTTCCAGCCGCAACCACAGAACTGACCTCACCTCTCTGGAAAAAAAGTTGTCTCTGAAGGGAAATTGTGCAGTTTTTCTCAATGCACCACCATAAGCAATGATTTTCTGTACGTGGTGCAGCACTTACCTGTCTTTCCTTTCTCTTATCCCCAGTGGAAATTTAAAAAAAAAAGCCACAAATCCTTTTGAATGTACTTGAAAATTGGCATTGATTATCTTTATTTTGTCTGGGCTGGATGGTCTGTGGTTGACTTTATCCTTTGAGGTAAAAAACAAAACAAGCAAACAAAAAGATCTATGGTGGCCAAAAAAAAAAAAAAAAGAAAAGAAAAAAAATTAAGCCACTTACGAAGTTAGAAGGAAACCTGAAGTCTGGTCTTATCTTTTGCCTTCAAGCCTTTATTTGGTGATATCACAAACAGTGTTGATGACTTTACCAGGCTTTAGGTGGGCCTGGGACAATCCTGTTACATCATACAGGATTATAAAAATAGCCAACATTTTAAATTTTTTAGTTAAAATTATTTTTAACAATTTCCTACACACATATTTCCTAAACGCATTCTTGTTTCTGACATCCTTCAATATTTCTGATCTCCTTCCATCTCCGTGTACCTACTTCTTTACAAGTCCCCCTTCCATTTTCCTGTCCTTTTGTTTGATTTTGGTGGAGTTTTGTGGTCACTGAGTTGAACCAGGTTTACCCACATGAACATGGATACAGAAGTATTCACTACAGCCTGGAGGATGCGCCAGTGGTTACATTACTGAAAACTATATCTCTCCTCCCATCCAGGTCTGTATGTTTTGATTACCAAAAATGAATAAAGAAAACTGGCTTGAGCCTATAGCAGGGCAGATCAGAGGTAGGCAGGGAAAACTAAACTGAATGCTGGGGGAAAGAAGCTGGAGTCAGTGAGAAGCCATGAAGCCCTACCAGAGACAGATGTCAGAACTTTACCCAGTAAGCCACAACCACATGGCAAATCACAGATTAATGGAGATGGGTTAATTTAAGATATGGGTTAGCCAGAAATATGCTTAAGCTATTGGCCAAACAATATTGCAAATAATATGGTTTCTGAGTGATTATTTCAGAGCTGAGCAGCCGGGAAGAAACAAGCCTCTCTTCTTACAACAATTGGTATTCCTCAGGGTCTGACCACTATAGGGAGCTCATATTTTAGTCGGTAATATAATCTGTAAAGACTGTGTGACTTTTATAGTTATATTTTAATATGAGATCTTGGGAATGAATCAGCAATGAAAGGCTGTGGCTTGATGGTGATGTGTTTGAATGTCAAGTAGACAAAGGATCAATTGTGCTGGTTAGTTTTATGTCAACTTGATGCAAACTACAGTCACCTGAGTGGAGGGAACCTCAATTAAGAAAATGCCTCCATAAAACTGAGTTATAGGCAAGCCTGTAAGGCATTTTCTTAATTAGTGATGGATAGGAAAGGGCCCAGCTCACTGTGGATAGTGCCATCCTTGTGTTAGTGGTCCTGGGTTATATAAGAAAGCAGGCTGAGCAAGTGATAAGGGAGCAAGTCAGTAAGCAGCACTCCTCCATGGCCCCTGCATGGAGTTCCTGCCTCCAGTTTCCCGTTCTCCTTGAGTTCCTGTCCTAATTTCCTCCAGTGATGGACTACGATGAGGAAGTGTAAGCCAAACAAACCTGTTCCTCCCCAAGTTGCTTCTAGTCATGATGTTCATTGTAGCAAGAGTGAACCTAATTAAGACCTGTAGCTACTGTGAAAAGGTACAGTATTAAGAGCTGGGAAAACCTTCAGTTTTGTGAGGAATGCAGGCATCTAGCAGAAAGTTTGTATGGGAGCTGGAATAAAAATGCCCCCACCCCCCATTTCTTCACCTTACTTTCTTCAGCTTTGAGGAGACAAGGAGGGTCTCACCCAGTTTTCTGGTTTCTTCTCTCAGGGGCCTTCATAAGCATAGCATTGAAACTGTTCCAAGCTTTCCAGATTTCTTCTTCCTTGTGGATTCTAACATTGTTCCTACTTTGAAAAGGATTTGCTGGAGTACAGTAGACCTACAATAGAGTAAGTACTATAGTATATAAAATATACCCCAGCAAACCAGCAAAGGCATTTCTGAAAACCATTTTAAGCTACAATTTTTGTATACTGTGTAACTTTACCACTAATTTGCCATAAATTAAGCCACCAAAAAAACAATCTAAATTAAAATAAAGAACAGAAGGAGAAGTGGGAGGGGAAACCTAGACACAGACTGACATATTCTTGTGCATCTGTGTACCAGGTAGACTAAGACATTGGCCCTTGTGGCTTTATTTGGAAATGGGAGCCGTTACTTTTTCAAAGTCTCCCTCATATATTTCATAAGGATTTCCTGCCCCTTAAAGTCTTGAGGCCAATCTGTTACTTGCGTTTTCTCTAAATTTCCAATTACCATCCAACTCTCTTACTCAATCCCTTGAGGTTAATGTAGAAAATATATTGCATATGCCTTTGATAGCAAATTCAACTTGTACATGATTTTTGGTCGCTCCCAGGAAGCCTGTGATGACTGAGTTGCTCATGAAGTCATGAAATCTGGGAATGAACTCCCTCGCTGAATGCATGCTGATGTTGGCTAGAGTAAGAACAAAATGGCAGGTGATGGGGAGTATGGTTCTTGTCTTTCGTGAGTCAGCAAAGGCTCCAATTTGTACTGAAACAGCTCCTTCCCACTGGGTCAGCCTACTGACTGGATTTAATCATAGCTTCTAGTCTGGGCTTGATTCAGTAGCTCAGTATAGACACAGCTTCAGTCCTTGGCCTTTTACTGCTCCTAAGACCAGTTTTCAAATAAATAACTTTCTAAATGGCTTCCAGATGCGAAAATAAAAACTATACAGATGCAAATATATTACATTTAATTTCAAGGCTGTTTAAGATTTTTTTTTACAGTGCCTACAGAAGACAGCTATAAAAAATGCACATCACTTCAGCAGCATACTTCATCAATTACTCCATTAGCAATAACAATGTGGGAAATAAAGGGTGAAATTGAGTACAATAAAGCAACGAGGAAAAGGAGCATAAACAAGAAATGGAAATCAAGCAATGAACCATACTTACCCAGAATACATTTCAGGTCTTCTTTGGAAAATATGATGTTTCTGACCCCTGATCAAAATTCTTGATTCTTAATCATCTTTCTTCTGACACTGAAGTGTGGTGGGTGCTTATGTAGTGATAATCCTATGCCGTGTCCTTGTCCTGATACGTGTTCCATACTCACAAGATTCTCTATGTTCTTAGAATAGAAAAACCATCTGTCAAATAAGTCCGAAAATGCCGACTTCATTGGCACCAGGCAGGGTGTGTTAACGCTCACGTGATGCAGGGTGAGACGAGATCGGTCATCTCCAGGTCATGTATGTGGGTACCCCAGTAGGCGCAGAAGCAGTTAGATATTGGCCGTCATAGACTTGTCTTCGTTAACTGACAACTGGCTGTTCAATCAGAAGTTGGTCAGCCCCTGCATTTATTTAAAAATATGTAGGACACTAATCAGATTAAGATGCAGTAGGGGAAGGCAGCTGGGAAAAATAACAGCTCAGGGATGAAAGCAAAGAGTGGAGTTCACAAAGAAATAAGCTTGACATTTGTTTTCTGGAAACCATGACCTTAAAATGACATGATCTCAATTTTGTTAAGGTTTAAACAATTAATGCGCGATGTTTCCTATGGAGGCGGAGAGGTGAACGGTTGTGGCGAAGAGAGCCTTAAAGAGAAATAGCAGCAAAAGCCGAGCATTGCAGCCCAGTTCAAGTCAGTTCTACAGGAGAAAAACGGACCATAAAGAGGATGAAAATATCCTCGCTTCTTATGTGCTCATTTGGCAAAGCCAAAATGCCGAGTTCACAGCCCTTCTCCAGTAATTCTTGAAAAGGCATTGCCAATGGGAAATCTTTCGGTTCCTCCTGAGTCACCTGGCAAATGGGCTAAGGAGAAGCTGGACACCTCTGTGGGAGGACCAGGAGAGAACCGAGTGCCAATTCCCTTATTTTATGGAGGGGAACACTCATGGGGTTTGTCACTCTAACACTATGGCACAGATGATTCTCTGCGCATGCTCAAATCTGGGGGAGCCAGATAAAACTATCCTTTCTGCCCTGTAGGCATGAAACTCCATGGGCAGGGAACACTGTGTTCTCACTGGGTTTCTAATTCATTGCTTTTGCAACCAAATGCTCAGAATTGCCGACTTACTATCTTGCTTTGATAGTTCAATGACTTCTAATTAACTTCTAGATCCATTAACCTCAAAGTCTTCTCATGAAAGACTGGGAACCACGAAACTTGGCACCAGTATCCAAAACCTGGCTCCTGCTTTTTCTGACCTTGACCTCAAGATCTCAGTCCTTAGTTTATCCAAAAGGAAAAAATTATGTATATTCTAACAAATACAACTAGTAAGACCAGATCCAAAGACCCTGGATACTTGTTGCCTGAGTATTCCAGCAATGTGTAGCTCTTGTATTGTATGAATCCTTTATGGCCAAGTATCTTGCTCCATTCGACCACACTATATAACTCCCTAGACTAAAAGAATCAAGCTGAAGAAATAAAAGCAAGGCCATGAAACATGGTTAAAAAAAATGACTGAGGCAAGGAGACAAGAGATCAGGATTCTAATCTGAGAGATGTCATATACTTGTGTGACTCCCAAGAAGGCTAAAACTTGGATCATGTGCCTCACTTCAACAAGCGGCATATTACGTGGAGTTCCTAAGACTCCATTGTGGTATTCTGCTGTGTCAGATGACTCTGTGTGGTGCTAGCTACCCTAGAGGGATGGAAAACTCTAGTCAGAGAATTTTTGCCTCTTTGCCTGTAGTTTTCTCTCTCTGCCCAGTTCCCACAAAGATGAAGAAAAATGAGATATCAGAGGCTGCATTTTATATCCATGAAATAAAAAAGCCTTCCAAGAGAGTCTTCATTCATGCATTCAGATTTACTGTGCTGCAAACCTGTGGGAACCTGCTGTGTTCATTTGCACTTCTGTTATCATCCCTGTGAATACAGCCAGAGGTCTCTCGTGGGCTCGCAGATGAAATGCTGAATGGCAACGAAAGTAAACAAAACAGAAGCTCACCATCTATTCCCAGGACTGCTCCACTAGCATTTAATGACATAGAAAATACCCAGAAGCCTCAGCTGTGTTAAGCATGAGCATAAATAAAGTGATAATCCACAGAGAAAGAATGTGAATACCCTTAATTCTGAAATCAGAACCCTTCCGCTCAGGGTACCTTTCAAGCTTGAGTTGTAGTTTCTATTGTTCTTCACTATCTAATGCAACTATGGGTCTTTCTAAAATCGAAGCTGTAGCTTAGGAGGTGGAGGAAGATTTTGTGTGAAGTCCACCCAAGTTCATCTCTCATGCTCCCTCTAGGCACTTCCTCCTCCAGAACACAGCATCTTCCTGGCTACTCATGCCTCAGGTTAAGGGAATGCAATGGTCTTAATATGTGGGCTACTAAAAACAACTAAATTTTTTTGGTAATTTGTCTATAGTGTGATCAAAAAAATGTCTGATTCTTTTTCTTCTATGACACACTGGCACTTTGTCACAATTGGAGCCAGGGCAAAGAGAGAGGGGCCATAGTCAATGTCTCAAAGAGTAAGAGACAAGACTCATACAGAGGGTCTGGTAAGGCCTGAGTTGGAGCCCATCACTAGGGAACAAGAGAACAGTGCCTATGGAGAAGTCATCCAAGTCTGAATGAGTATTAAGAGACCAAGTGTGTAACCGTGCCTCTAGCTCCAATAAACATCACGGCTTCCAGAGAAAGGTTGCATCTATCTATGGCTGTCTTTTTGTCTGAAAACTCATTTATTTATTTAAAAGGAAAATTCCATTTTACTTTATTTTTTTTTAATTTCACCTTGGAAATTTCAGGTTAAATGAAAAGAGAAAAGAAACACGTCAATCTAAATATCACCAAGCACCTTTAAAATCAGCAAACCTTTGATATGGCCAGATTGCATGCATTTGAGAATGCGTCCCATGAAGTGAGAAGTATTTGTAGACATGACTTGGGAAGACCCTTTCCTACCATATGGGAGCATCGGAAGTCCCTGGAGCAGCAGTAGAAATACACTGACTGTGTTTAAGTAAAAAAACTACAAGCCTGGTACATAGCTCATTCTATCAGTTGCAGGAGGGTTTAACCCGAAGCCCCTTCAGCATCAGCACAGGCTAACTAGGACAATGGCCCAACATAAAAGAGTACATTCATAAAACATTAAGGGATTTGTCTGACTTTTGTTTTTGTAACTTGATTATTTTTTAAGTTGATTTACAGTTCTTAATTAAACATGAACTTTGTAGGTGGTAATGTCATTTGGTTGTGCCCAAAGGTTAGACAGACCTGAGAGCATGAATAATGCCATATCCTTTTTCTCATTGAGAGTAAGGATGTAACTTATTGTTAAGATTAGTAAGAACTCTACTACCTCTCTTCAGACCTCCACCTAGTCTAAGAATTACAGGATGTAGTTTGATCCAAAGGGAATCATCAAGTATCTAAGCAGGAAGGAAAGATGGGGAAAGAAACTGGGGGAATTACTCCTGTCCTTGTCAATTACCACTGTCCCTCTTCTATGTTGAGACATGTCTTTGTAAAGCTCAACTCCTGTTTTCCTGATCCCTGCAGTGAAGACCACATTGCTCAATACAATTTGCTTTCATGTACTGAGAATAGAATAAGGAGAGGAGGCTTCTCCCCAAGTTACAGCTGCCTTCTCTTACTTTATCTTGGATAGTGGTCTTTGTACTATCATTAAAGTTAGCCTTCAAAATTCAATTTAAAGAAAAAGAAAGAAAGAAAGAAAGAAAGAAAGAAAGAAAGAAAGGAAAAATAAGGAAAGAAAAATCCATTTGCCCAAGACAAACAAAAAAGTATCAGAGGAATTCTGATGTTGATATATATTCCTTTTGAGCTATGTCTTCCAGTGACTAAATGGCCCTTTTCACTCCTGTTCCATGTCTGTATTCATTTCCTCTTACAGAAAGAATGGCATTTCAAAAAAGCCACTCCCAAACATGTGATAGCTACTAAGTCATAATTTGTTCAGATTATTGACTCTGTTGCTAGACCTAGTCAATACAATTGGAGATAGCATTGGCAATCTCCAGTTTGGATAAATTCTCTACCTGATATTTTTTTCACACCAAAGTATATTCCTGAGACGCATTGACATGGTTGATGAGGATCAACAGAGAGATCTGGAGGGTAGTAGAAGATAGAGATAGGAGAAGACAGAGGTAGTAGGAGATAGACATAGTAGAAGCGGTGAGACCAATCAGGAAGTGTCTGTGCCTGTACTGGCAGACAATGGTCAAAGTAGCGGCTTGATGGTAAAGGTGGCACAGGCAGAGAGAGAGCCACTGGATGAGAATCACCGTAGATGCAGTTTGTGGACAGAGTTTCACTCACTGATAGGAGTCAGACTGGATCAGGTTGAGCTGGTTTCTGAGTGTGTCTGGGAAGAACAACTTAAGGAGTGGCTCTCGGTGTAGATTCTCCCAGCTTCTTTACTTGGTGACTGGGGACGCTGTGTCTCTGTGAAGCTAATTCAAGCACTTAGAGACTAGGATGACATCTGTCACATTGTTGGTCCTATTTCAGCTACTTAGAGTTATTCTAAGTACCAAGAACAATACCCACAAAGAAGACATAAAAATGACTCACATATTAGACCATGATCTGAAAGTCACCAGTACTGAACAAGCTGCAGGCCACCAGGGATCTGAGAGCATTGTGAAATTACCTCAGTAACATGAGGTCCTGTTAAGTCCTGCCAGTGCCTTCTAGCACCTTCCTAGAAACCGCAGATACAACCACCATGAATCTGCCTGTCTGTTAATCTTCTTCCTGAAGACTCTACAAGGATGTCCCAAAAGGATCTCATCCAAAGGATGAGATATGGGAGAATGAAAAACCAAGTGCCATGGACTGGGATGGTACTAGAAACATGGGCTCTGTTTCTAGGATCCCTGCCTCTCAAGAGCTTGTTAGTCTCATTAAAGACAACAAAATAATCTGCTTAAGTGTGTTCAAGAAAATATGGGTTTGAACAACATTAAGCAGCTCTCTGCTCAACACTAGACCCTATGATAGTTAATAGAACAGCATACATGATAGCTTCAATGTACCAAAAAACACACCCTGAAGTAGAAATACTCAAGTCCAGAGCTACATGGCCATTCCCAAGGGCAAGGATCTACTCTGTGCTTGCTTTCTCGTCTACAAAGGAAAGGTACTCTTTGCCTTGGGGATTAGAAAGATGATGAGAGGAAGGATATGGAATAAAGCTTAGCATAAACAATAAATCATAGACCATAAACAATAAAAAAAATAGACCAAAGTGAAATTTTATCAACTTGATCTTGGATGTTGTAGCTGGGAAGAGAAGGGAACATGAACTCATGAAAGGGCATTTTTATTTTTTGGTTTTGTTTTTTAGATTGTGTATAAGTACATGTTTGTATCTGCATGTACCATGTGTGCTGAATGCAGGCCAGAAGAGGGAATTTGATTTGCTAGAACTGGAGTTACAAGCAGTTGTGAACTGCTAGATGTGGGTGCTGGGAACTGAACTCAGGTCTTTTGATGAGTGGTAAACTCTCTTAACTACTCTGTTACCTGTCAGGCCAGAAGGACATTCTTCAAGACAAAGTTCAAGAAATTCTGTACCATAAACACTGTTATCTCTGGAGTACAAAATGACTGGTAATGGAGACCAAGAAGGGGTAAGAAAAGTAAGACAAGAATTAGGGTTTGAAACAGTGATGCGCCTCTACTCCTCTGGTCTCTGTAAACACTGAACACATGCAAGTAAGGTGCAACACCCCAGAAGGAATTAGGGTTTTGCTTTATAGTCGAGACTATGTCATGCTTCATGTTACCCCAAGGGAGGAGTTCTTCAGTAGAAAAATTTGGAAAGTACTAAGCCGCAGGGTCCCAGCCTCAGAAATCCTGATTCCTTCATTCTAGTTACAGCCCAATATTATTTTGTTTTGTTCCTAACTTCCCAAAATTTTTCTAATTCACAGTAAGGATTGAGATCCCTCATGAAAAGCATATATCACATTCTATGTGTGATAAATGACTTGCTTAGGTGATATTTCACAAAATAGTTACTCTCTTTAAAGAAAAGATCAATGTATATGGATTTAGGAACTACCTGGAGAATATAAAAGTTGTGAAAAAGAAAATGAAAATACATATGAATACTCAGGAGCTGGACTGGAAATGATGTTTCTAAGAGTGAGGTCAAGGCTGAGAAAATAGAGTCAAGAAAGCTTGTTCTGCTCCTCTTTTCCTTCTGCCATGGAAGCAGCTGAACATTCATAGCAGTGAGCATCATGAGAAGACAAATGGTGCAACCATAATAATGTCAAGAAATGGCAAATCAATGAAAAACTTTAATAATGAGTCAGCCTCAAATATTTAGTGAAAATGGGATGTTTCTTCTCATGCAATTCTCAGAAAATTTTATAGGTAGACAAGAAATAAGAATTTCTAGTTTATAGCACAGAGAAGACATTACTTTTCTTTCTACAAATATTTTAGGTATTTTGACCTTTACTGATATTGTGAGAAAAGTTGATAGATAAATAGATGATAAATGATAAATCTTTATTTATATATAAAAGGGGATACGCTATAGATATTTGTATTGGTATGGATCTTGGTTTATTGACACAAATATAAGGTCAATTTTGTTATATGTATATATACATATATTTACATGTATATATACATATAACAAAATATATATAAATATAAATATATATGTATATATATTTCTGCTATTGATTAAGGTATTGTGATTATCTAGCTCTTTTAAAAATATAATGTAGAGTTAAGAAATATAGATTTATAGATAGTAATATATAATAGTCAAGCTTACAGTCATGTTAGTTAGATTATCTACATGTACAGAGATGTATTTCAGATGAATAGACATTTTTCAAACCTTGCAAAGACTATAGAACATGGCATTTAATTTTTTTTAAGAACTTAGGACTTTTCATGACAATGAGTCACATCTGCTCCTGGCAACACCAATCTACTTCAAGAGGAAGATGGGCATCAAAGAGGCTCCTTACAGAGTTTGTTAGCATTTTGGGCAAGAAACTGCTCCTGCCTGGACTGCTTGATGAACTGGACATGCGGGACCCACAGAGAAATGACTGCTGAATGTGCCTAAAGGTGAGACGATCCTTTGGGGTTCCTGCTACATGAAAGAGTCTGCCAAACATTCTTCAGGACACAAAAAAATGTGACAGACAAGCTACCAATACAAGTGGAACTGTCTTTGAAATCTCCTACTTCATGGAAAAGAAAGTCTGCTGGATACTATAGGCCTGTGGGCTGAAGAGTGGATGCCCCAATAGTACAGAAAAACTTTGGGTGACTGTCCAGGTAGCAAGATGTCTCTGCTAATCCTATAGTTTTAGAAGTTGCTTGCAATGCCCTTCCTGTTTACTTAGGTAATATATCCTTCTGGAGACTTGGATGGAGTTGAAGAATTTATAGTTATAGTTTTTCTTAGTTATGATAAAAGATAAAATAGATAAAAATATTGTAACTGTAATTCTTGCTTGATACCTATTTTTATGTGTAATTTTACTATGTTAAAGTTAAACGCTTTTATATTTAAACAGAAAAGGGAGGTGATGTGGTACTTCCCTCTGTATGCTGTGATTACCATTAATGAATAAAGAAACTGTTTTGGATTGATAGCAGGACAGAACTTAGCTAGTCAGAGAAAACTAAGCTGAATGCTGGGAGAAAGAAGGGTGGAGTCAGAGAGAAGTCATGTAGACCCACTAGAGACAGATACCAGAACTTTAGCTTGTAAGCCACAGCCATGTAGTGATACACAGATTAATAGAAATGGATCAAATTAATATGTAGCAGTTAGCCAATAAGAAACTAGAACTAATGGGCCAAGTAGTGATTTAATTACTATAATTTCCATGTGATTACTTTGGGTCTAAGATACCTGGGAGGCCAGGAACCAATAAGCAGTCTCCTCCAACAAATTGGTGCCAATGTGGTTGACTAAAATCCATTTAAAACTTGAGAGGGCTTGAAATGGAATTCTAGACACAAAAATATAGTGTTTAACACAGCTTCTTGCTGTTTGCTGGTGGCATGCTGCAGCTCCTTTAAGAGAGGTTTTCCCTACTCCGTAGCAGCAGAAAAAAGCCGTGTCATTTTGAAATGCAGGTATTCTGGGCTGTACTACCAGCACAAACTCTGGCTCTTTCAGGAGACCAAGTATCTGGATGGGGTTTGTGAGCAGCATGCTATGACTTGCTTAATGGCAACTTGAACCAGTTGTGTGCCTGGAAGTGGGGCTGTGTGCATGGCTCTCAGAGGCAGCGAATGGTTCCGCTGGACTGGGCAGGGCAAACAGACAAAGCCTTATTACTCCTACAGCAATGATGCAGCTTAAGTTTTTAAGAAGCACTAGACATTTTAAGAAGCCGTCCTGGTTAGAAAAGGCTTACAGATACACAATAAAAACAGATTCAAACATAAAAGACCTCTAAATGGGTCATAGTATTGGATAAATGTACGAAGGCTTGGGAGAGAGATAAAAAGAGTATAGAGTTGGAAAAGAAGTAAATGGTTAAAAAAATAAAACAAAGTCTTTAAAGAGACAGAATAATAGATTAAAAATAATAAGTCATGTAAAGATGGAAAATTCACAGAGATTCTGGATTATGTATACCATTGTGGTTATTTTTAATTTTTGGACTGTGAATGAGCTAAGTACAGAGAGATATTTCATTGTTTGAGCTGCTAAGCTAAACCAGCATATGGGTTCTAAAGGTATCATGACTTACAAATTTGGGTCTAAGGATATATTGCTTTGGAAAAGTGTTCCCAACTCTGAAAACAAACTTTTTTGCAATAGGGGGCATCGTATTCTGGAATTGTTTCCTGCTGTCATAGGAGCAATGTTTTCTGAATGGGATCCTGCAAAAGTAAAGTGATGGTTGAGTTTCAAAATTATTGTCTAGTATATTTACAAACGATTTCCAAAGAGTCAATAGGGTTTTTTTAAAAGTTTTTATTTGGAGTTCTGGCCTGAACATAATGAGAAGGAGCACCATGTGAGCAGCTGGTACCCAAAAACTGGTCTTATAGTAGCGCTATCAGCATCATGATATCATCTCAACTAGGTGGAGTTGTTGCTGTGGGGCCCCATCTTTTTCCTAGAAACTTCAAAGATTACTGCAGGAAAAGGATCTGTAGGAAAATCTATTGTTCATCATGAAAAACTTAAACATCATTCATATAAACATGCATTCAATGAAGAATACAATATAGACAAGATAGACGTGGAGAAAGTGAAATTTTTTTTCTAAAGTCTTCCTTCTGCCCCATACCAGATGGCTCCCAATATGAGACAGAAACTCTGAATGTTCCTTTTAACAACACGCTTGGATTTAAAGAAGTACAGAGCCATTGTCCACCTCAAAAACCAGTTCTATATATTAATATATATTAATAAAGATATATGTATAGATATATGTATAGATATATATTTAAATTAATTATCTGACCTCATAACTCGTATTCCTTTTTGTAGATGATGTTTAGTGGATAGTTATTTTTAATTTTGTCACCACTGAAACATCCAGGGTCTCTTCAATTTTTGAAGATGTGTATTTTCATGTAAAGATAAGAGCAAACCCTACCCCAACCCTATATGCTTTCCTTATTACCTGTATAATACAGAGAGATAGAGATATAGATAGATAGACAGACAGACAGACAGACAGACAGATAGATAGATAGATAGATAGATAGATATAGACAGACAGATAGATAGACAGACAGACAGCGTACTCAAGCGCTCTTACACATGTACATGAGTAGTAGCTTTTGTGCTTAGACTAGAATACAAGGAATACAAGATTAGGAAATTGGTTCTTTCTACCATGACTTTCAGGGATCAGACTCAAACCATAAGGCTTGTACAGCAGGCATTTTTGCCTATGGTGCCACCTTGCTGGTCCTGATCTATAATAACTTTTAGAAATGGGATTAGTCAATCAAGATAAATTTTTACTTGACTTCTGACCACACATCAAAGCAGACTCCGATCCAAAGACTAGCTAGACAACATAAACTGAATTCAGTAGGAGAAAACAAAAAGGAAGAGGAAGAGGAAGAGGAAAAAGAAGAACAAGAACAAGAACAAGAGAATAAAGAAGTGATTTCAACGTTGGGTGGAAAGGAATGGAATTGTTTAGAAGATGATAAGGGGGGAATTGGGGGAGAGTGTATATGTTTAAAATACATTGCATGAAATTGTCAAAGAATTAATTAAAATTTATTTTAAAGATTAGTTGAATGTCTTGGGGAACTGAAAGCTAGTCCAATGATACAAAGTCCTTGCCAAACTACAGTTCTGTAATGTTCTAGAAGACAGGACAGAGTGAGGAGCAAGGAAGAGAAGGAAGAAAGGGGAAACCCCACCTTTTATGAACTATTGGTATCACTGTTTATTCAAGACCTTGGGAGAAACCAATATCACCTTTCAGAACTCAAAGAATTATTTGCCAGTTGCTGCTACATTGCAGGTGTTTTGGAGGTAAGTCTGACCACTTCCATCAAGCATTAGTGACATTGGACTGATATGTGGAACCTGGTGGTCAACCAGAACTCTTGAAATGGAGTTCAACTCCAGATGTCAAGAACTATGGCCAGAAAACTTTAGTCCTGATACTCTTTCTGAGATGAAAGCTACAGAATACTATTACTTCCCAGCCCTATAACTCTGTCCCTGTAATTATATCTGAAGAACCATCTCATACTAAATTGTCCATGTCTTAATGTAATTGCAGTGGTTTAAATATCCTTCATTACTTTCCAAAACATTTGCTGTGTAGCAGGGGATGTGAGGTACGGCAACGCCCTAGAGTCTGTTCATCTTGCCTCTGAATAACACTGATCTCCCAGACAAACCACCTTGGAAACTTAGTTTCCTCACTTATCACTGTTGAGGAATAGAAAACAAATCTGTTCTCAGTTTCTGCCAAGCCAATGCCCTGGGGATTTCCATTGTTCCCTGGGAGTCATTACTCTGTTTTGGTTTGGTTGGGTTCAGACCCCTGGAGATGGCCCTTGAGTTTCAGGTTCATTTGAACTGCTGAGTTGGGCCTGGTTTCCATCTGCAGCCATGAAATTGCTTTGAATTTCTCCAAACTCGGCCCAGGTTTTCTGAAAACTCATCTAAGAGTAGGCTTGGGTTCACTGAGAGGTTTGCAGGTCTATTTGATTAGTTCGCCTGTTCAGATACTAATTTCTAAATTGCCAGGTGATAACTTTCTCTGGTTGGTCTGAAGGCTCTTGTGTACAACTCAGGCCCAATTAAAGATTGGTATTTTTCTCTATAATTTTTTTTCTAAAAAGTGTAATTAAGGTATTTGAGAGGAGAAAATAAGTCTCCAAGTCTCAAACTACCTCTTGACTTTCCTCCCAAACAAATAGAAGAGACATCCCATATCAAACCCTGCTTGGAGTCTCTTCTTCCATTTGAGGTCACTGAGATATCTTCCAACTGACTCCAAAGAGGAATAAGACATAGAAAATGTGGACAAATTGGAAGGTTCTGGTTTCAAAATCAATTGAGACAAAGCCATGTCTGCAGGTGGAGGGGCAGGAGCAAGTTCTTGTGTATGAGAAGAAGAGCTAGAACAATGCAGTTGTATAGTTGAGACAGGAGAAAAGGGACAGGGAGCTGTGTGTGAGATATGTTGACGGCAGTTTCCTCTGAAGAAGACACTACACAGAGAAAAGAGCTCTGCAGTTTCATAGGGTTTAACACAACTTTCAAATGTGGCTTAGAGAATAAAGGTTTGGATCAATGACTCATTCAACTATGTCTCCCTTCTCCTTCTGCAGGAGACCTCCTTGCTAAATTGACATAAACTCAGATCTTCCAGATGTATAACTTAGACATACTGTCATCATCTTCAGGCTTACCCTTCACAAGTCACAATTTTTTGCACCATGGCTGCAGAGCAGATCAGCTGTCAATTATATATCTACAGAGCTGTAAATGTGGCTAAAATGAAAACTAGAGTTAAAATATAAAACTCATCCGAAATGACCACCGATAACATTTTAAAAGACCTTTTTTGATGAACTGAACACCCATCTGTGACGGTGCTAAAACGTAGTCTTAATTTTTTTTTTCACTGTAGCCATTAACGTCAGTTGTCACTGTTCTGGAGGTCGTAGGACCTGGGAGAATGGAGCCAATAAATGAAGCAGACTAAAGTCTCATGCAATAGCCAGCTTTATTCAGAGCCCCAGACAATTTATACTCCGAAGGTTAAGAAAGGTCGCAAGAGTAAAGTTCTCGTGAGTTCAAGCTGTATACAATGTGAAGGCAAGCTACATGTGGTAAAAACATGTTTTTCCATAGAGACATATAGAAGATGGTTTAAATATTTAATTGAATACCAACAAGCAAGCATTAATGAGAGATCTGAAGTAAACTCGCTCCTATTGCTACACCTGGGAAGGGCACAAAAGCACATTCCAAGAACAATTCCAGAAAAAACTAAGGTCACAAGACTCTTGTTTTCTTGAAGTGTTCACCCAACACTTGAAATGCTCTTCACAAGACTCCATTCCTGGACCACGCTCCCACAGTAGGTGTCACAGCGTAGACTTTCATACTTAAGAAGTGAAAACATAGGAAGGAAGGTGGAAATAAAATTACAAAGGAAGATAATGAGCCGGGTGGATAACCGATTATTTTATTTATTTTCCCTGTTTCACAAAAAGTCTTTATTTGTCAAACGCTCAGGAAACAAGTTGCTGTGCACATATTATTATCATTTCACGTGGATCATTCCGGCTAAAAACTAGAATATTGCTGGAGACAGCAGCTGGGGGATTTAAAATTTTGTTCATTTTGATTTTATCCATGAAACTCAGAACACTAATCATAGTATTTAAGTATAAAATTTTACTGCCTGCCATCAAAACAAACCACATTGCATGAAGCCACTGTCTTTGAGGATAATTAAGATTCTACAAAAGACATTTCCAAGACAGAATGGTTTTAACATATCTGGCCCTACTCTGCTGAGGTAGTTACTAGGTTTCATACCTTTTTTCAGTACAAGATAAACTGGTGATTTCCTCAAGCACTTTGAAAGTTAGGAGAAGTGATCTAGAGGTTTCGATCTAAGTATGAGTTTCATTGCTCTCTGACTTGCACAATTTATCTCCACTGAACTTGGATTTAGTCTGCTTCCGGCATGGTCACCCCAGAATAAATGATAGCCACAGCCTCTTACCCAAAAGAGAATTCCTACAAGACCCACAATGTTTATTCAGGAACTTGTTTTTTTTATTTTTATTTTTCCAGAGTTAGTTGAATCTGAAGCTACTTATATAGCAAAAACAAGATTAGGAAGTAGGAATCTGAGATTAAAAATAAGAATAAGTAGCTAGCCAGATGGTTCGTGGCTATAATCCAGGTACTTAGGAGGTTGGTATAGAGGGATTTGTAAGTTCTACTGGGCTACATAGTGAGTTTGATGCCAGCATGGAAACATGATTTTCTGTCTTGACTTTAAAAGAAATTGGAGGAGTACTGCAAGACAAAAAAAAATAAAAGGAAGAAATTATCATTTTTCTAATACATGTATATAAGTGCTAAGAAATAGAGAAGTTTTAGAAAATTTTAAGCAAAGAAGAAAAAGTAATATGAAATATTTGGACTTGTCTCTACAATGCTATTTTATCCATTCTATAAAAATAGATTTTAAAAAATCTATGAGTAAGAGTTAATATTTCTGAATTTGCTTATATCAAAGATCCTTTTTAAGGTTCTAAAATGAAAGCAAAATCTAATAAAAAAAAGTTTAAACTTTTATACTTTTATCCTGTTATTTTATTACAAGAGATTTTTTGTAGAGAAAAAAATTTAAATCTCCATGTTTGACAAACATAGTTTATATGAAGTAAGTTAAATTATCTATCAAATATGTACTCCTTGGGCCTTCATTCGTAAGCAACATCATTGTTGTATGGCCCCCAAATTCATATTTTGTGTTCACATTGACCCAACACATGGCCAAAGTTGGAGGTAGAGTTTAGCAGAGGGACTCGAAGCTCATATGAGTCACTAGGGTAGGCTCTGATTCAAGGTGACTAGTGACTTTATGGTAAGATGAAATTCAGACACTTACCTGAATAAAGGCAAAATGGTCATTCATCCGCCCAGGAGAAGAGACTGAATATAATCTTCCCTCATCTCTTAGAAGCAACCAACCCCTACACTATGAAAGTTTCTGTTCTTCAAGCCCCTCCATGTGTGATACTTTATTACTCTACCACTAGCAAACTAATAGCCATGGCCATTGGCTATGACATTGAGCAATCATCTATGTAGATATGCTATTCTGTGTTGTTAAGGGAACACCATGAGGACTTCAAGAGATGGAAATAGTTACTACTGACAAATGAACATAGGAAAGGAGAAGAAACACGGGTGGAGATTGGAAAGAAAGCCACATTATGGGTGTTTCAATAGATCAGATCTCTCTGCAAGGCATTTGACATGGATAGCACAACACAGCAGACATAAGCAAGGAAGCACCAGATAATCCTGGCAACAGCTGTGGGTAGCTTTCTCTTAGTCTTCTCTCTTCCAGTAGGACAGTTATCCTTGCTAGCGTCTCTCTTTTCTGATCCCTTGACAAGGAAGGATGACCTAGAAGTAGGAAAGAAGAAGCCTTCTGTAGCTTGTAAGTCGCTGAGTCTGCTAGGCAACCTTGATGACCTATCATCTCACGTGATATACCAGATGGCCCAGAAGTACTTCCCACCCCAATAATCAGTCCAGTGCCCCTTTGCCAGAGATCTATCCTTCCATTTACCACTGTGTTTACCTCCGAAGGTCATTTCATCAAATGCAGCAGCTATCATCTTGCCACTCCCATGGTTTAGATGTCCGTCTGGCAAACAAGAGCATAAATAAGTTCTCTGCCATAGCCCCATCTGGGTTCCTTAAACTTTGCAACAGCTCTTATAGAAAATTACCACCCGGGAGCTGACAAGATGCTTCAGCAGGTGAATGGTCGTGCTGCAAAAGCCCGAGGACCTGAGTCTGGTCATTAGAAACCACCATGGAAGAAGAGAGCAAAGTCTTGAAAGTTGGCCTCGGACCTTGTGGTGGTTTCAATGACGAGAATGCCTACCATAGGCTCATAAATTTGCATGCTTAGTCCCCAGCTGATGAACTGCTTGGAAGTGTTAGGAGGTCTTTTGAAGGACGTGTTTCACTGGGAGTGGGTTTTGAGGTTTCAAAGCCTACATCAGGCCCAGTCTCTTCTTCCACTCCCTTCCTCCCTCCCCCATTCCAGCCTGTAAATCAGGATGTAAAGCTCTCAGGTGATGGACTAACCCTCTGAAACTGTAAGCAAACAACCAGTTAGATGCTTTCTTTTATAAGAATTGCGCTTGTCATGGTATTTCTTCATAGAAATATGCTCTAAATATAACTAAATATGACTAAAATAGACTTTTATCCATATATGAACCATGGCAGACACTCAAACACTCAGACTCACACATGCATTAATAAGATTTAAAAAGGAAAGCTTTTTTTGCCTCTCTTTTTAGAGGTAAAATCAAAGGCGTACTTTATGTAAATATCAGTCTAGATTTAAATGCAAGACTTTTTAGTCTCCTGAAAAGTTTGATTTGTTTCCCACCTCAACAAATACAAGGTTCTTTTCTTGTCATTTGTGTGTGTGGTAGGGGTTCCACATGTGGAGTACGACTGTGGAGAAGACAATGTTGGAGCCTCATTTGCGGTCACTGTCTCCATTTTTGTTCACTGATGCATAGGCCAAGCTAAGGGACACATGAACTTCAGCCTTTCACGGTCTTTACTTCTGGTCTCCTGGTAGGAGTGTGTTAGGCTTACAGAGGTGTGCTCAACTCTCTCAGTCTTTTGTCATCAAACCATCAAGCATATAGGACAAGCCTTTTATACACTGATTTCCCCATCCTAAAGATAGGCTATTGAACCCTTGATAATAGTTTATGGACAGAGAATTATAGCCAACTCCATAGATCTATGGGAGTAGGTAGCAGGGTAGTGGGGTGTCTAACCTCTTTCTGATCATCCAAAGAGCCATTAACACACAAGTGCTCACTGTCATGATCCCAGAGACTGGGTTTCATCTGACCTTAGATGAAGGCAAGCATCGAGACTTCTAGAAGTCCTCTAGAAAAGTTTACTGTGGGCTCAAGCTAGAAAACTACTGGTATGGTAGGGGACAGGGAATCTCCACAGGAAGTCAAAGCAAATTAAAATCTTTAAAAGAAAATGTTAAAAACCAGCCTGAAAATTTTTATTGAATCTGCAAATATTATACATTATTTGTTAATAATTCTATCCATTAATAATGTAATTGTTAATAACATTCAAATTTTTTATCTGGATATGAATTGGTCAAGGATTGTAACAATATTTAGAGACTCAAAACCCAGATACATAACGGCCAGAGTATATGCCTTCATTGACACAAATCTGACTCCCATAAAATAACTAAGAGCCTCTTGCTGGGGACCCTTTTCCAGGCTCTATTTGAGTCTTTATCAAACACCAGTTGACCCCCTGCCCAGCAATCCCACAATGTTACTCATCTGACTGCTCACACAATGCCCTACTGAGAACTAAGCGCCATCTTTCTTCTTTGGGCTTGAAACATTGAAGTCATGGATTCGTTATTCGAAAAACCCAGAATTCAACAAACAGAGATTTGGGTTACACTGCCATGTATGGACATTTAAAAAAAAATAGAAAGTGCTTTATTACCGTTGATTTAAAGCCACAAACATGCTTTGAATCGAATTCAATCTACTTCTTATTTGTTTCTGATTTTCCCTTTTTTTCTTTTAATTATTATTAGAAGGTATAAATTTCGAGAAAAGCTTGGCCCTGACAAAACCCCATTATTTGCACATGACAAGGCTGATCAAAAACAGTTGGATTTTCCTAAGAAGTCTTTTATGTCTCCTCCACAGAGTATAAATAAATGAAAAGGATTAGACCGAGGAAGCCGAGTGTAATTCATGACCAATGCGAACCACAGACAAGGGGTTGCAGATGGATGAACCCAGAAACTTGGAGACTGCTTTAGGCAAGAAAAACCCTCTTGTCTATGCCAGCTTCACCAGCACCTTTAACTTTATGAAGAAGAAGGACCCATATTTTAGCTTGTGGCGTCATCTTTATTTATTAGCACTCTTTTGTACCTTAGTGCTTAGTATAAAAGTCTAAAGCTGCTTTAGACTTTCAAAAATCTATCATATTCTGACACTGACCCTAAACCATGGTTAAAAATCTCTGCTGTGTTCCTGGCCCCTCAGGCTCTCCCGCTGCCTCGTTCTTACCAAAACTCCGAAAAATACAAAACAACTTAAAGCCCACAATGTATTGACCTGCGTGACAAAAGTGGCCCTTACTGCATGGAGCACCATGATTTAATAGATTTTACATCTTGAAGTCAATAGTTTGAGTAATTTGGGGAGAAGAGTTTTGTGTATAAACACTATGCCTCTCTGACCATACAAAATCAAGCATTTTCACTAGATTAATCTGAAACATGATGAAAACCATTTCAGCTTGTATATCCACCTCTAATTTGGTCAGCCTGGTTGTCAGGCACTCTCCTAGGTGAGATGGAAATTCATAGCCCAATTTCCTCCTCAAATCTGCCTGAACATTCTGAAATAAGAGACTTTTCATGTCCCGTATTCTTCCCGAGTTCCCATCTCTATCTAATAATAATAGAGCTTTATAGCATATAAATCATATTTCTGCTTAAAAGTGGCCTTCCGCACGGCCGCTTTGTCTCTGCCTGTCAGCACATACTCTTCCAGTAATAATAAGCTCCAGCCAAGAATGGAGACTCAAATTAGAACACTTTCAGGGTAAACCCTTATGAAGGCCAGGATGCAGTCCATTGTGAGGTAAAATAATTTAATAGCTTTCCCCAAAGTACCCATGAACTGGGTGGTGTCATTTTTAACAGACAAAACCTGATTGATACTTTTGAAGAAGAGAGAAAGAAAACATATCCCCCAAACTTCGAGTTTGAGGGAGGCGAAGTATCTCCAAGTAAAAACACCTACACATTGAAGCATCCACTAAGGCACAACAAAGAATTGATCTTTTTTTTTTTTAAATCCTAGTCCAGCTCTCAAAGCCATAACGAATTAAAACCTTAAGCTGGATTGATGGCTCAAGGGTAAGAACACTTGCTGCCCAAGTGTGAAGACAAGAGTTTGGCCCCAGGTACACACATAAAAAGCCAGGTGTGTAACACTAGCACTGTGTGTGTACACAGGGGTGCAGAGACAGGGGGTTGGCTGGGATTTGTCATGTTGCAAATCTAGCTCTAGGTTTCGTGAGAGACTGTGTAATAAGGCAGAGAATGATGGCATTCAGCTCTGGCTTCCACATAGGCACACACACACACACACACACAACACACACTACACACAGTTACAAACATGCAATAAAAAACAAATGGTTAAAAAAAACCCACACAATTACAAGGCTTTAGCATAGATACCACAAGTGCACAATTTTCTAAGTTTAGGATTTCCCAGTAAAGTAATGTTATTTAATGGCTGTAGCATTTGTTGAGGGAAATTTGGGACATGACTGAACTTTTAGATGTTGGCCCCTAGAAGTATTTTAAGCTGTCTCTCTCTGACAATAGACAGAGGAAGTTTGTTTCCTATCAAGGAGAGCAATTCATTTTAAAATATTGCTGGAAATTTTCTTAGAATCATAGTTCTCCTTAAGTCCTAGTAAGAGGGCATCTTTCCTCTGCTAGACTGGTTGTTTTTCCAGCATGTTCTATATTGGAGCTAACAGCTTCCACCTAAATACGATGAGACCTGCTGTGTGGTGTCCCAAACTGTGAAGGGTGCCCTCCCTAGTTGGACAGACCTGTCAAGACAGAAATAAAGGAGAGTCTTTGGCCATCTTCAAAATCAGAGGATCAGAAAATGTCCTCTTGGGCACACGTTAGTCACCTTCCCAGGGGTGAAGGTCAAGGTGAGGTAAGGTAAAGAGGGCTTGCTGAAGACCTGGGAGATCTAGTCCCTTACCCTTAAACACTGTCCACATGAGCACACAACAGAGCCGAGAGCTTTCAAGGGACAACCTCCCATTTTCCCGTGTTGAACCCTTTAACTCCATAGGAAAAACTTTGCTCATCACAAACACTTAGATAATTTGCTTATAATAACAATTTTCTAGGAACAGTGGCCTGTGAACCATTGCTTTAAAACTCACTGTTTTAATAATAACAACAACAACAACAAAAAACTCGGGGAATAAATTACCTGCTACTGAATATCCTAGAGAGCAATTCTAGAGTCCCAGCCTTGTAACCAACTATCTCGCCTTTTTTACTGGACAATCTCGAAAAAGGGGGCTAATTACATGTTACCTCTATATGGGTAGTCTCATTCCTTGTGATTCTCCTCTATCACTGTCTTGATTCATTGAGATCATTTCCTCAGGAGAGCCTCTCTTGGGCCCCTTTGAACTACAGGCCATGCGAATGATCATGGCCACTATGGAAACATGAACCCTGCAGTAACATCTTATCCAGTCACACACAAAGACACATGGCTTGGTTCACTGCTAAGAGGAACGCAGTGGAAGATAAAAGACTCAACTCACATGCGAAGACCCTGACTTTAATAAATGTTCCCCTCACATCTGGTTTGTTGGCTCGGTTCCCCAGGAGTCTTCCTGCGGACAGAACCAGCAGCGACTCAGTTTCTTCTCCGGAAGTTAATGAAGGGTTGGGAACCACAGGCAGCGGGAAAGTGTCTTCCTTACTCTTTTTTTGCATCTGTGAGGCAGTTTATTTCTCTCAATTAAAAAAAAAATGACTGAGCTCACAAGTCAACTCCATTGCTCAAAAAGTGTGAGAGAAAGAACTCTCAGAGTCAAAAGAAATGCTAACTTGTCTGGCATAAAATTGGACTGGGAACCAAAATTTAAAAGGAAGCTTGGGCACGTTATAAAACATCCAAATGACGAACAGAGGGAGCGCCCCACCACAGTGTCCCTTCTACTCAGTGCCGGGGCTGCTCATATCAGTGACTTTGATCTCAGCCTACCCTTCTGAATGTCTAGAATGGGCCAGGTGGGAGATTCCCAGGCTCTTGGGGGCTCCACAGAGTTGAGTCTTAAAAAGAAAAAAAAATGATGAATTGCCAGATGCCTGCTGAACTATGAAGCCCCATTCCCTTGTTTGTGTTAGTAGCAAGCTATTCTTCACTGTCTGTGTCTCAGAGACAAACTGCAGGCCTCACTCAGGCCTGTCAATAGCAGTGACATAGAACTGTGAAGAACTCAGTGGAGGGGAGAGACACGGTTCCTCTGTTCCTCATGGGAATGGTTGTTGATCAAATCACCATGTTCAAACACCATGCCCACACAACAGATGGAAAAAGAAACAACCTCAGAATCTTTGTCTGTGATATTGTGTCTCCTCAGTGCTAGCCCTCAATTGTTATAGGATGTGGTCTTTGTCTTGATTATTTTCCCTTTGTGTCAGGGCAGCGTCTATAAATGTTTATTCTGCATACAAATCACCTGGAGATTGGTTGAGCAACAGATTCCAGCTCAAGAGGCCAGGGCTGGGC
Organism: Myodes glareolus; assembly: GCF_982192425.1. NCBI lineage: Eukaryota > Metazoa > Chordata > Mammalia > Rodentia > Cricetidae > Myodes > Myodes glareolus. The sequence goes on from NC_142026.1 coordinate 19,323,282, forward strand.
CCTGACTACTTTGCCACTTCTCTTCCGTTGTTCCTGGGTGAGACTCCTGCTTCTTCTAATGAACTCAACCTCTGGAGCACCAGAGATCCAGCCCACTAAACTGAAGACTGAATTGTTGTCATGGTTTCTGTCGTGTGTTCAAAGAAGTCATCAAATCATGAGCTGGATTCCCAAATAGTTGCTTGGAGTTGGTGCTAAAAGTTAGGGGTGGCCCATCTGACAAAGTCGAACTCTTACTGAGGCAAACTGGGAACCTTTGTGCCTTTCAACCACTTCCTCTCGTTTATCATCCTAGTTCGTGAGCTTTGGAATTTTCCAGCTGAAAATGAAAGGTAAAGGGCATGCCATCACAGGTTTCAAGTGGCACCCACTTGAACTTTTCTCCTCTTCTGCACACTAATGGAGATATCAGACCTCAAAGGTACTTCTAAATTCTCCTTTGTCAACCCCACCTTTGCCAGGCAAGGCCGAGGAGCAGAGGGGAACTAGGTCAACCTTTGAATGAGTGCTGTCAGTTTTTAAAATGCGATCCATTTGTGTGCACTTTGGGCAATGTAAAGGTTAAAGTCTGTATTTGAAAGGCAGCTCAGTCATAATTCTTCCTTCAGCAGTGCATCCTGTAAATGTAGTCTAGAGTACTCATTCCCTCTCTGCATTCAGAGCAACCAACCTGGCATCGGGAAACAAGCAAACAAACGGTTTTGGATGGTTGAGATGCTGAATTAGCCGGATACGTCAATCTGTGCATCGAAAAGTAGGAATGGTTATGACAAGCACTGGACTCTGGGGGTGAGTGAAAACAGGCTCTTACTCATGGGAAATAGGAGGACAAGGCTGGAGGGTATAACCACGCCCACCAGGGCCTACTTGGTGACACCAGTCCTCGGTTACCTTCAGGACCTACTTTCACCATGTTCTGATCTGGCCAGGTCAACCTCTCCTTGTTATGGTCCTAGCACTTACCATTTGACTCGGGGTCAATGCATCCTGCCTCTTTCTCTAACCTGGAGCCAGACTGAAGTCAGGAAATGCACCCCCCTCATCTCCCAATCTCTCCAAGGAACATCACGGAAACTCGGCTGTTTAGAAAAGAGGGTGGGAGTTGGTCTGCTGGTGCACACCTTTAATCTCAGCACTTTAGAGGCAGAGACGGCAGATCGCTGTGAGTTCAAGGCTAGCCTGGTCTACAGAGTGAGTTGCATCCCAGCCAGAGCTAGGAACCTGTCTAAAACTGTTTTTTAAAAAAAAAGCGGGGAGGGGGGAGGAAGTAGGGGCTTGAGAGATGGCTCAGTGGTCACTTCAGGAGATTCACAACCTGTTTATAACTGCAGATCTAGGGCATCCAATGATCCAATGCCTTCTCTGATCTCCACAGACATGAACACTCACTCACACACACACACACACACACACACACACACACACACACACAAGTGTGTGCATCTGTGGTGACTTGAGGTTGATGTCATACATCTCCCTTGATCACTCCTCTACCTTATCTTGAGACAAGGTCTTAGGGATCAAACCCCAAACTCACCTGTAGGACTAGTCTTGCTAGCCAGTTTTGCTCTGGGAATGTCTGGTGTCTGCCTTCCTAGCCTTGGAATTATAGGCGGGCCACCAGGTCATGTCACATTTACTTGGGTTTTGCAGACCGAAACTCTGGCGAGCAGTGAGTGCTTTAACCACGGAGCCTTCTTCCCAGCCCTACTTATTTCTTTGAATTAACAGTTGGGCATATTAGCATTATTCGTGGGATGAATTTCTTTGGGCAAAGCTGTTTCTGCAAGTCCTTATTTCCTCTAACCTCTTCCAATCTGCTATCTCAAGCAACCAATTTTCCATGTACCACCCTGACTCTATCCTCCCATTCTTCTCTTCCGCCTTGCTGACAAATCAAAACACATGTTCATCGTTTCTGTTTACTTTAGGAAGCCTCAACGCGGGACAAGACTTCAACTGTGATTTTTCTGGAACGTTCCTAGAAACTCCACCTCAGACACGTAAATCGTAATGATGTTCAAAATACACTTAAATAAAGGTGCTAATTAACAGATGGAGTAGCACCAAAGGTTGTCAGTTCATCGATGAGCCTAAGTCCTTCAAACTACATTGTGCCTTCTATGTTTAGGATGTTGTTGGGAAGTGGGACCAGTATTCTATCTTTTGGTGGTGGATTTAATTCAGTTTAACCAAATACACAGGCAGTAACCAGCAATTCAAAAGCTTGTTTGTGTTGGATACAAACTCATTGTTCTTCCTGTTTCAGGGGACCAGTTTTTATTTACTTCGTCTCCGACTAATTCTTTCCTTAATCATGCTACTGGTTTAGGGAAGTATGAATCAACAACAAGCATATCATTTCTTTAGATCGCCACCCAAAGGAAACATTTACCTTAACATAAAGTTAATTTAAAAGAAATAGGACCATGGTTGGTCTTTAAGTCTCTGATATTTTTGACATCTTTGAGATGTTTGACGTGGACCGTAAAACAAATTGGGATGAATAACTCCATCATCCCCAGTCCTTTATTTTTAATCAAACCTTTAAATAATCCACAGGTTAGCGATCCTGAAGGAAACTCACTTCTTCTTAAAGGTAAGATCTCAGTGTTACAAACCTTGACCTTCTGAGGGCATAAAACAAACTGTAAAAGCAATAATCCTAAATTCTCAAGGTGTTAGGCCAAGTTTATGTCCTAAGAATTGATTTTATTTTCTCACTGGGTCATTAATGCACCGACTGAGATGGCTCTCAGTATGAACTGATTAATGACGTCATCCTCTCTGTGCTTTGGTTTTACAGGGCACGGGTTATATTTAGAAACTTGTTAGCATCGGCATCCACTGGCTTTCTTCTATGGACAAGCCTTGCCGTGTATTTCTCCCTACACTGGCACAAAATGTTGTAGTTTTTTTTTCCCCTTTACTTTGCCCTCTCAGCGAGGAGAGGATAAACCTCTGTCATTTACAGAGATTTGTGAATAAACTCCTTGAGAAGCCTTAAGAATCTGTAATGTTTTGCTCCAACTCTTGAATGTAAAGGAAAACACGCCGGGCGCCTTCCTCTGACCTCAGCTGAAAGTCACTGTGGTCTGGCTGGCTCACCCTTCGCAAGGTTCTGTAAAACTCCCATTCACATCAGAAGCAAGTACAGACCTCGTTAATGTCCTTGCGTGTTCATTGCTGTGGATGTTGCTCTGTATAACTTATTGGAGCCAGTGCCGGATCGATCGCACCACTGAAAGCCTGGCATTTGTAAATATTTCTCATTTTTATGGGGTGATTATAGGGTGCTATGCCTTACGCAAAATTCTCTTACAAGATTTTTCTATTCATTGACTAATACCTAAAGTGTTAGGCATCCTTGATTTTTTTTTTCAAAAGTCAAGGGATCAAAATAAAATTTAAAAATAAATAAAAAGAAAACGAGGCCAGGTTTGGTGGCACATGTCTTTAATCACGGCACTTGGAAGGGCCTGGGAGGCAGTTCTTGTGAGCTGGAGGTTGTGCTGGTCTGCATGGGGAGTTTCAGGCCAGCTACAGTTACACAGTGAGACTCTGCCTCAAAAAAAGTTGTGTTCTTTAATACCAAAGTTGACTCGGTTGTCTTAAAATGACACAGATTCATAAGTTTTCTGAATTGAAAGGAAACCAAGCATATAGCTTGAATTTACTTGAGTTCAAATCCAGTTGATACACCAAAGGTTGTGCGCATTCTGCTCCTTTCTGGCCAGGATTCCATTATCCCCAAGTATCTTGGTCTTGACCCCGTCTCAATGGCGAGGACTCTTCCCATTGGCTGAGGAGTTCTGAGCAAGAGTTTTCAGTCGCGGCTCCAGCAGTTCACAGCTTTCTGTGAAGCGAACCAAGCACATGTCATCAAGTCCAGGCTCATCCGGACCATGTTTCCTTTCTTTTCGAATATGGGCAGCTCTGTGCATTCATTTATTTGAAAGCAGCCTTTGGCCATAGATTGTCTCGTGTTTTCAGTCCAGTGACATGCTCACTTTTCACTGGTACCCAGCATATCCGTTGTGGACTTGCCACACAATATCCCACAGAACAGCCTTCATATAGGGTGATTCCCAACTTCTCAAGTTTCAGCGAGCACTATGATCGTTGTATTGAAAACTTTCAAACATTATTTTTTTCATTCAAAGTGAAACAAACAGATCTGATGGTTAAATGGCATCTTCAATAGATGCGAACACAGAACCATCCTGTTGACCAGGTTCGAATGATTAGCAAATGCCTGTAAGCTTGCTACATAGCTTCAGCACCTGTTTCAGAAATTGAGATGACGGATATGTTCTTCAAAAAAGGTGCCCTCTCTACAGACTTTTTTTATATACACAAGAATTCTATGAAAGATATTGCCTTATCAAAATTAGGGTTCAATAGCTGTTCTACTGTGGGAAGAGAGATTTTAAAAAAAATGGAACTAAGCTTCAATTTACATGAACCCAATTGTGGTTTAAAGCAACTAAATACAAGTACCAAAATCTAAGACATTTTATGGCTCACATGAGGAAACGATTCTAAACCCCTGTTTTCTCTAACAAGGAATTCCTTCGGTATGTTTTGGAAACAATTCTATAAATGTCAGTATGTTTTATGCTAATTCTTCATATACAATGCATTAATTTTATGGGGATGTAAATCACTAGATTTTATTATTCCTTTTACATTGTGTGCTTCTTTGAGAAGAGTCGTGACTCCTTGATTTATCTTTATACAATGCTTTAATTGTCGGTACTGGCTTTTTAATAGTGGGTCAGATTCCCTCAGAATTGAACTTGCTGATTATGTTTGTACAGATGCCAATACAAGATTCATTAGCTGGGTATTAATAGTGCCTCTGAGGGCTTGCATATACTGTTAGCATAAAACTTTGTGCTGCATTGTGTGTGTGTTAACACATGTTCATACATGTGCGTGTGAACGCACGTGCACATATCTGTGTGCATGCACATGGAGGCCAGATGTCAATATTATCTTTCCAATATGACTTGCCACCTTATGATTTAAAGACAGGGTCTTTCAGTTAGCCTGGAGCTCAGCCGTTTGTCTAGACTAGCTAGCCAGTAGGTTCCAGGGATCTTTTTCTCTGCTTCTCAGTGCTGGGATTTGCAGGCATGCAGGCACATGTTAGTGTGCTCAGCTTTTTATGTAGGGGCTGGGTACCCAAACTCATGTCCTCATGTGTGAGTAGCAAACAGTTTACGGAATTAGCCATCTCCCCAGTCCCCAATGTTTTATTTAAAAGTATCTAAAAAAAATTAAAATATCTTGGGTCTTGATATGATTTGAGCAACCATGACATTCTTCTCTGCACTTACATTTTTCCCAGTTTTGCACATACACACACACACACACACACACATACACACACACACACACACACCTCACTGAGCTATGTCAATTCTCTGATAGGTGGTTAAATATTTTCACCACTCTTTAGATGTTGAATTTTTAGCTTAGAGAAATTACACTCTTTCTTCAAGATTAAGATAGGAGTCAAGGCTCCTTCTCCTTGTAGTCCCCCCCACCACTGTATCTGGAATTGTATGCCGTCCAGAGGGATAACATTTCCCTCCCAGTACTTCAGTGGAGATCAGATCAGCCCATCATATATAAAGTTTCTTTATAAGTTTTTAGACTTGGGATCAAAAGATTAGCTTCATTTAATTTATTACATTCATTTAAAAGAGCCACGTAAAGAGTGGGCTTAGTGTTGCCAGCCTGCGTCTCTTAGAAAAGGACGGAAATTGACTTCAGTGAATTATAAAAGCTACAATCCCCTAAAAATATTTATGTTAAGATGATTTATGGTTTGTTAATACTTATAAAAAATAAAAATTAACCACTGCTTAGATTTTAGTGTGTTCTTTAAATGTCATTTTGCTTTTTACAAAACATACACGTTGTCCTCACTTCGAGATATATTGTAAGCAGTTTCCTTCAGCCATGCACACTCTGCTGACATACATTCTGTAATCATATATATTGTATGATAGATTTTGTTTCTGAAAGGTGCTGTAATAGCCTTAGGCAGCTTCTTTTGAGTGGTCTCTTCAGCTGCTTCCATTTCCCTTTTGTTTTTCTGAGAAACAAATTCTGTTGTCAAAAATCTTTCTATTGTGCAGGAAACACCACTACACAATAACCTTCCAAAGCATAGGAAGCAATGTCCGTGCTTGCTGATCAGAAATACAAGAAGATTTGTACCCTTAGACGAGACTCTCGAGACTTCCCAGCCCCCAGCTGATTTGCTAGCATTTTCAAAATTTTAACAGTTTCTATTTTGGTAACTAGAGACTAATATCTTTGTTCTTGATATGATTTGAGGAAGTCTGATAATATTTTTCCTGCACTTACGTTTCCCCCAACTTTGCAACATCAGTGGTTCTGTTGGTCTTTTGGAGATACCTTACTTGTTGTTGAGTTGCATCTCTGTTTAGAATGGTCTACGGTGTTTTAATATTTCATAAATGCTCACCCATGTTTTCTACATGTTAATGATTTTATTGGTGCACCTGTTTTGATTGATCAGGCAAATATCTTGGTGTGTCACATACGTACTTACATCAAAGTTTTCTTCCTAAATGTATTTACTGGATGACAGCATGTGGGTTTCACAGTTTCTGCAAGTAGCCACACATAGCAGAGCCAGCTTCTGTCATGCTATGATTAACGATGGGAAGGCTTTCACGGAGCTTCTGGTTGTAAAATATCTACACATGAGTAAGAGGGTTCCTGATGCCAATAGCCATAGTGTAAAAATATTTATTTTAAAATTCATTCAAATAAATGAAAACTCATGAAACTATATTTGAAATGTCATGTTATCATATCTTAAATGTTATTATGTAAACGGTTTCCATGAGTTTCTATTCTTTCTCATGAATCACTATTTTACACAATTCACCAATTTTGTAATTCTGGATTTGCCTCTGTTTTACTAAAATTATAGCTGTTTTATAAAGTATTATATAATCTAATGATAAATATCCCTTCCACATTATTCTGATTTTAGAAATATATTTGACTCTTCCCAATGAAATTCAAAGCCATTATGTTAAGTTACAACAAAGTTATGATGAGTTTTTAATTAAAATGATCTTAAAAATAAAACTGATTTAAGACAAAGTATTTTGGTCTTTAAAAATCTTATAGAAAATAAACATGTTTCAAAACATTTATTGGCATTTATTCATGGTACACAGAGTTGAGTTTCAAATAGTTTTTTTCATTTATACCAGACATTTGATCATAATTATTCCCTCTTACCCCGTCCTTCTAGTTCCCATCCACTGGCTTTTTTCTTTCTCTTTGACAGCCTCTTGCTTATATATGGCTTTACATATCTAAAAAGAACTCAAGAATAGAAAAATGAGAGAAATCACATGTTATATGTTCTTCATTTACTCCCCTTAATATGAAGATTTTTAGATTCATCTATTTTTATTTTAATTGTGTTGTTTAATTTTGCTGTTATTAAAAATCTAATAGGGTCTTCTCCCCATTATTTTCTGGAAAAGTACTGTTAGCATCTGAGAGTTCATTATCTGTGTGCATATACTTTATAATAAACTGCCCTGTGGAAGACATCCCATCACAAACATAGTTATGTTGGAAGCTGCTTCTGCTGAGTGGCCACTTGGGAAATCTGATGGGGCACTCCAAATCTAGTACGTTTGCAGGGAGCTCTCGCCTAGTGATTTCTTTATCATTAGCTAATTTAGATTTTCATTCATTCACTAAGAAAATATGTCTGGCTTTTCTCTAGTCTATGGCTACAACAAACAGAAAAAAAAGTGGAAGACGACAACCTTGGGAAAGTCTCCTTGGACAGCCATGGGAGGGCATTTCCTAACATCCTTCAGTCTGTCAGTCATCTCACTCTAATGACTTCCAATGCTTTTCACATTTTGTTGAGCATCAAACTCACACAAGAAACTTGGTAAGATGTCAATGTCCAGGCCTAGTTTTGTTTCTCTGTGCCTAGGCACCCACATCCCCTCTCCAGATGCTTCTAAATGCATCCACATTTAAGTTTTGCAACCTAAAATAACCTCAGAAATCAATGGCAGGGGGATTAAACAAGTTTTACTTATCCTAATAAGGATGAGAATTTCTCATAGTATTTACTGAGTCCTCTTATATATAAATGTTTTACTGAACAAATCTAAATGGTAGCTACCACCATTGTCTTCACTTTACAGTGAATCTTCTGTGGCCCGGCAAGATGAGGTAAACCACCTGGACACTTGCCTGGAGAATAGCTCAAGTAGGTGGGAAGCACATAGTCACTTCTTCTCCGCAGTCACTCTCCTGTTCCCCAGTAACCTTCACCTCAATTAACTTTTATATTAATGCACTAATTTTTGTATGCTTTTTCCAGGCTTTTGGTGACAGTGGATCAATAAACTAACTTAAAATACCACAAATAAAATGGAAAATATGATAAATATTTGTTTAACATTTACTGAGGCAAGAACTTTATAGACTTGAAAGAAATAAAAAGAAATCACAAAAGCATTCGTTTATTCAATTGTGAAGTCTTTTTAAAGGTGTATACCAAAAGCAGTGGTTTGAATGAGAATTTCAGCTAAAACCAGGTCTTCAGCTATCATGGTTGCTTGTGGAGGTATGAAGGTGTGTCCTCGCGGGATGAAGTAGGTCACTGGGGACAGACATTGAGATATTAAAGACTCAAGTCACTCTCAGTTTTGACTCACATTTGTATAGACAGAAGTTTCTGTCCCACCTGGTTCTGTAGTTGTTTAGTCCCAAATAAAAATACAGAGGCTTATTATATTAATTATAGACTGCTTTGCCTATTGCTCAGGCTTATTGCTAACTAGCTCTTACAACTTAAATTAACCAATAATTCTTATCTATGTTTAGCCACGTGGCTTCGCACCTTTTCTCAGAGTAGCACTCTCGTCTTCCTTCCCCTGGGTCTGGCTGGAGATTGCATCTCTGCCTTTCCTTTTCCCTGAATTTTCCTAGTCTTGTCACCCCACCTATACTTCCTACCTGGCTACTGGCCAATAAGCATTTTATTAAACCAATATGAGTGACAAATCTTTACAGTGTACAAGAGCACTAATCTACAGCAGATTTGTGCCTGCATGTGAAGATATGAACGCCTATATGACCCTCAGCTGCGATGCCTCCACGCCATGATAGTGATGGATGCTAATTCTCTGGGACTGTAAGCCCAAAGCTCTTCTTTCGGTAGGTTTCCTGGGTCGTGATGTTTTATCACACCAATAGAAAGGTGCCTCAAATAAATGAAAGGAAGAAGAATAGGGAGAGACAAAGGAAAAAGGAAGGAAGGAAGGGAACAAGGGAAGGAGGAAGGAAGGAAAGAAGAAATGGAAGAAGGGAGAGAAGATGGGGGAGAAAAGAGGGAAAGGAGAGGGACGGAGAATCAGAAGATAATTGCAGAATATAAAGCACATTTCTTTTTTTATTTATATATTTATAAAAATTTCCACTTCCCCCCCTCCTCCCAATACCCTCCCACTCCCCTCACTCCCTCTCCTCCTCCCTCTCCAGTCCTAAGAGCAGTCAGGGTTTTCTGCCCTGTGGGAAGTCCAAGTTCCTCCCCCCTCCCTCCAGGTCTAGGAAGGTGAGCATCCAAACAGACTAGGATCCCAAAAAGCCAGTACATGCAGAAGAAACAAGTCCCAGTGCCATTATCAATGGCTTCTCAATCAGCCCCCATGTCAGCCACATTCAGAGAATCCGGTGTGATCATATGCTCGTTCAGTCCCAGTCCAGCTGGCCTTGGTGAGCTCTCATTAAATCAGTTCCCTTGTATCAGTGGGTGAACGCATCCCTCACACAAATGATTTTTTAAAAGTTTTAAAAAGGAAAATGAAAAAATCTACAAGCAACAATAGTTCTCCCTTCAACCTCTGGATCATAGCTGAATTGCTTTTCTTTTGGTACATTTTTACATTTCCTAACTTACTCTCTTCTAACGTATATTGTTTCTATAGTCTGAAAAACTCTTTGATGGACATTTTTGAGAGTAGAAATATAAATGGTTTATAAATAAAGACTCATGAAGGCAAGATTTACCAGATTAGGGTTCACACAGAAAAAAATTATTGATATATACAACTGACAAAACATAGTCTATCAAATTAAGTCTATCAAATAAAATTTTGTTCTACATTAAAAAAGAGTAAGTATGTAAAAGAAAAAGACAATATCCTCCCTCCCTCCCTCCTTCCCTCCCTCCCTCCCCCCTCACACACACACACACACACCACACACTTCAAGCTTGTATAAAACCTCTTGGTTCACTAAGAAACCCAGCATAAGTTCTAATATCCTAAGAAGACTATTAGGAATTATCATTATACAACTCCTCTGCAGATGAAGATGCAGACTCAACACACTGAACTTATAGCTTCCTCCCTAACTTGCTCTGAGGAACTTGTCCAAGCCTATTGATGAATTTAGCATGTTTTCATGGGACTTTGATAACTGGTAGCTCAGGTGAGTCTCTGATGATTTAAATGTGCAACCATTATTAGAAGTAAAAGAAGAATTTCACAATATGCATTTCTAACTTGAACTCCTATACTAATTTTACTGTTTCTGGTCCCAGGGAATAGAGTGTCCGCAAAGAAAAGTCTTAAGATATTGCTTATAATGTTTGACACCTTTATAATATTTAAGGGTCAGCAATGAAGCTCAGCAAGCCTGATATACGCTAACAAAGGGGGTTCTAACATCATACTTTACTTATATACAAAATTAAAATAAATAAAGATTTTAAAGTCCTCCCAATGATGAAGAATTTCCATTGTGGCCTTTTCTTTCCGCTTGGAAAACCCAAAACTTTGACATCTTAGGAATTTTTCTTAAAAAATGAAAGCTAACCTTTTGATGAAGGATATAAAAATATATCTCTTTAATGTATTTATGATTGTGCATGGAATTTCCAAATATTTATTATTTTACAGCAAAAAATCTGATACAACTACTAAATGTTCAAACATTTTAGTAGATCTCAGATGTTAGTTTTTAATAGCTATTTTAATAATGAGCTAATGACCATGTTTAATAATTAACATACTGAAATTATATATTCAAGGAAATGTCGTCCTTATATGTTTATTGAGCAATTGATATTCACATTATTTTAGCAAATGTTTTGGCTGACCAAACTCGTGACACCTACTTCAAAGTTAAGTCACTGGGAAAGTTTATGTGAGGGAGCTGGTGTTTGTCAACAGTGCTTCATTTTCTTGAATGTTTTGTAGCACCAATTAATAACCCTCACAGAATAGAGAGCATAGATTTACTACAGAAGCCTGGAAGATTTCCATTCCATCAGCAAGATATGAAAGAATCAACATCTTGCTTCTGCTTCTAAAAATGTCTAATACTGGCTAGCAATTGAAACAGAATTCTGTATGTAAGGAAGGAGAAATATCTCATATAGGAAGTATAGCATGAAAACATGATCTCAGTTTAAACGTTCAGTAGGGCTCAGAGGATAGCTTCCGTGGGTTTATTCATTCCCTCCATCATGTCAGAGCAGATATAGCTGCTCCTTAGGCTTGGCAATAAGTACTTTTGCCAAACTGAGCCATCTCTCTGGCCTCAGGAGGAGATTTTATTCATTAAAACATACCTGAGTTCTGAAATTTGAAAAACTAAGTTCAGATCTTAGGTCAATTTTGATAAGTGAGCTAATAAATATTAAGCAGGTTTCTTAAAGGGTCTAGTCCCTTGTTCCATTCTTACAAAATAGTGATAGAAATACCCACTCTGTATGTGTTGATGTTTGTAAAGGACAGGAAATGTAAAGCTATAAACAGAGAGCTGAAAAGAGTATACTACTCATGTGATGAATCAAATCTTATAGAATTTACGTCATGCCACCCATCACAATACTAGCCGAGATGTACTCCTCATTGTAGTTTAAACACATGAAGGGAAGAAGTCATGTGAGTCTATGTTTAGTGTATATGATTCTATATGTTGCCACAGTATGCACGGATTCCAGTAGAGTTGGCCATGTAGTTTCAGTGTAGAGCACATTGCTGGCACATGCAAGGGTCGAAACCTGCTCTCCAGCACTGTAAAACTAGGAGATCCATTGTAAATGATCAAGGACAGTACTTAAACCACACTAAAAATGTCAAATGGGGGATAGTGCTTATTTCACTATGGGCAGATTCATGCTTCTGAGGCATGATGGAGCCTGACTCACTTAGCCATTATTGAAGGCAGGAGACACATCATTAAATTGTACCTTCTGGAACCCACCTGTATAGATGCGAGTTGCTGTCCTGTCATGTCATGACATAGGTCTGCCCCAGCTTCTTCACCTCTCTCCCATTTCCGCACTCTGTGCTTCTCAGTACAATCTCAGCAGAGACGGGATCATGAGCTCCTGTTTGTCAGAGGAATCAACTACGTGATTTGCGTGGATCAACAAATATTATCATATAGGATGTAAGGAAAATTCTGATAAATTCAGATTTGTTCTTCCACTATCGGGAACACTGTCACCAAAGCATGCCAGGACTAGCTTGGTGAGCCCACGGCTGCCCAAGTTGAAAGACATCTGACATCCAAATATGTATACCTACAGTTCAGAACAAGTACAGCCACCTAGCCATACCCCACTATTCTCCAAACATGTGAAGGCAAGTGGATTGAATGATATTGAAGTATTGCTACTGTTTGTTACAATGCTTATTTGGATTAAAGGTAACTGTTGCATCAATTCCATAAATACAGACCTATATACATAGGTCCTGAGCAGTCCCCCGAGCTCCAGAGAAATCTATATACATGTAGACATACACCGACCTGGTAGTATTTTGAGCTGAGAATATATCTCCCAAATAATCTATCATATGTCTATTTTTTAATCTTTTCAGAAGCTTATACAATAACTATGATAATTTCAAATTTTGACAACTAACTGCTTCTGAAAAGGTACAGGAAAGAGAGTGTCAGAATGAATGCCTACTCCAAGTTCGAGGACAATGGTCTACCCCTAGATATAGTAACCTTCTCCCCAGTGACTATTCTTCCAGCAGTAAGAAGAGCCTTTATGTAAGGGCTAAAGAAATATCTTCAAAGGATTAATTGGCATGCAGTCTAGCCCATGGGCAGAACTCTGGAATAGATGCTGGCGTCAAAGACAATTTTCTTCCACAAAGCATTTTTATCTTTACTTGTCCTTTTCTAAAAATATCAACAAGCAATCCAAATTGTTCATGTCCTCTCATTACTTCAAAACCCTTTATTTCCTGCAAATCCCAGATCCTGAGCAGTCCCCCGAGCTCCAGAGAAATCTATCAAACTGCTACCTAAACATTTCCAATGGGAGGTGTCAGGCACCTGCAACCCAGAATATCCAGTGCAGAAGTTGGTAGTTTTCAAATGAAGCCTGTTATTGACTCCCTGAATCTGAGGGGCTCCATCCATCACCAGGGTTAAGACTTGAAAATTATCCTTCATGATTTGCATGTGTTCAGAACCCATCTCCCCAGGTTGGGGGTGACAAAAAGCTTCACATCCCTTTGAAAATAGTCATCCCTTTCTTCTTAACCAAAGAGACCCATGGTTTTCTCCCGTTTACTAATCCATTCTCATCAGCCCATTTATTTTATATAGTAACCCGTTTAGGTGTGTTAGCATAGCTCAAAGGGAAAAAACCATAGGGGTCAGTTTTTTAACCATGGTATAAGTCCACCATTTGCCTTTATGATCCTTCGTCCACAGTTTTGTGGGGGAATAAAAAACCTTCAGAAAGGTCTGAGGAAGTAGAGTACCCCCTTTCTAATCAATCCCCCCTCCAAATCAAGTCTTTCCATGCAAGAGTTAAGGAGCGGGAAAAAAAGAGAACTTGAAAGTTAAAACACACATAAGGTGATCTGACTTGAATGTACTGAAGAAATTACTAATGCCTACACGCTCCATGCTTTTCAGTGGCCTGCTGCCTGAACCTAAACAGAGCTTTAATAAAAGTCACACAGAAAAAATAAATGGAATGGAATCCAAGGAGCTCAGCAATTATGTTAGAAATGTTTATCTAAGGCAGAAAAAAACCTAAACATCAATTTTTAAATCCTTTTTCATTATAAAATTTAAAGGGACTGAAAGTTTATCTCCAGATTGAACTGAGCAAATGAAATGCATGTGTGTTTGCATTAGCCAGGGTTCTCCAAAGAAACAGTAAATCTCTGTGTGTGTGTGTGTGTGCACGCGCGCGCGCGTGTGTGTGTGTGTGTGTGTGTGTTAGAGAGAGAGAGAAATAGAGAAAGATAATTATGATCAAAATATATGGATGTATACATTTATATGATATTTATTAGAGAAGTACATATTTATACATGTATTTTGAGATTTATTATAGGAATTGGCGTAGGTGGCTATGGAGTTCAAAGCTTCTGACATCTGCTGTTTGCAAGCTAGAGTACCAGGGCAGCTAGAGTTATCGCAAAGGCTAAGGCGTGGAAAAGGATGATGGATGTCTTGATGCTGTAGATCTCTGGCTGGGTTCTGAAGTTCAAGGTCCAAAGTTAATGTTGCAGAGATGCAGGTTTGATCTCTAGCAGAGGAAGGTGGCTCCCTCTTCCTTCACATCCTCTTCTACTTGGGTCTCAATCAACTGGATGTTGCCCACCTATGGCTGCTCTTCTGAGGTCACCAATTCAAATGCTAATTTCTTCCAGAAATAGTCTCCTCAGGTGATTCTCAATACCCACATAGAGAAGTGATGGTGTTTTACCAGCTATGTGAGTATCTCTAAAACTGATCAAATAATGTTTGATCAGCTACCTAGGGCACACCTACGTCCAGCCAGTTTGCCATATAAAATTATCCTCTGTCATGTGCAATATACATTAGTGTTTCCCAAATGAAACTGCTGCATGGCTTGTTCCTCTCTTTCTTCTTGTGAAATCTTAAAGGCTCACTTCTAATCTTCTTCAGTCTAGAAATCTGGTCATATAGGGGTCTTCATAATGATTCCTTTTATTCAAGGCAGATGTATTTCTGCCCACGTGAAAGATGCAAGCAAGCTGGTAACAGAAGGAAATGGGGTGATCACTTTCATTCACCTTCGGCTGGCTGTTAATGAGCTAATGAGCCGGGATGAGCATGTATGTATTCATGTCTGTGTCCTGCGTCTGTGGGCAGGGTTATTTAATAACATGACATCAGGCCCATTGTAGGATAGAGGAGATTCAGTTTTCATCTACATATTTATCAGGAAACATAAGTTTGCAAACACTTGCCTCTATGCTACATCTTGAACACAGCACAGAGGGGTGTCAGAACTGGAATAGTAAGGATCTTAAACAGTCAATAAAACAACAGAACAGTAAGATGATCTTTTTTCTTTTTCTTTCTTTTTTTTTTTTTTTGGTTTCTTGAGACAGGGTTTCTTTTTGAAGTCTGTCGTGGAACTAGCTCTTGTAGACCAAGCTGACCTCGAACTCACAGAGATCCACCTGCCTCTGCTTCCTGCATGCTGAGATTAAAGGTGTGCGCCACTACCTTCTGGGTATGCCAGTAAAATGATTTTAAACAGACAACATCTGTGCAACAAGTAATACAAAAAGCAAATTGTAGATTCAGGGCCTGGAGTACCACATGCACTGGGAAACGTGGAGATTTGAAATCTGTCATTTTCTTAACATGATATGTGTCATGACTAAAGTCAGAAAAGTCTCAAAGCATAGGATCAAGGCAGAATGGATAGAAAAAGAAATCTCTCAGGTTTGGATAACATATGCGGACCAAGAACCGTAAACAGACATCATACTGCATAGTTTGATGAGAGATGAGAATTCAAAGACACTATTAAGTATTAACAACTTGATGAATTCACTGTGGTTAACTTAAAATATCTCTCCAAAGCAATGAGGAGTAAGGGTTTAAAATTCTATATCCTTGGTATATGGTGAGTATACAGTTAATGGTAAATGCCAAATGAATAGTTTTTCTTTTAATACTTTGAAACAGGAATTTATGATTCTCAATTGGGTCTTTGCTTGATTCAAATTTGCTTTTCATTCCTCTGTAAACAGAAGATGCAAGGATTCAGTTTGAATGTGTTTGTTATTGTTCATTTTGCTTTATTGTATAAAAATAGCCCTTAATTTGTGAATCAAGCAATAACTTTCTCATAATTTCTGCGGGTCAGAAATCTGGAGTCTGTTTGACTCACAGAGGTATGAGAGGTAACTAGGGTTATCTTGAGATCCGAGTGGGAGTTCATGCTAGAGTTCCTTTGTGTCATGGTGGGAAGGGTTCATATTTTGCCAAGTTGTTGGACTGAGTAACTCAGTTCATGCCTGGCTTTGGACTAGAGGGTTCTCTTTGTTCTGTGCCACTTTGACCCCTCTCTAGGCTTCTTATGACTGTTTGCTGCATCAAAACAGCCAAGAAGGAAAAGTCAAGCAGAAGCAAGATGAATTCCATGGTCCTTTCTGACATGACCTTGAGAGTGATTTTGCAGCACTGATTTTACGTCTGATTCCTTAGAAGGAGAACATACCTCCAGTTCACACTCAAGGACAGACCTAAACAGCAATATGAGCATGTTATAGGTCAAGAACTGCTAGGAACCGTCTCAGAAGCTGATGACCACAGAGTTCATTGATAATACCACCCTATGGACTGAAGATTCTAGTGTTTTCTCAGATTCTAGACTTAGGCAACTGCTCCGTTTAAGCCACTGGCATTTCAATCACGCTTCACACACAAATGAAGGGGGTTCCTAAACATCACTGTGGGCGTTTGTTTTTGTTTCAGCAATACTGGGGATAGCACCCAGACTCTCACATATTGAACCCAAGTACTCTTCCATTAAGCTCCAATCCAAGCCTGCAAACTGGAAAAATTACTAATGTCTCCACAGTTTAGTTATCTATAAAAATGTGAATAATTGCTATAGTACTTCATACCATTTGTTGAGAGAATTGAGTGAATTGATACTTAGGAGTAATTTCACTGATAGCCAACACTAACAACTGTATGTAAACCGTGTGCTTATTGAAAGGATGTAATGGAATTGTAAGTGGCAGTTGTTCGCACCAGGCCTGGCTAATTCACTAACAATTGCTCTCACTAACGATTTCAATCCCTTCTTCTGCGAAAGGGGCCTCCGATTCCTCTCGTGCTACGGGTTCTGTTCCTTGATCTGCTCTTCCTAAGTTTCTCTAAGGAGATTTAACTGATTTCTTCTTACAAAACACAAACCAAAGAGTCCCCAAAGCTCATAGCGGTCAGCCTGTGGCAATGCAGCTCTCTGACCTTTAGTGTTTTTTGATATCCAGCCAAGTACTAAGGACGAACCAAGATGAACATGCGCAAGTCCTCACACAATGCATAAGCCAGGTTTAATCTTCTTGAAGACCAGAGCGAGTGATAGTTACAGACATAGACACGGCACCCGGCAGGAGGACTTCAGGAGCACGTGAGGTGCTGCAGTGGCGAGGTGATTCTCAGGGCAGAGGACAGTGAGACCTGGCTTGAACGCCCTGAGAAGAACGGGAACATTTTTCACAGTTTTGGGATCCTGTGGACATGCCTCCTGGGGCTAAAAATGCTCCCGAACAGCCTTGACAGGAAGGAAACGGTGGCATTTTCAAGAGGGAAAATAAAGCCCCTCTGCTACTTAAGTCCACACACTAGAACAATACTAGGATCCTGGGTCCTTTTAATGTCATTTCAAAGCTGCAGAAAGAAGCACAATAAAGGCTGAATAAGGGATTTATGTTCTCTAGTCATCCACGTGAGCAAGTGACTGGCAAATACAGCACAGGGTGCTTATTACAAGATAGAGCCCAGACAGAATGTGCAAGGAATTTATTGCACCGGGGAACGAAGCCTTCTATATTGAGTGAAGCACTCTGGACATTTAATATGCTTTTTATAGCCAAAACAGCTCTTTAAATGGAAAACAGTGCAGTCATGAGCCGGGAGTGGAGGGACTTTATCAAACATTGAATTGGGGCGGGGGGGGGGGGGGAGGGCGGTATCACATAGTCTATGCTTCTCTTTACATAACTGTAAGATACTGTTTCTATCTTTTCCTTCAGCTCCGTACCCCCATTACTACCCTGACAGTCTTTGGTTTGGGAGACCCAGCATCATAGATAGCACAGGAGAACTGGATGACAGCCAAGCACGCACAAAGAAATCTTCAAGTGTAATGTGATCTGTTAAACAAATTTGGGCAAAGTGAAAGTCCTTTGAAAGAAAGTGAGAGAATATTTCTTATATATTATATAGAGTTTCATATACATACATATATATACCAGATAAATATAGACTATGGACATACATATGCACAAATACATAAAAACAAGCATATATGTTATACATAAACATACACATTAAGATACTAAATGTGTGTATGTATAAATTTTGATATAGCTATATGCATAATTGGTGGTTCTAAAAGTATAGTAAAAAGGAAATAATGTATAAATTTATTTTGTGTGTGTAAATGTTTGTGTACCTAATATGCGTGTGTCGTGTAGGTCAACATCAGGTGTCTTCTTTAATGGTTCTCCGTTGTATTTTTTTTTTTTGAGGCAGGCTCTCTCAGTCAACCTGAAGCTCAGCAATTCTGCAAGACTGGCTACCCAGTAAGCCCCAAGGATACTTCTGTCCCTGCTTCTCCGGTGCTTTAGTTACATACATGCGCTGTGCCTATGCCTGGCTTTTCCATGGGTGCTGAGGATCCAGACTCAGGCCTCAGGCTTGTGTTAGATTAGAAGCACTTTACCGACTGAATCATTTCTGCAACCCCCCCCCAAAAAAAAACACTTTTTGATTTTATGGTAAAGACATAGTGGGTTTTGGCATTGCAGCAGAGTCAGTGATAGGTCATCTACAGTTGTATTCTAGAACAGTAGCTATCAATGGCATCCTTCGGCAATCTGAGTTCCCAGAATTTAAAAGCTTGATTTTTCTAACAACTAAGCAGAAAATGTTACCATTTGATGAGAATATGAGGTTTTCTTAAAAAGCATTTCTCAGAAGGAATGACTAAAATCCTGAGCATTTTTTGAAAATTGTGATTACTTTTGTTCAGCCGACAGACATTCTGCTTAAAATCCCCCTTTGATCTCATAAAAGCAGACAATACAGCAGAGGTCTCCAGGCACTAGGGGAGGAGGGGGCTTAGGAGGATGGGTACCATTAGGCTAGAGATGCTGATTCGGAGTTGCTGGAATTCCTGGGTCTAAGATGTACTTCTACTAGGTACAGCAAAGCAGTCAGTAAGTAGAATCATGTCTACCTTGGGCTGGATTCAGATCAGATGCCTTACAGTAAAATGGTTTACTTGATTCAATTCATTATAGTCTATTGGTTTAATTTCAGTGACACATATTAATGGTATGTGTGATAATTTCTATATGCAACGTGACTGACCAAATCTGGGTAATGAGCTCTCACGTCTCCATATATGTATCATTTTTATACTAGGAGTCTTTGAAGTCTTCCAGTTTATTATGAGATATATGAGCCACACTTATACCCTATAGGTGCACCACTGTACTGCAATGCATTTGAACTCCTCTTTTCTATGTAACCTTTGGGGTGCTTCCATCTAATTGTCTTCCCCAGTTCTCTAATCTCTGACCTCAGGTGACCACTACTCTATCCTTTACTTCTATGGGCTATCGACTGTTTTAGCTTCAGTCTATGCACAAGTATATGTAACATCCATCTTTCTTTGCCTGGCTTAATTCTCTTAATATGCTGTCCTGCCCCTCTTCCATGTTTGCAATTTAAGATGACAAGATGTGGATCATTTTTCTGGTTCTTGGACATTTGAGAAATATGTCTCCCTCAAATAAAAGGTTTGGCTCTTCAGACAGTTCTGACTTCTCTGTTTTGTATTATGTCAATCTTAATCCATAAGACAACCTGTTCCTCTGAGCTGATATCGTTCTAGTGAAATGATAATTCTTGACGACTACAGGATGGTTCAAAGGAATTCCTTGTGAATCTTCACTCATCTGTGACAAAGGGCTGGGAAAGCTCTTCTGCAGATGGGTTGACACTGGCTTCCCCACTTGGGAAACTGAGTCAAACAGTGGGGCTCTGTGCAATTAGAATATTTAATTGTTGAACAAAGGGTGTCTCTCTTGTAATAATGTGCATATTATTACATATAAGACTGTTCCATGTTGTTAATTCTAATATGCATAATATATGAATGTGTTATGTTATCCTTTAAGGAATCCACTAGGAGTTTTCTTAAATCAATATGTTCTATTGCTTCTCTTTCTCAGGTACTCTACTGGCTGCTCTTGCGAGACAGCTAGGACTAAGGTCAGTAAGAAGTGAATCCTGCTCTCTAGAATCATCTAATTCATTAATTAGAAATCAAAAGGAATTGATGCTGAGTGAAAGCACAGAATAAGGGAGAAGCTGGAGGCCAAAGAAGGTTTCCTTACGAAGGTTGCCTTCCAACTGCAACTCTGTACTCAATACCCACGTCTCCTCCCTCTGTCCTGTAGGAAATGGAAGAAACAAAATGCACTGGAATAAAGTGACTCTTAGAGAAACAACAGGGAAGGGGTGGGCAACAGGGTGACCAGAGAAGGGTGTGATGCATAGGCCTGTGAGGAGGTGCGTTCTTAGGACCAAAACCAGAACTGACCCTTGGGAGACAGTCTTAAGGGTTGATTTGGGTATAGCTCTCAGCCACAGAATGAGACATAATTACTGAAGGAGACTGATGTAAGGAAAATCTGGCTTCCAGCACAGGCATTAGTGTGTGATCTTCAGCCTGAAATGATCTGTTCCCAACATCTTCATTTTCTCCCTGTGTCTTCAAGATGGACTTCGGATACTTGCGTTTGCAAGAATGTTTTAGAATGGAAACTGCAATCTCCTCCACATGCATTAGGAATGGTGGGTGGGTTCAGGCCAGCCCTAAAAACATAGCAAGGAAGGCCTAGTGACACCATCTATAGTCTTTGTCAGTAAATCTTTCCCGTTTCCATTTTCTTCTTCCACCATCATCCACCATATTGAAGAATTTCTATGTACATTCTGGGGGTTCTATTGGTAAAGGGGGCTCACAGAGAATTCCTTGTCTCTTCCCATGCCGAAAAGATTATTTTACGTTTTCCTAACTCATGGATGGTTGCGTGATGCCCCCAGGAAAAAAAGGAGTAAGTCACAGCGTCAGGAGAGGGGAAGAAAAGAAGACTGGGTGAGCTGCAGTGCTTATATCCAACTTGTCTGTGAGATGGAGGGTGAATACAGGAGATACCAGCTCCTCAGTCCTGCTCAGGCTGTGTCAGGAAAACTTAGGACCGCTTAGGACATGCTTCTCTATCTGTGGGTCACAACTCCTTTGAAGTTGCATATCAGATATTCTGCATATTAGATGTTTATCTTATGATTTCTACCTGTAGTGACATTGCAATTATGAAGTAGTAATGAAAATAATTTTATGGTTGGGGGTCACCACAACATGAGGAACTATATTAAAGGGTCACAGCATTAGGAGGTCTAAGCACCAATGACTTAGGAAGACAGGCACACTATATTGAAAGGGATAAAGCTTCAACAAGACAGGTTTTCTTGGAGTAAGATCCGTGAGAGCTCAGAGTCAATTTCTCCCAGGAAACTGGAATTCTGCCCCCCAAAAGAAAGGCAACCAAGAAGAAAGTAAGTAAGATTGAGAAAGATGTCACAGGTTTACAGCTAAAGTTTTGCAATGACTAAACTTTACTCACTTGAGAAACATTAACCAAGGAAACAAATGCAAAGAAAAAGAGGAAGGGGTAGCGAACATGGTGGTGAGAGTGGGGCATATGGACGGGATGTGAGTGGAGCAAGGGAAGGGCATAAGAGTCGAGCGTGGATATGATCGATGACTCTTTGTAGGAAATTGACCAAAAATAAGCCAAAGTGAAGAAGAAGAAGAAGAAGAAGAAGAAGAAGAAGAAGAAGAAGAAGAAGAAGAAGAAGAAGAAGAAGAAGAAGAAGAAGAAGAAGAAAGTATTAATTGAGGAATCACTAGTAGGCTATTTTTTCCCTCTATTTAGGCAACACAACCCCACCTGCTGAGAATCAGGAGACATTGAAGAGCTGTCAAGGTTTTTAAGATCAGAGAAAAAGATTTTTTCCTTGATTCTGGGTCACTGTGGGAAATACCAGAACTTAATAGGAAGACGATGCTAAAGAGATGGCACAATCCCTTTGCCTGTCATTGACTCTGAGGAGATGTGGCAGATGTAGGAACACCAGTAATACATTCTTCCCTGGAAGAGGTTGGGGACCCCTATCAAAACGTATATGAGGATGCTACTGGTTTTGAGTATTTAGTCAACACCACCTAGAGTCCTTTGTGGTTAAAGTATTTTCTGATAGCTCTCCTTTTATTTTAAAATGGAATTTACAAGCATTTATTATTGCTACCACAAGCACATTAACCCTTAAACTCCCTTACAGAATTTTCTGGTCTAATCTCATTTTGTTGACGGGAAAAAATCCAGACCCCGCCTTGACTGTGATGACCAGGCTCATATATTTACAATGACAAGAGTCTCCGAACAGGATAGAATTTGTTTGTTTTATTTTCATTCTAATGGCTCATTTCGTCGCTGTGCACTCACTTAAGCTAAAACATTTTCCAAATAATTTCTTCTCTTTTGTGGAATAAAAATGCCGACACTACCTGTAAAACTGTTTGTGGTTCTTCTTATTAAGTTACACCAGCAGTGTTATCTGTGCACTTCATCATGCTGGACTTGCTCGCAATTAGTATCAGAACCAACCTGAATGACAGTCAGCCACAATGGACTGAAGATAATCACGCTGCTTACTTGCAAATATTCTTCATTTCCAGTTTTAGTTTTGAGTCACGCCAAACGAATTGGAAGAGGCATACATTTACTACTTCAGTTTGCAATTATTTGAAATTTTGAAAGCAGATTTTCGAATGAAAGTCCTTTTGGGTGAGTTTGATACAGTGTATTAATTTTAATTACATCATTCAGGATGATAATATGGCTTTATCATTTGCTTCTGAATTTTCTTACATGGAAATATATTTGTCCAAGAATGTCTATAGTGCCTATAACAGAGAACTTCAGAGCCTGCGTGGAGGGTGAGATTAGTACAATAATAGCTTTCTTCTCTCTGTAAGGATGTTTTAATGTAGATAAAATGAAAGCATATTAGAACCAGAATTATAATTATACAGCAGGGTTTTATTTTTTCTTAGATCTGAGCCTCAGGTAGTCCAGCATCCATTCAGCATCATGAAAGTCTTAAATATTAAAGACAAATGTCTTATGCAAGATACCATCTATGTCTTTCTTAAATTCTTACAGCTTTAAGGTCATGTTCTTCCAAGTTTCCATTTAAACTATTCATTTCATTTTATTTGGGTCTCTTCTACCTTTACGGTGAATTTTTTAAAAAGTATTTCTTAGGATTTGTGGAATTTGTTTATACTCCTTCAATGAGAGAGATCCCTTTCCTATTCAAACAAAATATTGGAGGACTTTGAAAATGTTTTTAAGTTTAAAACTCCATAATTTAGGCTTGTAGTTATTTCTGGCGAATAAGAACAGTCATGAAAACTACATGTTAGACAAGCTTATATTTCCCATCTTAGTGATATTTCCAGTTCAAAGCAGCATATGAATGTTATTGAATGACGACTTCACAATAAATTTTAGACTGATGGTGATGGACGAGGGGAGTCCTCCACGAGTCAGTCGTGAAGGAAATGAATGACGCTCCTCTATTCTCTGTTTCAACTTCATTCTTTCAGCTGCGTCTCTTGTTTGGGTTGGCTGGTTGTGTTTCCTGGTAGCCCTCATCCCCCCATCCCATCTCCCTGTCTGAGCAATCTCATCAGTGAGAATGTTCCGAAAATCCATTTTTAGGGTTGCCGCCTGCTGTTCTAAGAACAAATCGCTCACGCAGAGATGAAACAGTTCCTTCAGTCGGCAGCTCGCCCTAGTCCGCAGAGACGCTTGACGAGTTAGTCAGCACATTGGAAATTAGTAAGTGATTTGTGTCTCACTTCTGTGTTGGGGGAAAATGACAACCAGTGTCCTCATCCAAACGTCTATTGATCCGCCATGCGTCCTCAGACTAAGAGACAGCGACAAGTCGGAACACAGACTCCCCCCACTTCAGATGACTAATGACGTTTACTACGTCACCCTAGGCCAGACTGCAAATGAGTTCTTCTCTTCTCTTTTCTTTCTATTCATTCCCACCCTGTTCTACTCTGTAGAAATCCGTAAGTTATCATGTAACCTCGTAGAGAAGATGCAGTTTCGCTTTAGGAAGCCTGAATTCTCCCAGGCCATCAATGGGGAAGGCCGGGACTACCTTGGTATCAGCTGGCAGCCAGGATTTCTAGGTCCACTTTGCAGAATCTAGATATGTCTCTGAATATTACAGGTACCATATAATATCAAATGTAGAGTAGTGGCTAGGACTCTGTAAGCATGTGGGTAGGAGGGTCAAGAGGGTATGCCAGCATCACTTTCCCCAAAGCATTATGGGTACTATATTCAGTACAGTTCTATATGTTAACTTGTCTACGAACTGGCTTTTATCTTTTAATTGAAAATATGGGGAACACAGCAGAAGAGGACAAAAGAATGTGGGTACCAGAAGGCAGGGAGAAGGGCTGGGAAATGCCGTCTTCCGGTCATGATAACAAAGCCTACACACATAATCTCACAGCACCTATTCTTGCCTGCACTGGGTTTACATGAGACTGGACCCATTGACAGCAAATCATACATGGTGAGGGGCTTAGCCAGCCCTGTCCCTCCCTGCTGAACTGTTGGGGACTGGGGAATTATGAGTGAGGATCCCTTCTTCTGTTGTTTATCCAGCGGTGAGTCCACCAGGCTCAATGGAGAGTTTCAAAACTGTGAACACACGAACATAAGATCTGGTGAGGGACTTAACAAGACCACATGAATGTAGGGACAGTATCTAATAGAGAGGGCTGGGGGGAGGGGTGACAAGGATGAGAAGCAGAAAAAAGAGGAAAAGAGAGGGATGGGGTGAGAGTAAGGAAAATTCACTATGCACATTATGGAATTGCCAGAGAACAATTTTAAACCATAAAAATGGACAAAGTAGTAAAAAGAGATCCTATACTGGACACTTAAGAACTACAGTTCCAAGCAGGTAAAAACACCAACCATAGCACCCTGAGAGTTTGACTAAAATTTTAGCTCCAGTACTAACAATACCCGAGTCCTTGGTGAGCCACTGGGTGCTTGTGAGCTCTGGGCACCCATCTACACAGCGAGCCGCCTAAAAACATCATCACACATCTCTCTCCTGCCAGCAGTCTGCAATAGTAGACAAGCTGCCGCTCCCCAAATCCACCCGAGCGATTAAAAGGCCCTTCTCTAGAGGGATAATCTTTATTCAGAGGTCTCACAATCTGGAGCCAACTAACCTCATCTGTACATTGACTGTCTGCATTTGATGATTTTTTAAGTCCTTCTCAGCTCTCAAAATTCCAGAATTCTATGATCTTTTAAGACACTATTATTAAACATGTAAGAACACAAATGGTAGAAACAGGGTACAGCTTTTATATTCTCTCTCTCTCTTTCTCTCTCTCTCTCTCTCTCTCTCTCTCTCTCTCTCTCTCTCCCTTCTCTCTGCAAGCTAATGTGAGAATTTAAAACTTCTCATTGTCTTTTAATTCCTTACATTTCTGATTCTGAACTTATAACTACAAAGGTTGGGGGAAGACCTCAGGAGGCTGAGAGATAATAACAGGAGCTTTTACTGGGGTGGGGGAGCAATGGGGCAAGATCAGAGAAGAGCAACGGAGACACTGAAGACATGCTTGATGTTTGATTTGAAATGATGGGTTATTTTGAAAGCACATCACTGAGTACATAGCTATGATTCCGTTTCTGCATAGAGTATCCTTCCAAGATTTAAAATACAGTGCTCTCCTGGCTCCGTAGGTGTTCCAGAAGCTAGTATTATTTAGCGAACTTAATATTATACCAGATTCTGAATTGTAAAACTATTTGGAAGTTTCTGAGCTCACCATGGTTCCTCTTCCGCTTCTCTGCAAACCTCCCCTGCCCGCCCACCCTCAGCGGTGGCCGTGCCAGTCAGAATTCTTCTTGGTGCCCCTGAGGAGTTAAGTTATTACCCTCCCAGCTTCAGGCTCACTATCTCTCTCTCTCATGCTTCAACGTTCCTCCTCAGTCTCCTCCTCCCTTCCCAGAAGCCATCTCGGCTACTGTCTGCATATCTAATTCACTCTCCTCTCTCAGCCCAAAAGCTTTTTACCGGGTTCCATTTAGATGGAACTTTCTCAGCTCCCGGCTTTCTATCCTCTTAGTTCCAGACATCAGCGCTAACTAACTGGTGTCTGCCAGTCCCAATTCCAAATTCACAGTGGGGAGCATGTAGCCATGGCTGCTATGCCGCGGTACTCACACCTGGTGGTATCAGCCCCATCCAGGCAGTTGCAGAAGTGCCCCCTCTCCTAGCTGAGATGCTGCAGACAAACCCAAGGACTATTAATAGTCCTCATTCCTGTGACTCTGCCCCTTAAAGGATTCTGGGCTCATGTGATCTTTTCGCACACACAGGTTGGGAAAGTCCCGCACTCCCACAATCCTCCAATTTGCCACATCATTAAGAATTACACATAACCCATTACCCCCCAAGCAAACAAACGCACATTCTGTGACGGGGAGAATCTGGGCACCGACCCGTGCATCCTCTCTTTGCTTTCGGCCTCGCTCTACTGACATGGATTACACGACATTATTCACTCAGAACGCCAGTCTCTGGAAATCAGAAGTGTCGAGGGGCCAAAAGATCCATCAATGCCCAGCCTTTTCCCCCAAGTGTCCTGAATATCCCTGGCCTGTCTCCAGGCATGTCAAGAAAGCACGGGTGGTTTCCCGAACAGTTCATGCGTGTGAGCTCCTAATCCCTGCCGGAGATATCTGACTAATGGGTCATGCTGCCAACTAGGTAATTAAGCGGTATCATCCAAACACAATGGAGTTGAGGTAGGGGAACAGAGAAACAGTTCAAGACAGTGAGCAACTCCCCTTCAAAAAATGTGCCGGCCCCTCCCAGTTAGGCAACACCCAGCACCTCCCCTCCAGGGGGTAATCTGGGGTCTGACATTCCCCCCCCCCCCAGAAGGAATGGCAAGCAAAGCTGACTTAAACCAGTATTGGGCTCAAGGGCAAGGAAGACAAAGTCATCTTTGAAGCAGGCTATTAAGGGGAAACCCCTTTAGCACCTGCGTATGCATAACTGGGTGCACACATGCTTAAAATTATAGGATGCACGGTTTGTGCACAAACAGATCATCCAAAGTTACATAACAGCCTATCTGTCAATCAGGGTTAGGGAGCCACCCCATTCTTGCCTCTGGGAATCAGCTCCTCCCTCTGCCTCAACTCATAAAAAGAACCAAAGAACCACCACTTCCCCCACCCCTTCAAAGAACTCTGGGCTCTGAAATTACCTGCTCCCTTCTACCACTCTCGTTCTGTGGACTGTATTCTTTGCTCTGATCTCACTTTTAAGAAAAACCTGTATTTTTGCTAGCACTGAAGCATGTCCTGGCCAATTGATTGTTTGAGATACAAAACTGACCGTTATGCCTTGAGAAAGCCGAGGCTCCATCTGGTGATCTGTCACCTCCCTCACACAGGATAGTTCCATCTGGTCTCATCTTATTTAGCTAGCTATTCTTTTGGACTGGCTGACTCCAAATGACATGTGTGTGCTCCCCAATTCACGTACCGATCCCCTAATCCCCAGCGCAGGAGGATTTGGTGATAATACCTTTAAGGAGAACATTAAGATGAGATGAGATCCTAAAGGTCTGCCTCTAATCCAGCAAGACTGGTGTTCTTATAAGAAAGGCTAGCCATACCAAAGGTAAGGGTGCACAGGGGGAGAGGAAGATGCGGATGCAGGATGCCTATCACCAGAGCAGTATCACCAGGAAGAGCCCAGCACTCCAGATAGCCCTGCATCTTGACCCAATTTCCAAAACTGTGAGACAATACATTTCCGCTCTCTAAGTCATTTGGTCTACAGCAGCTCCATATGGTAGCCTGAATAGACGGACACAGTGGCCCCTAAACACTTGCCTGGATGTTAAAGACTGGGTGCTCCTCTGTGGCCCAGCCACACTGAGAGAAAACATTAGCTTTCCCTGAGGTCGGCTTCTCCAGTGACTTTTACATCTGATTGCTGCTGCATTGATCCAATCAGCTCTCTGCTGATCTGAACAGGTCACCAAATATCTCGACTCGACCCTGTCCACGCCGGCTGCGTCTCAGTTGTCTAGACATGCTCATAAATAGCTGGATGATTGCCCACTATAAATTTTTAATGAGCGATTTTGAAATTAGGAAGGGAGGGAAGCAATTGCAATTTATGGCCTGGAGTTAGTCAATAAGTGGGAGCCCCTTCGTAAGGCCAGTCGTGCTTCCCCATTGGTCCGCTCACAGCCTTGATCCCCTCAGTTAAGCAAACCAAGAGCTTTAGTCATAGATTTCCAGCCCCACTTCCCATAGAAACCCCACAGCAACCCCGCCCGATCCTCAGTTTATGAATGAGAACTGAAATCATTACCAAGGAAGCACAGATTTAAATGGAGTGGAAATGGCTGAGGATTAGCTCTCCGATCCTATAATTAAGCAGTTCTAACACTGACTGGCTTCTTACAAAACAAGAGGCAGGAGACAGGCCTGCAGAGAATATCACATATTGTAAAGCATTTTAGGAACGTTTAGGTGGTCAAGAGCCTATGAATGCCATCTTAGTGTCTTTACCATACCACCTGTCTCAGCTCCCTTCTCTAGAAAAAACCTAGATATTCTGAGCTCTGCTTTTATGTAAATTTTGATATTCAGAAAGCAATATACTAGAGATTCCTTGAATTAAAACTGGTCTTTAATATGGTACTATACTCTCATAAAGGAAATGTGTTTCAGATATTGGTAAAATGCTTGCGTATGAGGGTGGAAATTTTTTTTTCTTTAGTATCAAAACTTGAGATCTTCCTGTTACCAATGCATTGTTTGTATGAACATATTGGTGATGATTTATTCCTCTCTTCCCAGAGACCTTCATCTCAGAGGCAATACAATAATACAATTTGATGTTTACCTTTTTTTTCCTTGGCACACAGAAATCCTAGAGCTAAATTATATTGCTTATCAAAGTAAGCAATTTATTTTCAGTTCCTAGAATTTTTTCTTCAAATTTGTTTGCTACCTTTTTTTTTTTTTTTACTATTTTACCCCATGGGAAATCTTTGGGGGCATAGGTGGGATATAATGATAAAACAAATACGTGTCAGAGTTTAGTAGAACAAAACTGGCTTTTACAATTTCTTTGTTAACTCAGTAGAGTGAATGGCATTGTCCTCTCAATAGAATGGGGCTAGCCATTGTGTCCTCTGTGGGAGAGCCCTGTGTTCTTTTCACTAACTTAGATATTAACTACAATGAGAAGCCAAATACTTCACCTAAAGCAGTGTCCCACACCCTTGATCTTGACCAGTACCACAGCAGTCAGTGGGAGAGTTTGGAAAAAAAATGCAGAGTATAGAATCCTAATTCCATCCCCCAAGTCAGAACAGTAAGGTGGGACAGGTATCAAGAGTTAGCCATCTTTGAGGGTGATGATTGTGCAGAGAGGAACACTATACAATTAAAAAGAAATTGCCCAAATGGCAATTTCCAGTCCAAGTTGTCCCTGGATACAGTAATCAACTCACAGAAGCACTGAATGGCCACAGTGGCATGCTTGCTGCCACAACATAAACAATAATGACCCGAAATTTTAACCACAGAATCACGCATGAATGCCTAGGGTGATAACTTTAAAGAATGGAGTATGTTTGCCCTTGTAGAAAAATTCCAAATGAAACATGTTAGAAGAAAGGGGGAAAAGAAAACTTACCATTAGGCAAACATACAAAAACTCTGTAGACACAATCAACCAATAGATGCCCAAATCTGTGACTAAGAAATGGGCAGAAAGGTGGCCAGATGGCCTCCTAGTCCCTTTCAGGAGACACTTCTTTATTACAAAGCAGAGTTTATCAGTTGATGAGTAACATGACAGAAACTTCCTTCATCATGAAGTCAGGAGTAACATCATCAGAAAAATCAAGCACCAGACCAACCCTTGATAGGAGGCACCAAGAAGAACACAGCATTAATTCTGATGCGTTCTTGCAAAAAAAAGAAAAAAACAAGAAAAAAAAACCTATTGCCCCACCCACCAGGACACCAGGACACCTCAGGCAGATCCAAACTGTGACACAAATAAACTGTTCAGTATTTCTCAAAAAGTGTCAAGGTGACAGCAGGTAGAGAGGGAGAGAGAAGAAAAGAGAGAGGGAAAGGAAGGAAGGACAGAAAGAAGGGACGGAGGGAGAGAGGGAGGAAGAAGGAAGGAAGGAAAAAAGGAAGAAAGGAAGGGGAAAAAAGAAAGGACACAGATAAGAAGAAAGAAAAAATAACCCAAAGAACAACTGGACCCTGCCTATAATCCTGAATAGCTAAAGAGCACAAAGGGCTAAGGGGGTCTGTGAGATAGCTCAGTGGTTAAGGGTACTTTCCACCCAGGTTGAGTACCTGAAAGCCATCCTTGGAACCACATGGTAGAAGAAGAAAATCAATTCCTGTGGGCTGTCCTCTAATCTCTCTCTCTCTCTCTCTCTCTCTCTCTCTCTCTCTCTCTCTCTCTCACACACACACACACACACACACACACACATACACACACACACACACACACACAAAGTACTTTCTTAAAGGACATTAAGGGGAAAATTGATAAATCCCAATCTTAAATATAAGTTGGTTCTTAGTCACAGTCAAGGTTGATTTCCTGGTTTTGGCTATTAAACTGTGGTTACGTGAAGATGCTGATTTTAGTGGTAGTTGGGTGAGGGACATAAACTCTTCCGTTGTAGCTCATTTTAAATCTAAAATTCTTTCAAATACATATTCAAATATTAACACATTCCTTGATTTGCACTTTCAAATTCTCACCAGTGTATTGATAAATTATACGACCATCAGGAAACCTAACTTTCTTCCTAAGGCCAGATTCTTTGAAGAATCCCCCTCTTAATGGGTCTAGTGGTGTAAAAAGGAGAAACCTAGTTGCTAGTCAGCAGATAGCTCAGCCACTAAAAAGATGTAAAGCGGAACTGAACAAAGAGAGTGGAGGGTTACTGCTTTCTACTTCCCCCAGCATCTGCACCTGGCTGGGAAACGCCAGGTCTCTTTAAGGCAGAAACCGGATCAATGCAGTGTAGCTCTCTGAGGAAGCAGGCATTCTTTCTGCTTCAGCACCTCTGTGGACCTCTGCTATCTGCCTGAAACACTGAGCCGGTTTGGCACGCTAAAGGCTCTGGAGACAGTGTGGCGTTTGGCTCCTTCGTTCCAGAGCTGTGGCCGCACCTGTGTTTGTGCAGTGCCCAACTCATCAGCCTTGCAGCATCGAGCTGGGGACCAGGGACCGGCCATGGTGGCGAGGCGTGTTTCTGATCTATCCCATAAAGCCTGAGAAGAGAATCTCTGAAGAAAGTAGCCCTGTGGGGACCTGAAACTCAAGGAAGAAAACCCAATAACGCCACCAACTTATCTATAAACACAATGTGCGATATCCCTGGATTTTTAGAAGTGATTGGAAACCCTTGAGCAGTATTTAGCATGCTGGTTGGTCGATGCTCGTACGAATCGTGGGAATGTGACTTATTCCTATGTGCTTGACATATGTCAGAGCTCTAATGCACGTGAGCTTTGGTTTTGATGTTTCTATCCCATGTGAGAGTGCTCTGTGCTCTGCCTAGGGATGTCCCCTGAATGCTAGACCAGCTAGTACAGTAAGCACATCTTTCCACGCGCTGTGTGAGGTGTGAGCGAGAGGCAGCAGCAGGGTACAGTGAGTGGACAGGGGCATCTGAATCACGGTGTGTGCCCTCGCTCTTCTGGTCGTCTCCGAGCCTCAAAGGTCTCCTCGGACAAACAGGAATGGCTCTGATCATCGGGGGCTTCTTGCGGCCGCAAAATTCCTTACACATTCTCCACATTCATTCATTTCCCCGAGCCTCAATCACTCAAACTCTTGGCGCTTCTTAATTTCGGTAGAAGGCAGAAAGCGTTCCCTAGAGACGCAGTGCCTGGATGCTAGCTCTAGTCCCAGCGTGGCTGAAACTCCAGTTAACACTGTTGCTCAGTGAGTTTGAGCAGCTCGGCTCCGGACTCTTTATCACTGCTCAGGGAAGAAAACTGAGGTTGGCTCCACAGAGAGACGTGACTCCTCTAAAGGCCTAGAGAGCAAAGCAGCCCCCAACCCAGGCCTGCTTGTTTGTTTGCAGAGTAAAGATGAGGCCTAACTTGGAAAAAGCCCTTCTTATGCATCAGGCATTGGCCTAATTACTGGATGAAGAGGCTATCTCTAACACTGAGAAACCCTATTAAGTTGCTAGAATTCTCCTACTCAGATTAAAAAACCGGGGTTCTAGAGGTTAGGGACCATTCTAGACATCAGCGATGCGGCTGCAAGTGGTAGAGAATGAATCACAGATCAGTCTGGAAAGAGAGCCAATCCAGAATCATTCACAGCACCGTAGTAGCTAGGAATGGTGACCTTGTTCCTTTCCCTTTTCCTCTCTCCTCTTCCTTCTCCCTTCCTCTCCCTTCCTCTCTTTCAGTCTATCACCCCCATCACTACCTCTCCTCCTCTATATCTGCTCTCTTCCCATTTCCCCTTCTTTGTCCATCTGCTCTTCTTAACGCCTGTTCTTACTACCAATGGTGCTCTCCTCCCTACCGTAAATGCAAGAGTCACACAAAAGCAGAAGGCAAGAATGGGCCGTCTTTGAGTCTGAACATGAATTTTCCTTGAAGACGAAAGGAGCTGCTTTCAATCTTAAAGCATACATTGTAGATTAATCACTAAAACTGACCTAGCATTTTAAAACCCAACATATAACTTTAAAAGACACATATCAGGGGCAGTGAGATGTCTGACTTTCTGTAGAAACAAAGGGCTAGAGGTTGGATCTCCAGAACTCACAAAATTGACAAAAGAGTGTGCACCTATAGTCTCAGTCCTGAGGCTGTCTTCCGAACGCTACATATGCAACGCGACATACATGCACCTCCATGCGCGTGCGCGCGCGCACACACACACACACACACACATACACACACACACACACACACACACAGAGAGAGAGAGAGAGAGAGAGAGAGAGAGAGAGAGAGAGAGAGAGAGAGAAATACATGTATCGTAAAAGCATCTGCTTCAGCTTATCCCAGAGATGGTAGAGTTTAGTATCTAGTCCTCTGGTCCTCTCTGCATCTGGAAGCCTTATGGAAATTGGACATATACCCTGAACTGTATCCATCATACTAACATGTGATTTTTGTAATCAAGCAAGGGGCCCATAATAAAGTGTTGAATCTCGTTAGCAAATTCCCACCATTTCATGTTTAATTTGCCAATAAAAGCACCACCATGATTGATGCACTGAGAAGGGCTCAATAGATATCACATGTCCTTGCCAATGAAAGCTCTCGCCTCCTAGTTCAGCTATTGCTTAGCTTCTATTGAGCTCCTCGGGGGATTCTGTGCAGGCCGACATCATCAGCACTGTGGGCCTTTACAATAAATGCAGAATCTCAGACTCCACTTCCTTCCTGCTGGGTCAACATCTGCGCTTGAACAAATCTCGGGAGATGTGTGTGCAGGTTAAATCTGAGAAGTACCGCTCCCCTTGTCCACCTACTCCCAAAGTAAATATCTCGATAATTGCTTCTCAGAGCCTGGTCCCTGGATGAGCAGCTCCAATGTCAGAAAGGAACTTGTTACATAACCAAATGTGTGGAGTGTAGACCTAGTGAATCAGAAGCTGCGGTGACAGGGTCAGAATTCCATGTGTTAACCCCTGTGGATGAAGTTCAAATTGTGCTCCATATTCAATTGCCTGGAAGACGTTGCTTAAAATCCTAATATTTAGACCTTTTCTTGGTCCCAAAAAGCAGTTGTTCTCACCTCTGGACACATGATAGAATCACAAAGAACATTTTTCTAAAACACCAATGCCTGAACCCACTGTTCTGGGATCTCAATTTAATTTTCAAGGATGATGTTCAAGCATGAGACATTTTACAAAAAAAAAAAAAAAAAAAAAATCCCAGTGTATCCCGCCCCCCCACAGTGGGTACAACATCATCACTTCTAAAAGTCTCAGTTTGTCTCTTCCACTCTCTGAGTGTTTCTATTTCTAGCTTACTCTAGTATGCTATACTCTAGCAATCCAGCCCTCCTGTCCCCTCAGGTTCACCTGCAACTGTTATCGGCAGCTACGGCTCAGTTATAGTCTTTCCCTCTCTGGATCCTCACTTTTCTCCACACCAAGCTGAGAGATTTACCAGAGGCTATTACTACAAACACGCCCTCATTTTC
Organism: Myodes glareolus; assembly: GCF_982192425.1. Classification (NCBI taxonomy): domain Eukaryota; kingdom Metazoa; phylum Chordata; class Mammalia; order Rodentia; family Cricetidae; genus Myodes; species Myodes glareolus. Next base: position 19,357,803 of record NC_142026.1, read on the forward strand.
ATAGTAGAGTCTGGTGTAGGAATTTTCTCTGAAGCTGGAGACTCCTAAGACTTAAGAACTTCTAAAGGAGGCTGGTTAAGTCCCAGGAAGTAAACCTACAACCTATTGATCTATCGGCAGCTTGTGCAGAGAACTTTGAGGTTCCAGCTTTCATGAACTGCTACCAAGGCTGGGGTGAGCTCTTGGTGATGCCTTTGAGCAGACCCTGTTTCTGTAAGTGACCATATTTCTGTAAGTAACTCCAATAACATATTGGTTAACTCAAAGTTAAACTTCATCGGCATCCTCTGATCTGTCCCCAGTTTCTTCTCTGGGGTGAGAGGATGTTTGTTTGCCTCTGCCTCAACAATGTATCATACCATGCCCTGGCCTCTCCACGTCTCCCTCTTCTTTACCTAGAAAACCTCTAAATCATGGTCCATTCTTACTCCTCTACGGTTCTCCAACTGTACCTGCCTACCGAATATTATTCACAAACACCTGGGATGTTACCTAATAGAGGGCCTTATTGGGTATTCCTAATGGTGTTTCTAATGAACTCCCACCATGCCCAGCAGTCTGGCAAACATTCCTAGGTGACATCTCTTCCTAGTCACCCACGAGGCCTGAACAGCAAAAGCTTTCCTCTCTCCTGAAGCCTCAGCCTCCTCTGCTCTGCACTCATGGCCGATGCCCTGTCTTCACACTGTAATGTAGAAATATAAGCAACCGGAAGAGAATGCTCGCTTCACAAAGGCTGCACTTGGCTTGCATCTGGAACATTGCCACCTGCTTGCCTTCCCGTCTGGCTGGAGGTTGGGGGTGTAGCAGGGCAGGCCTCTGTGTCTCTTTCTGTCCTCTTATACAAAGGCTTAGTTTCTGTTCTGTTGTCTCCCTTTCCTACAGAATAGCCCATCTTTTTCTTCTCTATAGGACCACCACTATCAGCTGCGAAATATTTCTATTTATAGACATTTTTCCTCCTCTAATCATCCCCACTTCCAGAGTCATTTCTTGGTTTAGAAAACAAGCATCCTCAGGATGAGCTTTCTCTCTTGCCTCACTTACATGGAACTGGACCCATTTGCATGAACCCTTGTCCAGAACCTTCCTGCTTCTCTCCTCCAGTGAGACTATTGGTGTCACTGGGACTTACATAGTAGGCAATCAAATGGCCAAAATTTTTTGTATCTGCTTTTTTTTTCTGAACAGTATCAGACAAATCTTATCAGGATGTCTTTGATACACTTTCCTCTTTCAGCACTTGGAAAAAATTAGGAGCTCACAGGTTAAGAGCACTTTTTGCACCAACAGAATACCTGGATTCAGTTCCAAGAACCCACACAATGACTCACAACCATGTAACTTCAGTCTTAGGGGACCCAGTACCCTCTTCTGGCTTCCAGGGGCACCAGGAATCACTCGATATACTTACATACATACAGCAAGACATCCATGCAAAAATGAAAGTAAATCTTTTAAGAGGAAAAACAAAAAATGTATTTCTGTCCATATCCAGTGTTTGCCTGTTTTCTTGTGTTCAAACATCTAAATCTGTAGGGTTTCATGTCTTTTGTGCTGAGCTTACTCAATAGATATTTCGTCTAAAGCCATGGAGCCCCGATATCATTGACTCCCCAAAGTTTCAACCCAACTATACAACTTAAAGAAGGGGGTCATTTTGTATTTCTTTCCCTGTTTCTAAGAGTGCAGCCCATAGTCGCGAGGTCCTATGAACTTAGACAGAATACCGTGAAGGAGTGAGCACATGGAAGTGGCTGTTCACTCTTTGGTAGACAGGAAAGAGAAAGAGGGAGGGTCCTGGAACCAGATATAACTTTCAAAGGCATAGCCCCACTTCTAACCAGTCCCCACCCCTTGAGTTTCTATCTCCTTCCACAAGCAGTGTCATCAAGCGAGGACTAAGCACTCACCCCGTGAAGCTGGGTTAAGAGCTAGGACCATCTACAATCCCGCTCATTCCCACCAGTGTCTCTGTAGCCCTGATCTCTACCATGAACTTCAGACTGTATCACCTCCCTGTTACCTCAGGACTGCTCATAAGGTATCTCAAACCCACTGCACCCAAACCCAAATCCTTGAATTTCTCATGTAAATATGTTCTTCCCAGGACTTTCTAACCTAGTTCACAGCTTGACACGTCACGCAGACACAGTCTGTGGGAAGAGCATTGTCTCTTCTCTTTCTCTTGCTCCATCAGAATGTGTTTTCTGTTCCAATAGAATAAATTATGTTCCAAACTATCATATCCCTCAAGCCTTAGCCTCTTTGAGAACAGGCCCACTACCCTGTCAATACCTTGTTCTGACCAGTAAGGTATGCGCTTGACATTAGTCCACGATTGGCCACTTCCGGCGTGTCTGGAGATTGAAGTATAGAACACAAATGTGTGTGTGAGAGAGTGTGCATGTATAACATGCATGTTTTCATGTGTGTAAGGTAGATGGACAACTGTGTTTGACTTCTCAATGGCTTCTTTTGCTTTTGTCTGGATAAGCAGCAAATGCGTCATCACTTGTCCCTCTGTGTCACTGGAGACTTTCTCAGGCCCACATTGTATTCCCTACCTTCAACCTGGGTGATTGTTGTGACTCATATGCCTCTCATTCTCTTGTTGACATCTCTTAGTCCCTTTCCACGCCATCTGAAATAGCCCCAGTGTCCTAATGGAACAAAGCCGCTCGCAACAATGGTCCTGCCACACTGTTCCCCAGGGTCCCTTTACTCTCCAAGTGCTGAAACTCCACCCCCTCCCCCACAGTTGGTTGGCTCTGGCTTCTACTGTGTTCCTCTACCCAGCAGGGGCCGTTCTCTGAAGCTCTGTCCTGGGTGTTCCCTTTCTCTGGACTCTCTCCCCCACACATCTGCATTTCTCATTTCCGTCCTTCGCTGACATTCCTTTTCCTATCTCTCCTCACCTCTCCACAGAGGCCTTCTGTGTCCTCCAGCAGCTTGCTGAAGCCAGCTCATCCCAGCCTGCAGGAAATTCCCCGACCTTTTCCAGTGATGCCCTGCTGGTAGTCAGCACCTCAGAGAGTGAGAAAGTGTAAGGGATGGAATCCCAAGCACCTTCAATCTGAGATTCCCATTCCCTTTTCTCCTAAGAGCACAGCACCACCTCTGGAATATTGCTTCTCTCGCTATTTTCTTTTATTTTTTGTTGTGACACGTAGTACAATCTGCATTACATACTTCTCCTCTTCGCTGTGGCAAAATGCCCAGTCAGAAAGAAGGAAGAGATTTCTGTGTCTTGCAAGTTGAGAGGACATCTTCCGCAATGGTGGGGAAGGCTTGACTACAGTACGAAGAGGCAGATCGATCACATTGCGTCCACAGCCAGGAAGTAAAGGATGACTAGGAAGCGTAATTAGGCTATGTAACACTGAGGCCTCCTCCCCCAGTAACCTGCTTCCTCCAGCAAGGTTCCCCTTCCCAATGGTCCTCAAACAGTAGGAACCAAGTACTGAACACGTGAGCCCATGGAGCCATTCCTCCCTCACCTCGCAGCAGCAACGCTTCGCATGTGAATGTTTTCTACACATTTTCCCCACCAGAATGCAAGTGTAATGAGGGCAGAGGTTTGTGACCTATGTTTTCAACAACTTTATTTGCAATGCCTAAAACAGTGCAGCGCCAAGTCAATATTTTAACTGTTAACTGACCGAGCAGATATATGAACCGCACACTTGAAAAGTCTAAATTAGCCAACTGTTTTTAGTCCATTATCCGTGCTTTCTATTCCTTCCTTCCCTTCTCCTTAGAGCTTCTCTAACCTCACGATGTTCTCGGTCTCTGTTCTGCCAGCGTGACCCCACTCCCCGCTTCCCAGCATACTAACTTACTTTGATTCGCCAACTTAGACTTCTTGACTCTCGAACCAAAAGCTGTGAGTTGTTCAGTTTCGTCTGTCATTGAGTCGTTTCCTGACCTATCTCTAAAGTGCCAGAGGTTCACAGTGTCACAGTCCTTTTCAGTACTCTTCCTCCAACCTAAGGTTATACCTAATTCTTAGTCATAAACTCATGACATGAAAACAAAGGAAAGGACCTGGATAGACCCAGAGACAAATAGAGAAGAAAGAAAGTGGGAGAGACTGTCTGATACTTGGCGTATTAAGGAGGTTGAAAGAGTTCTATCTTTAAACAAGAATTGCCTCCCTTATTTTCCAGCATATGACTCTCATGTTCAGCTTTGTGACCCCACTCCCACCCCTCCACACACACAAATCCTGTTTCAAACCCTTCTGAAGTATTGAATCCATATTTTAAAAGCCATTGACCTGAGACTGATTCCGTTGAGCTCTGTCTGTTAATGGACTTAATGTGCCCAGCAGTGAACAGCAAGGACACTGTCACGGTGGCTGGTGCCCGTGTTTCATTACAGGGTCTCGTAGACAATCGATACGGAGGAGGGAGATGCATTCAGGTAAATAAGAAAGCAGGTTTGGATTCCCTTGGATCCTGTCAGCAGCGTCCTGGATCTGCTGAGCTTCTCTGAACTAGGGCAGCTACTCGATTGTGTTAGAGGCTGAAACGCAAAGGAATGATGATACATGATAAACGATAAATCTTTGCTTTCTACTGTGTTCAAATAATAAAATGCAAGCAAATAGCCAATTGTGTCTGCTATAATCTTATAAAATGAAAAATTTTTTAATTATCTTTCCTAAGAATAGTTAAAAGCACAAGGGCACTGTGGCCCACCTGCGAAGAACTGTATGATAATGAAGCACACTGTCACTTTTTCTCCAACCTCGAATCCCTCGTGTGTCACAATCACTCTCACCATCCAACAGGTGTTTGAATAATAGACTCGAATTTGCTATAAAGTATATCCTGAGATGGCTCTTTGGAAGGACTTAAAGTTAATACTGATACTATAAGTATACCAAACAGAAAATCCCAAAACTAGAGAAGGAAGCCTTGATCTGGAGCCCAGATAGAGGTGACAGCCAGGCACAAGTCCCCAGGGGAGCAGAAACAGCATCCTGGCTTCAATTGCTCCCTCGGCTGCTTTATCAAAACTTCAAATTGAAACACTGAAGTTTTTCCTTTGCCTTAATGGTTTTAAAATAACACTCCCACCTAGGGGGAATGGATGATCTCTGTTCCTTGTGTATGTCAACACATGAGTCTCTGTATGTCCCTGTCTCTGTTCTTGTCAACATGTGTGTCTCTGCTCTCTCTCTCTCTTCCTTTCTCTCTCTTTCTTTCTTTCTCTCTCTCTTTCTCTCTCTCTCTCTTTCTCTCTCTCTTTCTTTCTTTCTCTCTCTCTTTCTTTCTCTCTCTCTCTCTCTTTCTGTATGTGTGTGTGTGTGTGTGTGTGTGTGTGTGTGTGTGTGTGTATGTATGTGTGGTGTGTGTGTATCTTTTTTGCCAGAGAGGTGTTTGGCTTTACAAAGCTAGAGAAAGTGTCTCGAAGATCATGAAATTTCTGTGTGTGCCTGTGTGTATAACACTATGTTTGTACAGGCAAGCGTCTGTGTGATGTATGAGTAGTCTTGTACATCTGTTTATGCACACATCACACACTTTCTTGGTATGTGAATGGCTGTGATTATGAATAAGTGTGTGTTCATGGCATGCGTGTATCATGCGACTGTGGATCCCTTCGTGTGACTTTCTAGATGTGGCATATATGGATGCTGCGTGCATGCCTTTCTGTGTCCTATGTGTATGAATATACATATGTACATGCATGGGTCCATGTGTGTCTGTCTTTGAAGTTTTGGCAATCAAATGGAACACAGACACGATAGTCCTCTGCTGAGGGAGACAAGGAAGGAGAGCCAGGAGAGAGAAGGGGTTTCAAAAGTCTGAGCGGCAGCAGGAGGGAGAGGACTGGGTTTCTCACATCAGCCCTGAAGGTTTCAATGGAAACATTTAGTTCTATTGCCTGGCATTTTGTAAAAGTGTGCGGGGTGTGTGTGTGTGTGTGTGTGTGTGTGTGTGTGTGTGTGTGTAAAAGAGCCACTTCCTGACCACCAGTCCTCCGTTCTGCCCTTCGCCCACTCTGGTCATTTTCTCTTTTGCCCTCTTCAGAACTTACACTTGGCTCTTTGTATGTTGGGAGTTGGTGACCAGTAGCACACGCTCTCCCTGGAACAGCGATAGTTCAGGGAGAAGCCCTGTTAGTCCTTCTGAAGCCAGAAAATTATTCCTCCTCTCTCGGCCGGAGCATGGGCTATGAGCAAGGCCCACAACCCAGAAGTGCACGAGAGGAGCAGGCATAGCTGAAGAGGGAGCTGGTCCTGCCTGGGCATGGAGTCTTTACTGCAGATGTTCAGGAGAGCCCCGGGGCACTTAGCCCAAGGTTCAGGGAGTCTGAGAGGCTTTGAGTAGCAAGAGAAAGAGAAAGCATGGGATGACCTAGAAACTGTGTGTCCTCTGTGATATACACGAGAAAGTTAGAGAAACAAAGGGACAGAATGATCTGCTTTGGGACAGGCTCTGGGTCAGGCTCCCCGGAACCTGGCACCCGTGCCTCATGCTGGAATAACTCTGGACAGGGCTCGTAGCTTCTTTGTTCTTCATTTTTCTTACATGGAAAGTGACATGAGAGCCTGCGAAACAACAGAACATAAAATTTGCTCCTCTTTCTTCTTAGATTAATAGAAAATATACATAAGGCAATTCCTATATGGTTTGGAACATGTAAGCATTCAGCAAACTTTGTTATTGCTGCCCCTATTATTTTTTTATTGTCACTGCTTGGATTTGTCCCCTTAATCCTCTTGCCGTTCTCACCATACCCCACAGGCTGCTTGGACCCGGACAAATAGCTTCTCAGCTATTAAATTTATGAACTAGATTGAGGCTCTGTTACCCTAGGTACAGGATAAAACGCTATGGGAAAACATCGATCATTCAGAAAACACCGCCTGACATCTATTTACAATCCAGGAGGGTATGGAAGCCACACAAAATTACCAAGCACCTCAAGAAAAGGCACTATTTGATAAATACTCTAAGAGAGAGAGATAAACAATGGGCTACAGGCCCCATGGAAGATAAAACACTTCCAGCTGCTGGTTTCCTTAGCCATGCTGATCCAAAGATGGGTGGCTAACGGGGATCAACAGGAGCAAAGGGATGAATGGGGGAACCAGTTCAGGGAGCTGGAGAGATGGCTCAGTTAACAAGAGGCTTGGCTTGACAGGGACAGAATCTGGGTTCGTTCCCCAGATCTCACTTAAAAAGCAGGGAATGGAGGCATGCATGTATGATTCCAGGAACGGAAAAATGGGAGGGAGAGGCAGTTGGATCCCCAAAACTAATCAGCCAGGTAGCCTAGTCCAACTGATCGTGTCACAGGCAGTTTGGAATCTCCATCTCAAAGAAAAATAGTATAAAGTGCTTGGGTAATAATAATACTTGAGGTTGTCTTCTTATCCCCATATAGACTTGCGCACACACACAAATGTAGACATTTATCCCCAACATGCAGGGGGAAAACCAAGCAAAAAACAAATAGATGGTATTTCAGAAATATAGACACAGATATGTCTCCAAAGAGGAAAACTGTCATGTTCTAAGCTTGGAAGCCCAGAAAGACGACACCCAGGAAACAATGACAGTGATGGAGAAAGACAGGCTGTGGACGGAAGAAAAGTGACACTTGCTCGTCCATGTGGAGGCTTGAGCAGATCAGTTCCCTTCCTACCTGAACCGGACATCTGCCTTAGCCGCGTTATCCCACAGAAAGCTGTGTCAGTGTGAGATATTATTTATTCTTCTTCCCGCCAGCCTCAGAGTTCACGGGTGTTCTGTGACAGTTTTGCTATGCCATTGTTGAGTCTTCCTATTCTGATAATGCTGCCCTTTGGAATGGTCATCAGTGAGTGAGTTTCCTCACCATTGGGAGCTGATGGCTCTCTATAAATAAAACTGCAAAATCTTTTCGTATGCCTCCCTAGTACAACTCAAAGCCGTCAGGAGCTGCACCGAACCCAAAGAAACAAACGAGACGCTTGAAGCCAAATAATGCTGGCTATAGATCACACCTGCTCCCAACTAACAGATGCTTGCATGGTGGTGACATATTGGCAGAAAATTCTCACTCGGTGGCCCTTGTCCTTTTACTCCCAACTGTGCTGTGTGCTATTGTTAGTATTTTGGCTCAGAATAGAACACATATTGTAGAAATACCAGCTGGCTCCTGCGTAAGACACTCAAGTTAATTTTTCTCCAAAGACTGTGTTCCTGTGTTCATCTGGACTAATTATTTTTGTGTTTATCCAAACAAAAGGGCATATTGCAGAGAAGAGAAGTCACTTCCGTTTTCTACACAAGCCTTTGGGGCCATGGTTCAGGAGAACTTGGGGCTCAGGCAGAACTCAGACCCTGTGTTCTAACACCGAAAGATGCTAACAGCAGAGAGCAGACTTGATAGATACTATTTGGTTACAGGAAATGAGACGACGGAGTAGCGAATGAAAGAGGATGACTTTGCTGCTGAAGATAAAGGGAGAAGAGCCGAGACTGGACTCTAGGTTTTGTGAGCTGTCAGTATCTTGGTACATACATACAGAAAGAAAACATACAGACAAGAGGAGGTAGGCAGGTAGATGCACCCCTGACCATGGCTACCCCTCTCAGTCCTGAACCTGGATGCCACTGAGACAAGAATGTGACCCCGTCAGTACATGCTGAACTAAGGGAGTCTTGCCTGAGATTTCAGATTGGTAAGTGGTTATTTTCACGTAATGCAGGGCATGGCGGCTAGGAAAACTGGAAGGATAACAGTGTGATTTGCCTCTCCTCTTTGGCAGGGATGTCTTCTTCCTGAGCCTGCCGTGCTGAATGCACCACTCTGCAGTTCCTCTGTGATTTGTCAAAATCGAAGGAGCAAATGGGAAAGTCCTGGAGGATGCGTTAAGACCCTTCACCACCCGCGAGTTAAATGGATCTGGGAGAAGTCAGGTCAGCTTTGGGCATCCTTCTCTTCGTGAAATGAATGCAGGAGCACACACCTCTCTGTTCGACCAGAGTGTGCCCCTTATTCTCATTCTCTCGACTCACTGTCACCCCTTTTTCCTACCTTTCGTGACCTGGCTGAATCTGAACTGCAGCCATAGATGATTGAATCTCCACTCTGAAAAGTGGGATATTGTGAAAGCAAGGAAGGGTTAGAGAAAAGAAGGGCCAGCCATCTCAACACAAGCATCAACTGCATCTCAAGGGTCCCCAGTTCCTCCTGACTAACTCTCAAATGTCTGTGAGCAAATAAAGGCTGGATGCACAGGTATTGCTAGCCTTCTTCAAGACACACCCGAGATGAAACAGAACACAGTTGCTGGCTATCACTGTCCGCTAAGTCCAAAACAACCTATTTAGGCCTTTGTGATTTTGCCATAAACATGGCGTCACGCTACACTGAAATCAAGGAAGACAGCAGTTGCCTTTGCTTCCGGATTAATGTCTCCTAATTCCCAGTTTCCTTCAGTGTAAATGCACTGGAGATTTTCAGGGATAAGTAATTTCTGAAGACGTTGACCTACCTTCACATTTCCTCCTGCGATAAAAAAAGTAAAATGAAACAGACTGTGTCCTAACAATGATAGTCTTTTGCTCTGCGTCAAAGCCAAGTAATTTGCTTGGATATGGATTTTGGTTCTAACGACAGGAAGCCGGACTGTCTGCCTAATTCCCGCACAGCTGTGACAGAGTGGAAGCCGCTGCCCCTTACCAGCTGCAGCACTCGAGAGAGTGGCCCCTCCACCTCACCTGGGCAATGCGGTAGGGCTGGCCCTGAAAGTGCAGGCGTGGGAGAGCCAACCCTGGAGGACCTGAAAGCCAGAGAACCGGCCCCGCCTCTTGCTCACCTCTACAAGGGCAATGTTGGCGAGCCCATCCTGATGGCGAAAACAGGAACGCTGGAGGGCTGACCAAACTCACAAATACCCAGGCCGAGAACCAAGGTTATGTGTTGTCCTACCCTAACACCCAACCCACCCCGACACCCACCCCATCTGTGATCTGCTAGAGTACGGGGTGGAGGGGGAGACCACATTCTGTCACAGCTCAGGATCCCCACAACGCAGGGCAACAACACAAAGTCCTGGAAGCGTCCCAGTGAAATGTAGCAGAGACCAGGGCCCTCAAACCAGACCAGTGATTCTTTTCGATAAATACCTGCATGTAAAAATAAAATCTATGGAGAAAGGGGTTTACTGCGTGACCTACTGTGTCACACGGCAGCTTCCATGATGAGATTTTCCCCCTTCTTCCTTTTTTCTTTCCTCTTTTTCTCTTAAATTTTATTTTTTTCTATTTTGGGGTGAGGAGGGAGATGATTGGAATCGGGAGGCGTGATACAGAAGACACAACGAATAAAATAAAAAAATAAATAACAATTTTTAAATAGGAAGCCGCTTTATTCATTCTTAGCAAGGTAACATTCCAGTTGATACCTGGGAGCTTATTGGCTAGTCTACTTGATTACTTTCAGAAGTGAAGAAGAGGTGAATGGGTGAGCCTTCCTCATTAAAGAATAAATCAGCCACATTACGTTTTCCATGGCGTCGGGATTTTCTGTATTTACCTCTTCTGTCCTGGCGTCTCTCATCAGAATTCGGGGTTATTTCTGAGCTTTCACTCAAAACAGGAGTTCAAAATACCTTTCAAACATCAGCCCTCCCAGTCGGCCACACACGCTGCCTCTTCCCCCACAGGCAGTGAAGCTCATCCTCAGGCCTTGGGCCTGTCCTGATTTTGTAACTGGTGTTATTAGCCAAATGAGGCTGTCTCAACTTTTCGTTTATAGAAATAGCCTCAATCAGGTCCACAAGTGTATGAGCTTCTCTTATTTCTTCCACATTACCACAGGCAACTGTTTGACTAATTATTTTATTAGCTACTGTATTTTAAAAAAAAAAGCATGGTTTTCTCACAGTGTTTCTAATGTCCACCCTTAGACCTTGAAGGTCTTGAAAGTCAATTCCCAGCTCTGTGGGAGTGCCATGCTTCCGCTACCAACTCTGGACTAATTACTCATTGCTACTGAACTCTCTATCCACACTCAGTGGGTTTTTTTTCTTTTCCTTTTATTGAAAACATTTTTTCTCCTATAATTTATACTGATTACAGTTTTTCTTCCCTCTCTTCCCCAAAATTCTTCCCTTCCTCCCCTCCCATCCAAATCCAACCCTCTTTCTGGCTCTCATTATGAAGCAAACAGACACTTAAGAGAAGATAATAAGCTATAATATGAAATATCATAACATAATCAGATGAAAACAAAAGCTAACACATCAGAATAAGACAAAGAAAACAAACAGAAGGAAAGAGCCTTTTAAAAAGGGCACAAGAAACGGATAGCGATACTGTGACCCACTTGTCTGCACACTCGGCAATCCCATAAAAACACAAGGTGGTAAGCCACAACACGTACACAAAGAACCTGCATGGTAAAATGAGAGAAAAATTAAAATACTAAAATTTAAAAATAAGATAAAACTAGAGACAAACATAGGCTCTGACAGAACATTATAACACAAAAAACCTTCAAAGATGGCACTGAGTTCATTTCCTGTTAGACTTCTGCTGGGCACGCAGCCTACCCTTAAGAATAGTTTGTTTCCCCAGTGAGACTCACTTGCGGAAAACTAAATTTTCATCTACAAGTGGTTATCAGTTGGAGATAGCATCAGTGTTGGGGATGGGAGGATGTATCCACTTCTCCTTTCATCTCTACGACCCCATCTGATATGAACTCATGCTTGCCCTGCCCAGGCTGACTTCATCTCTGTGAGGTCATATTGTACCAGTCCTGTGGATTTAGAGAGCCCTGCTTTCTTGGTGTCCTCCATTCCTTCTGGCTCTTATACTGTTCCAGTCTCCTCTTCCACAGTTCCCTGAGCCCCCACAAGGGGCGGTGATGGAGAAATTCTATTTATGGCCATGTTCCATGGTCTCTCGCTCTCTGCATAACGTCTGGCTGGGGTCTCTGCATTTGTCCCCCATCTGCTACAGGAGGAAGCTTCTCTGAGAATGACAGAGCAAGACACTGATCTATGAGTATAAGAAAATGTCACTAGGAGTCATTGTATTGCTGTGTTCTTTTAGTAGAACAGTAATATTTGGTTTTGTTTGGTCACCTAGGCCATATCAGCTATGGGTTCTATCTCATGGAGTAGATTTTAAGTCAAGTCAGATATTGGTCAGTTACTCCCACAAGCTTTGTGGGACCTCTGAACACCACTGTAGATCAACAGTTTGTTACTGGGTTGGTGTTTACATGTCTCCTTTGGTAACATGCAGAATGTCTTCCTGTGCCAAAGACTAGCACATGGAGGTGAAGGCTCTATATAGGGACCAGCTCTATTTCTCAAAGTTCAATGAGGTGTGTATCTGTTGTCTTCAGCAATAGGGCTTTGCTCTCAATTTGTGGAAAGAAACTTATAGTCTTGGTAACAGTCTGGGTTGTTTGGGCATTCCCATTGCACCCTTTTGGCCAATAATTTAATAGACATAACCCATGCCTGGTACTGGAAACTTCATTTGGTGATAAGAGATGGCCTGTCACTTGTTTTATTGATCTTAGACATTCTAATGGGTATAAGCGGAAATCTCAAAGTAGCTTTGATTTGCATTTCCCTGATGACAAGGATATTGGACTTTTCTAAGTGTATCTCAGCCATTTGATTTTTTTCTTTTGAGAATTTTCTTTTCAAGTTCTGAAACTTTTTGTTTCCAGATTTCCTTCAATTTAATATTATTATTGTTGTTAATATGATTATTACTATTATTGATTTTATCTCTATTTTCAGGTCTTGAACTGTTTTATTCACTTCCTTCCACTATTGTGTTTTCATAGATTTCTTTATGGGATTTATTCGTTTCCAATTTAAGGACCTCTATCATATAAAATATAAAAGAAAGGTTATTTCAAGGTCTTTGTTTTGTGCTTCGGCTGTGCTACATCTCTCAGGATCTGCTGTGGTAGAATTACTGGACTCTTGGGGAGACATATGGTCTTTGCTATTGCCGTGTTTCTATGCTGACATCTAGGCATCTGGGTTTGGGATAATTGTAATTATAGGTGCTGATATCTGGTCTTTGTTGACTGGATGTTTTGTTCCTTGGTTTCTGTTGCCCTCTTAGTAGGATGTGGTGGTTGTGTGTTGCCCGGCAAGGCATTCTTTTGGGATCCTGATAGGTGTGGCTCCTGGGCGTTCTTGGTAAGATGTGTTTCTGAGTATTGGCAGCTGACACTTAAGAATGGGGATAAGCCAGGAGAGGGGCACTTAGTGGGTTCACAGGAGAGAGGAAAGCAGGGGGTCCCACCAGGATCTGCTTAGTTCCTCGGGAATAGGGGCAAAAGGCAAGGAGAGGTCATAACAAATGATCTGCTACAGAGCTGGGCATGAGAGTGGAGAACTGGATTGGGAGGAGAGAAGGGAGAGCAAAGATCTGAAGCTTGCCTACCTACTTGGCTGGCCTACTTGTTTCTGCATTGAGCTTGACTGGTGGGTTCCCAGAGAAGGCCTGCTGGAGTTAGGGGCTGGGATAACAGGAAGAGGGAAGAAGATATTTGTAGCAGATCTGCCTGATTCACTGGAGACGGAGGCAGAGAGCGGGGCAAGGCCACGGCAAGTGATCTGCTACAAAGTTGGGGGTGAAACTGGGGGACTGATTTAGAAGTGAGGAGGGAGGGGTGAAGGTCCACAGTTAGGCTACCTGCTTCCCTGCCTCGGGTGGCCCAACGATTTCCAGGGAATCTACTTAGCGGTTTTAAAATGGCAACAATTCAGTTATCTGTCAAGTCTGTGGTTTAGCCAAGATGTTCTGTGGCTCTGAGGAACCTCTGACCCAGCTTCCTGGGCTCAAAACTCCACTGTGGCTTGTCTTCTAGCATGAAGGTGATTTTTAGGTCATCCTGGACTGTGCCCTGGGATGCCTATTCATGGTGTCTTCTAGTAGCTTTCCATTCCTACAGCGGAAGTGCTCTCAGAGGAAGTGGGGTCTGAAGAGGGAGCATTAATCAGGACAAAAAGGAAGCTGCCGACACTCCTGGGCTAGCACCAGATCTGGTCCATCACCTTTGTTGTATTTTACAAGCTAGAGCTTCAGCAAGCCATGTTCGAAAGGAAATGAGGGCGCTTTTCTTTGTCTTGGAATAGCGTCTTCCTTGCGTGCTTCGTCTGGTTTAGAGCAAGCCTTTCTTTCTCTCCTTCCCTCAGCTTCGCTACAGAGGCAGAAGCACTGTGTGTCCTCTCCTGTCCTGGACCACCTGGAAACATTACCGAATACTCAAATTTGCAGTGTAGACAGAAAAACATGGGTAACTAAGCTGTGTTGATAATTGCTGCAGCTAGGAGGTGTGATTAGCTAGATCAGATTCTCTACCGCTGCACTTATTCCAGATTTTCCACTGTGCCAAGTAAGAGCGGGCTAAATATGAGCGTTTGGGATATATTCTTAATCAATAATCTTGAGGCAGCACATAGCAGAGGGTGGCATCTTTGTCTGCGCTCAAACTTCCTTTAAAAACTTTTCAAAGTTCTGAAATGCACACAATATAGTCACGGGAAACCCAATTAAATGTGTGGATTTACCCGGTAGCATAATACAGGATACAGTAGAAGGACATTGTTCTTAAAATGTTTAATGGCCTGAACCGTAGGAGGCAGAACTGTATAATTACTATACTGTCAAACTTGCAGCTACAGGAAGGGCCCGATGAAGACTCAGTTTTGGGCTCTGAGTTGGAGTCACAGCATATCCAGATGGATTTAGAATGTTCATTGTTATGCCAAGATTTGATTCTGTGTTATCTGAGACACAGGCCTGGGATACTTTCTGTACATGCAAGCACCACGGAGGCATTTTCTATCAATCATTGGGGGGTAGCAGCAGCAAGAAGGGACCTGCCTGGCAGTGACTAGTGTGACTCTGTCTGGGGTTATGGCCGTGGAACAATAGAGAACAAAATACAGACATCTCCACATCACAGGGAGAAAGTATTGGTAGGTGATTCCCTTCTTCCCTCTCTTGAAGTCTACTGGTCAGTTGGAGTTTGTAAAGTTCATATATCTTTTTTTTACTCTTAATTAATTTTTAAATTCCATTTTCCATTCCATCCACAGTTCTCTTCTCCCCCCCCCACCTTCCTTCCATCCACTCCTCCCAGTGGGTAAGTCAACATAGTCTGGCACATTAAGTTGGGCCAGGACCAAGTCCCTCCCCCACTGCATTAAAAAGGAACATGGCATCCCACCATAGGGAATGAGTTCCAATAAACGTTACAAAGGGAACTGGTAAATTGGCCGGAAACACTCAGAGGCACACTGAAAGCCATTGTCTTGTGTCTCCAAACACCAGTATTCTTAAGTCTTTTTTTTTCTTATGAGGTATCCATTACCCTGGGACGGCTTCCTAGTTTGACTGTCTCACTGCCATTGATGAGCTGACAGCAAGGAAACCCTAGAAAACTGCTATTTCATCTACTCTTTCCTTTACTGGCATTCACGTTCCGAGAAGGCACAGTTAGTGTTTGTCTCATTCTCGGTGTCGCAGAGAACACCCTAGAGTGTTCAATGACTGATTGTAGGCTGGAAAACACAGCTTAGTTATGCCCTTAGGTCAAAGGATTCCCTTAATTAGCACTAATTATAACTTTTCAACAAGGATAAATTAACTTTCTATTTGGTCACTATCATGATTTTCCAATTTGATGGTGGAGGCCACCTTAGTGATGTCACTTAAATAAGGACCATTTCTGTTTAGATGCACTTCACCTTACAAATAAACAAGTAGCTAGCATCAGTTTGGTTCCTTGTCTACCTGGCATGGGTTTACTTATCAGGTGAGATAGTATAATTTATTTTGAGGGAACTCTACCTAAACACATTTTAACTTTGAGTTTGCTAAAGTTGCCCGATGAGCTATGTGTAGCATGCACCTAAAATTGAATCATGAAATATATATTTGCACTTGTATTTATATACATAAACATAAATATGGATATATTTTTATGCTTGTGTATATGTATTTAAACTCCTCTACCTAAAATTATACCATGAAATATATATATTTGTATTTATCTTTCCATACAAATATACATGTTTATTTATGTATGTATACATATTTTAACCATTCTATCCTTCCTAGGTTCTTACATCAAATTTAAATTAGCTTTTAAAGTAACTGATCAATGTAGGTATAAAGTGGGACTCAGTTATGACTGCAATTTGAAGAATTATCAAAAATGCAAAGCATTACACAGCCCTTGCAAAATACTCTGCCAATAAACATAGTCACTGAGCATTATTTTGCCGGGCTCATAGCCATTAATGCTTATATAGGCAATATTTTCTCAGTTCTCTAAAGTTTGAAATGTGCTTTCACACGGCGATTTCCTTGTCAGTCTTCAACATAACTCCACACCTAGTGCACTGATTCTGCCTCAATAAAACCATAGCTACAATGCTGTTTTTTCTTCTCTTTGTGTAAGAGTTGAGGATTGAGTACCGTGATTGACTTGTCATGGTTTTTAACCTATTGGAATTCTCGTTTATTTAAATGTCATGCATTCCAGGGTGTCTTAATTACACATAAAGCTCTTTAAATGTTTTCCTTCTGTGCAGTCACTGGACCAGCCACATATCAGGAGAGATGAGGCTACTTCACAGGCATTTGGGGGCACACGTTGCTTGGACTAAACAGGGGGAAGCAAGCTGGAATGCCCCGACTGTGGAAGCCTGAGGACATCTTAGGACTAAGTTTTCCTCTTTCTGAGCAAGTTTTTAATCATTCCAGGCCTCTAGAACTCACATCTGTTCATGACATAATGCTGTAGGTCAGCCTGGGTTCTGTCAAAATGAAGCCTGTATTACCAAATCCCAAATTACAGTATGTTTTACTAACCGGTTTTATAGACTAGACATTTCAGTCAGGCAGAAAGGAATTCCCACTGCACTTGAGGGGTAGCAGAGCCTCGTGAGCGAGCAGGCTACTGGTTCTGCGTGGGTCTGTCCTGCCCACAGCCTCCAGACACCTCAAAGACAGAGGAGCCAGATACAGCTAACGAGGGATGTAATGGGGGAAACAGCGTCTTTGATTTTATTTGCCCTTGTTTGTGGATGTCATG
This sequence comes from Myodes glareolus, assembly GCF_982192425.1. Lineage (NCBI taxonomy): Eukaryota > Metazoa > Chordata > Mammalia > Rodentia > Cricetidae > Myodes > Myodes glareolus. The sequence goes on from NC_142026.1 coordinate 19,374,894, forward strand.
ACCTTGGGCTGCGTTTCAGCCAAGGGTTCAAATCTAAAAATAAACCTTCTTCAAAACAGCAAATCCAATTCCTGGTGATTTGTGTTTTCTGTATAAAGAAACAGGAAGAATAGAAGTGAGTGAGAGGGAGAGAGACTGCTTCAGCTCTGCCTTTGTCTTAAGACTTGTTGATGAACTTATTCAGAGCTAATGGCAGGGTTCTAGACACCTTAATTTATGCTTTCTATTTGGATTTACTTGGTGAAATCGCTTTCAAAGATGCTATTTTATTTTTCAGGTATTCTTGTCAGTTTGGCCACCATTCTAGGGAGAGAAATTATAAACCAAGACGTGAAGCAGAAGGAAATAAAGAGATATAAGACCCTTAACATGAAAACAAAATGTAGGGCGTGGTATGAGGCCTTTGCAAAAATGTTTACTCAGGCCCTGAAATGATTGACAGTCAGAATTTTTTAACAGAACATGTGTTTAAGTATCTGTGTAATAAGGGTCCCAAATTTATGGCCTAGGGTCTATACCTACTATAGATTTTTGTCCAATCATCTGTCTCTTGACATTCCAAATAAATAGTTACTGTGTACCTAGCATGAGCCAGGCAGTACTCTAGGATGGAGCTGAGAACAAGGGGGAAAAGGTGCCTGCCAACCTCTTACTTATCCTGTGGTGGGAAATATAGCTAATAAAGAAGTAAGCCAATACATACAAATAATTTCAGCTATAAATCAGTGAATGAATAAGAAGGCGAGCAAGGGGTGATTCTAGGAGCTGAGTAGGACTGAGTAGTGTTACGGTCTAGATTAGAAAGCCCAGCTGAGTGGGTAGCATGGGAGAAGAGGGTGGAGACCTGGTCTAGCTGCCAACTAGAGAGAATTCTATGAAGCTTCGTGGATGAGTAAAGAATGGACTCCGTGAGACACTGGTTCCCAGCGGAGTTTCCTAATCACCAGGACATCCCTAGGTGCTTACAATGGGAGAAGGGATTCATGATGAAAGAAGCGGCTTCAATGTTCAGACATCAGAACCCACACAGCAGAGTGCCACCCTTGAGCTTCAGCATGAGGTGCTCACTGTCCCCAGATTCTCCAGTGGCCTGGGGCTCTGCCTGTTGGAGGGCTTGAGGGATAAACTAGAGGAGGAGGCGCTGCAGTACCCACTATACCACATTTCCTTTTCCACATTCATGGCTCCTGGTATAGAGAGACCGCTGCGTGGGAGGAGGGCTCCATTTTAGGCTGGATCTTCTCCCACCACTTCAGGGCATCAGAGAAGATGGCCAGCGAGGTGTGTAGTGCTGGCGACATGTTTGGTGTCTCTCAGACCCTCTTTCCTGAGAAGAATTCATTCACTGTGAGTCAGGTAGATCTAAACTCACTCACTGGGACCGTGAGAAAGACAATATTTTTGGCCCAGTCAAAATAGACCTTACAAAGAAAAAAAAATAAACTATCACCGAGGGAGGGTGCTTGACCCATACCCTGCTGGTGAGAACCCGTGATAGAATGTTTCTGAGGGGAGTGGTTTTCAGCAGACAGTTTTTAATCTCTGAGAATACTAAAGTTGCCAGCTGTCATTCATGACAGTCGTTGCTTCATTGAGAACAGAGCTTCTGAGGGGAGACAGGAACAGTATCCTGCTGACAATAATGAACACTAGCTCCATTTGGAGTTATAGCCATTGATAGCCCAGGTACATTCCTGGCTTTGCTTTTAAGCACGTTTGTTTGGGATTAATGTAATAGTCAGTTGGGGGGGGGAAAGGACCTATATAAGGCTAGCAAGGGATCCAGATGACCACATGCACACGAGGAAAAGAAAATTCATCAGAGGCCTCCACAACTGACTGCAGTCAGCAGGGTCATGCTAGGAAATCGAGAAATGGTACACAAAAGAAAGTGAGCCCTGAGCTGACTACAGTCATCTGTCATGCGCACAGCAACCCCTAGAGTGAGAAGGAAAGGACTTGTGAGTAACGGTCCATGTGTTCTAAGAGTCTACCCAAGAGCATTGGTGCTTAGGATCCCTGATCAATTGAGGCTCTCTGATTAATATTCCCTTGTCTTAGTTAGGGCTTCTAATGCTGTAATAAAAACACCACAACCTAAAGGAAGTCGAGGAGGAAAGGGTTTACTCGGCTCCTCCTTCCGTACCACAGTTCATCACCAAAGGAATTCAGGAAAGGAACTCTAGCAAGGCAAGAACCTGGAGACAGGAGATGATGCAGAGGCCATG